>NC_046351.1:2016059-2367722 GCF_000738735.6 Corvus cornix cornix | reverse complement strand
GGTGGCACTGGATGGCTTTAAGGTGTCCCTCCAACTCGATTCCATGATTCCATGATCCTAAGTTACCTGGTTATTAGGGACCACTTGTAACAAAGGACATGGTGAGGGTGCAAGGACTCGCAGAGCACTCATGCCTTGTGAAAACTGCAAACTGAAGGAAAAAAAAAATATCCTATTTACACGTGTCCTGGGGGTTCTGAGGTGCAGCCAGGGCTGGGTATTCCCCAACCTCACCGAGGGGACCTCAGCCACAGCCTGGGGTTTGCAGCACATCCCCGAGGCTTCTGCCAGGGCAGCTGTGGGGAAGCAGAGGGAAGTGTTCAACACAGCCTGGGCGGGTTGGGGGCTGCACCTAGACCTGAGGGGAGCTGGATCTGAAAGGGCCAGAGGTGGGCCGGAGGGACGCTGAGAGATGCCGCAGGCAGGTCCGAGGCTGTGCCCCAGGAGGGCCGAGACAGGGCTGAGACGGTGAAGCGGGGCCGAGCCGGGGCCGTTCCAGAGCGGGCCGGCCACAGCCCCCACTGCATCCCTTCAGCGCTGTGATGCCCGGAGCTGTCCAGGCATCCCTTCATTGCTGTGATGCCCGGAGCTGTCCAGGCATCCCTTCATTGCTGTGATGCCCAGAGCTGTCCAGGCATCCCTTCACCGCTGTGATGCCCGGCACCATCGCGGTGACGTCCGGCCCGTGCCGCTCAGGCCATCACAGCAGTGAGGGAATGCCTGGACAGCTCCGGGCGTCACCTCACCGCGGCGATGCCGCCGCGCCGCGCCCCGCCCCGTCCCGCCCGGAGGCCGCTCCGCCCGCCCTCCCCGCGCATAAATATCGGGGTGCGGGCGGCGCCCGCCGCAGAGCAGTCGCCGGAGCTCCCGCAACCATGAGCTCGTACGGCTACGACCCGTTCTTCCCGTCCTACAAGCGGCGCTACGCGGAGAGCCCGCGCATCCATGTGTCGGTGGCGCAGCGGCGGCGGCTTCGGCTCGGCGCGCTCCGCGTACTCCAGCCTGTCCGCGCCCCGTGTCCTCCGTGTCCGTGCGCCGCAGCTACGCCACCTCCAGCGCCTCGGGCTCGCTGCTGCACTCGGTGGACAGCCTGGACCTGAGCCAGGTGGCCGCCATCAGCAACGACCTCAAGTCCATCCGCAGCCAGGAGCGAGCGCAGCTGCAGGACCTCAACGACCGCTTCGCCTGCTTCATCGAGCGCGTCCACGAGCTGGAGCAGCAGAACAAGGTGCTGGAGGCCGAGCTGCTGGTGCTGCGGCAGAAGCACGCCGAGCCCTCCCGCTTCCGCGCGCTGTACGAGCAGGAGATCCGCGAGCTGCGCTTGGCCGCGGAGGAGGCGACGAGCGAGAAGCAGGCGCTGCAGGGCGAGCGGGAGAGCCTGGAGGAGACGCTGCGCGGGCTCCAGGCGCGCTACGAGGAGGAGGTGCTGAGCCGCGAGGACGCGGAGGCGCGGCTGCTCGAGGTGCGCAAGGGCGCGGACGAGGCGGCGCTGGCGCGGGCGGAGCTGGAGAAGCGCGTGGACAGCCTGCTGGACGAGCTGGCCTTCCTCAAGAAGGTGCACGAGGAGGAGCTGGCCGAGCTGCAGGCGCAGATCCAGTACGCGCACCTGTCCGTGGAGATGGACGTGTCGGCCAAGCCCGACCTGTCGGCCGCGCTGCGCGACATCCGCGCGCAGTACGAGAAGCTGGCGGCGCGCAACATGCAGAACGCCGAGGAGTGGTTCCGCAGCCGCTTCACCGTGCTCAGCGAGAGCGCGGCCAAGAACACGGACGCCGTGCGCGCCGCCAAGGACGAGGTGTCCGAGAGCCGCCGCCTGCTCAAGGCCAAGACGCTGGAGATCGAGGCCACCCGCGGCATGAACGAGGCGCTGGAGAAGCAGCTGCAGGAGCTGGAAGAGAAGCAGAGCGCGGATATCTCCGCGCTGCAGGTGAGGGGTGGGGGCTGGAAGGGTCCCTGCAGAGGAGGAGGGTGGGGGTCTCGCAGGTGAAGGGATGATGGGGTTTGAAGGGTTCTGCAGGGGAGGGGATGGTGGGGTTTGAAGGGTTCTGCAGGGGAGGGGATGGTGGGGTTTGCAGGGTCCCGCAGGTGAAGGGATGATGGGGTTTGAAGGGCTCTGCAGGTGCCAGGGGTCGGGGTTTGCAGGCTCCGCAGGTGAAGGGATGTTAGGGTTTGAAGAGTTCTGAAGGTGAAGGGTTTGGGGATTTGTGGGGTCCCTGCCTGTGAGGGGGATAAAGATGTGCAGGTTCCCTGGCGGTGAGGGCGTTCAGGGTTTTCTGGGCTCTGCAGTTGAAGGGATGGATGTTGGGGTTTGAGGGGTTCTGCAGGTGAGGGGATCAGGGTTTGCTGGGCTCTGCGGGTGAGGGGAGTTGGGGTCTGCAGAGCCTCACAGATGAGGGGATCAGGGTTTGCAGGGAGAGGTTGTTGGCAGCATCACTCCTGGTTTGTGCTGTGCCTGTGTTGCAGGTAAGGCATCCTAAAATGCCAGTGCAAAATAACACGGAGCTGTAAAGCAGGATGTGGTGTGGAAATACAGACCCCAATCAGGATCTGAATTACCAAAATCATCCCAGAGATGGGGACACTCTGGTATTGCTTCTCTGAAGTGTGAGGTGTTACAAAATCATAACGCAGAACGCCCTGATAAAGCACAAATTCATGTGTCCATGTACTGATACAGCCTGAACTGTTCTGCACCAAAAAATCATGGAATCACTGAATATCCCGAGCTGGAAGGGACCTGCAAGGATCATCAGTGGATATCCCGAAGCTAAAATTAGAAAAAGCACACAGAGGCCAAATTCAAAATGAAACAACACACAAATTTTGTGGATGCTTTGGCACTTGGGTACCAGAAAATTTGGCTCTGTGTGTCAAATAGGGCTGGAATAATGTGCTGTAGAAAACCTGCCAGGCAAGGTGTTAAATGAGGCTTTTTGGCTGAGGGTGGAGTGGGAGCTGTGCAGTTTCTGTCTGCCAGAGCAAGATTAAGTGAAAAGGATTGGAGAAATTCCTTGTGATTATTGCTAGACTTGGGAGAAATGGGAGTTTTATGCTGTCAATATTGTTCCATCCAACAGGATACAATCAACAAATTGGAGAACGAGCTGAGAACCACAAAGAGTGAGATGGCTCGGTACTTGAAGGAATATCAGGACCTGCTCAATGTGAAAATGGCCCTGGACATCGAAATTGCAGCCTATAGGTATGGTGGGGGATGTTTTAATGAGCCAGAACTCAGAGCAGTTCCCATTCTCTTCAGGAGAATTCAGGTTATTGATCATTCCCCCAGCAAAAATCTTCATAGATTTGTGGCAGAGTTTAATCAGCTCCTCTCTATGTGCACACAGAATTTTTAGCGTGGCAACAAATGATCTCAGTTCTCCATCCTGACAGATAAAAATACCTGTTCTGTACTTGGGGGAGAGATTTTGTATCAGTGGAATTCCTCAATAAAAATGGTTCATTTTCAAAATGGGAAATCCCTCAAGTGCCCTCAAGAACGGGGTTTGTTTCTGACTTGCAAATCTACAAATTAAATATTTCCCAGCAGAATTGTTGCTAAATACTGTGGCGTTTTGTCCCAGATACTGAGAGATTCCGATGCTGGAGCAGAATTTCTGTGGAAGCCACAAGGGGGAATACTGAGAGAGCAGCTCCAAACGTTGTCTGACATCTCAGCAGCAAATTGTTACAGCTGTGCCGGTCTGTGCGAGCTGCAGGGTGGCAAAATACACCTCTAGCTTCACCTGCTAGAGGAACCTGGTTCTAGAGGGGTTTTCCTGTTCCTTCCAACAAGGAAAATTATTAATTCACCTGCAATAGACACATCTGAAAGAGATTATTCCAAGAAAATAGGGTAGCACTGGCACATGGTGCAAAACCAGCCCTTAATTAACAACCAGATATCTCCGGGGCTTGTGATGCTGGATCCTGCTGCAGCACAACCAATTCCTTTCTCTTTGCTTTTGTTTTTCCCTGCTAGGAAACTGCTGGAAGGGGAAGAGACCCGGCTCAGCTTCACCAGTGTCGGCAGCATCACCAGTGGCTACAGCCAGAGTGCCCCCACCTTCGGCAGGTCCGCCTACAGCGGCCTCCAGTCCAGCTCCTACCTGATGACCACTCGCTCCTTCCCCACCTACTACTCCAGCCACGTCCAGGAGGAGCAGATTGAAATCGAGGAAACCATCGAGGCTGCCAAAGCAGGAGAAGCCAAGGCAGCTCCTGCAGAAGAGGGTGAGGAGGAAGAGAAAGAGGAAGGCGAGGAGGAAGCGGGAGAAGAGGCTGAAGAAGAGGAGGAAGGTACTTAGAGTTACTTCTAAATCCCTTTCTTTCGTATTTCATGAAATATATTAGTCCCTGTTCATATGGGATAAACCCCAGAAATCCCAATGATTAAATCTAATGATTAAAACTCTTTCCTTTTCTACTTCCATGAGCCAAAGGATGGTGGGATTAAGCGCATGGAATTCAAGCAGGGAAGTCTGAATATTGAATGCAAGATCAGGTGAAATGTTCAATCAGGCTGATGATAGGTTTCCAAAACCCTCAATGATAATGTTCAGGTGGCAGCAAGCAGCATTTAGTTATGAGGGATATCCTCAAAAAGAAGGACCAAGGACATCCTGAGCTGAATATGAATTCCCAGAGAGCAGCCCAGACAATGGGAACATCAGCTGACGTCTGGGGCTGGAATTACTGGGTTCAGTGCACGGCAGTGTCACATCTCTGCAGTGCACTGGTGGCCGTGGAACTATGAGGGGTTCGTTAGTGTAAAGTTTAATTATAGGGAAATTACAGCCAAAGAGCCAATCAGAGAGCAGTGACAGATTCTCAAGTCTTTGCTTTAAGCAGTGAGTCCAGAAATGAGATTTTTCACAGCCACGATTTGTTTTTATCAAGTGTTTCAGTCCCCCTGAATCCAGGATAAATCGGTTGTGCAGTTTTGCTGTAGCTGGCTGCCAGAATGTGTGGGGTTGAGGGAGGATCCCACTGAACTGGGATCAGGAATTGGACCCGATGTGAAATACCTTTCTGTCCTTCAAAGGTGCTAAGGAGGAATCAGAAGAAGCCAAAGAGGGTGAGGAAGAGGAAGGAGAAGGAGAAGGGGAAGAAACAGCAGCAGAAGAAGGGGAGGAGTCCCAGGAAGCTGCTGAGGAAGCTGCTGAGGAGGAGAAGGAGGAGAAGGAAGAGAAGGAAGCAGCAGGAAAGGAAGAGAGCGAAGGCAAGAAGAAGGCTTGATCCAAGGGCAGCTTTCCATCAGAACCAACGGCTGACTGAGCTCCAGCTGCAGTCTCACCTATTTAATTCAGTGACCACTGAGGTTCTAAGTTCATGATTATGATGTTTCTCCCTGTGCAGAGTCTGAGTTTGCTTGCAGAGCACCCAAGGCTTGCTCCCCGAGTGCCGCATGGTTCCACGTATGAGTTCAGGGCTTCTGTCTTCCCTGGGTGACCCAGAACCTTAACATTTAAAATGGGGGGAAAATAAGTGGTGGGAATGAAAGGTTACATTTATCTTGCATTTAAAATAATTATGGAAACGGTGGGTGGGGGAAGTGATGGAGGCTTCATTAAGTACGTGCAATAAAGCAGTCAATAAAGTTCAGAAATGCTTACACGGATTCCTCGTGCGTGTCCTGTGTCCCTGATGCCCCTAAAAGGTTGATAAAGGGGTTTATCACACTCACCCTGTGGATGAGCAGTGGGGAAAATCTCTTGGGGGTGTAAAATTTCACACATTTGACAAAAACACCCTGGGGTGTGCTGGGGGCAGGCATGGGTCTCACGGGCTCGGGGGTGCAACAAGCACGAGCTGCCTCCTAAAAAATGGGAATTTGGCCAAACCAATACAGAGGGGAAATGCAAATGTGGCTGTTCAATGGTGGCAGGAAGTTGCTCAGTGTCTGGTGGGTCAGTGATGGAAGAGCGACTGAGGCTGTAGGTGAGGCTTGGAGCAAACATCTTCAAAAACGACCTTAAAATCAGAACATGATGAGCAGTTAGAGGGATGGATGGTGTGGGGGAAGGAGCTGCCTTTCTCTCCCAGCTGCAGAACTCAACCCTCTCTGGGCTGCAGAGGCTCATCCTGAGAATTTTTCAGGGATTTTTAAAGTTTTGCCTGAGCTAAAAAAGGCACAGAAATGGAGCATCCAACAGCAGCACAGCCTGGTGCTGCCTAAGCACTGTGCTGTGCTCTGAGCCTGTTTAACTTCCACTTGCCTACAGCTGCGACATGAAATTAAACCTTGTAAGGGCAAGCACTGGGCTAATGCTGCAAATTAAACCTGTTTAAATAAACTAAACCCATGGAAATCTGAGTTCAAATAGGCATTAATGGCTGCCTTAAGCTTTACAGACAGATGTGGCTGGATGAATTTCTGCACAGGATTTTGGGGTAGCTTTTCATTTTTTGCACTGGGGATGTGGTATCGGTTCTCCTCAACAGCTTTGTTCAGAGAGAAAGGAAATCTCTTTTTCTATACGAATTTTAGGAGTGTTCCAAAAGCATCTCCCTTTTCAGTGTTTAAAGGGTGATAAAAGAGCTTGTGCTGGCTGAAGTAAGCACTTAAAATTATTATTTTCTTTCCCACTCCCAAGAAAAGCAGCAGGAGAAAGAAAAGGAAGCTTGGTCAAGCCATTTGGAAAAGCAGTAATTCCAGTAACTCAGGGAGTTCAGTATCATTCCCCAATTTTTTTCCCTACTTTCCTGGGAGTTTGATGCTTTTGAGAACCAGAAGGAAAAGAGGTAAAATGATTTTCACTTCCTTCAACAACACCTCTTAAATACTTCTTTTTCCATTTCCCTCCTGCTTTATTTTCCTCCCTGTTTTTATCAGAGCTGTTGTTACAAAGCAGATCTCATTTTCCCTCTCCAGGCCAGTGGTGGGGGGAATTGGGGGAACTCGCAGTGCTCTTTACGGAGTGCTTTTACAGCTGCTGGGGGGATGGAGGGGACCTGCTCCCCCTGGGGTGTGATGCCTCCAGCTCCCCCAGCAGACTGCCGGGGCTGCTGCTCGGAGATAAGGAGCAGGAGCTGCTTCTCAGAAACCAGAGCTGGTTCTCAGAAACTCCCCTGAGTGCTGCAGCAGGAAGTGATGCCTGCACTCAGCTGGGAGAGAGGGGCTGCCCCTGAGGAGAAAAAACCTGTTCCAGCCCTGGGCAGAGCCCATCAGGACCATCAAAGCCAGAGCAGAGCTGGGCAGCTCGGCTGGAGAGAGCATTGCCAAGGGAAGGAGGGACAGGACAGGGGGAACAGCTTCAAACTGACAGGGAGGAGGTTTAGATGGGATATTGGGAAGGAATTCTTTATTCAGAGGACCTTGAGGGGCTGGGATGGAATTCCAGAGCAGCTGTGGCTGCCCTTGGATCCCCTGGAAGTGCCCAAGGCCAGGCTGGAGGGGCTTGGAGCAGCCTGGGAGAGTGGGAGGTGTCCCTGCCCATGGCAGGGGTGGCACTGGATGGGCTTTAAGGTCCCTTCCCACCCAAACCATTCCATGACAAATTAAATCCTGCCTTTCTCCAGCACTCTTGAGCTCCTTTTAACTCTTCAAAACCCCATTTACTTCCTCTTCCATGACTTTTCCTTGCTGACAAACTCCTCCTTCCCTCAGCCCTTGCACCCGTCTCTGTTCTGGAAAGCAAAGCTCCTGTGCAGCCAGGGCTGCTCCAGAGCAGCACATCCAGAGCTCCAGCAGCTCTCCCCTCTCTCCTGCTGCCGTTCCCAGGCTGCTCCCTGCCCCTCTGTTCTTTTTATTGCATTGCAGCTCCGCCCGGGCTCTGTGAGTCAGCCCCAGCAGGAGCTGCAGCAGGGCTGACTCTGCAGTGACCGCCCGGGCTGGGCCCCAGTCCTGCCCCGCTGCCCAAACTGGTGGGAGGGAGGCTGGGCTGGATCTGTGTGTTCCCAGCTGCTCCCAGGGCTGTGGGATGGATCCTGCTGCCAGCACTCGCTTTACCTTGGAAAATCCAGGCGCTGGCTTTGACGCAATGCAGTAAGAGCTGGCAGAGGGAGGCTCAGGAGAAACTTTCCCCCGAGTTGCAGCTGCAAGAAAAGCCAGGAGTGTCCTGGGGGTTTTTTTCCTGCTCTTTGGGTCTGGTTCAGGCTGAGGTCTCATCCCAGGGAACACCCAGGGAGGTGCTGGGTGCTTTCCCTGAGATGCACACACACCCCCTCCCCTCCCCTCAGCACGGGGAGCACCTGTACAGAACATCCCGAGTCCAGAAATTCACCTTCTAGTAACTAAATAATTAACAGCTCATCATTTGCTGCCCTCCCAGATTAGCTAAGGATACTTTAATCCTGAAAAAAAAAGCAGGAATAGAGCCCACATGTGAACAGGGAGCACACAAACCCTGATGACTGGAGAAAATTCTGGTGCCTGACTCAGCTCCCTGGCAAATGCAACCTGTTTGTGTTTTTGTAACGCTGCCCAGTTTGTTCCCACCTGGAATTTGTTCTGGATGCTGAAGAATATCTGTGGCACCTCCACAACCCAGCATAGTAGGAAGATCCTGGTTTAGAGCCCTCCAGCTCCTGAAGCCACGGTGGTCTTGGTATCCCACCAAGATGCACAAATTCTCACTGTCAATTCCTTTAATTAGTGTTTTTCCCTTCATGGATTTTTTTTATTGTTTAATGAACTTCTCTGTCTGAAAATAATTATTCCCTTCGCTGGTTCTGTGCAGTCTGGAGGAGTAATTGGTGCAGAACAGGCAAATAACATCCATTTATGCCTCTCTGCCCGGGAATTGTGCTCTCCTTTGAAACTGATTGCAGATGTTCAGTAGACAAAACCCTCTTGGCACCATGAAATATTAATCAGTTCTTACAGTTTTTATAAACATTTAGAAAATTTGTTAACCACTTGCTTGTTCCTCTTAGGATTTGCTGGGAACATCTGCAGTGGGAAATGGGCTAAATTCACAAATTTGGTGTGTGGGGGGGGGGGATACAGTTCTGGGTAATAACTAAAAGCTGTGGCACATTTTGGGTGAGAAAAGGAGGAAAATGAGGATGTTGTGGAACACATCATACCAAGGGCTTGTTTGCCTCCCAAAACCATACAGGGAATGGATGTACCCCGGGCAGAGGGGTTGGTGCAAACCCCTCATCTCAGGAACTGCAATCGTTGGATTGCCGGAGTGCAAACCAACACAAATGATGATTTTGGGGTCCCTGGAGCTGTGTCCTACCAGGCCTGAAGAGAAAGCAGCTGGAAAAGAAGCCCAGCATGAGAAATAGCCAGGCTGGGATCCCACCTGCACACGTTAAATGTTCCTGAGTCTCCTGCTGACACCAACATTTAATCCACCGTGCAAGGTGACCCTTCCTCTCCCTGCTGAATATTCCCAACCTTCCACTCCAAGGGGTGGATTTTGCAGTTTGGGATATTTTAGTGACTCCTAGAACTTAACTGAAAGCGTACAAACATAATCTCGTGTTAATTGGGGTTGAGCCATGGTGTTCTCTTGGAAATTTTGTTTAAATCCAAGGGGAAAACGCCTTCAGTGCTCCCAAACCTTTGGTGCAGACACCAAAAATAGGGGAGTGCTTAACTCCTCATTCCTAAAGGTAAAGTTATTTTTGTGTCACACCCACACGTGACTCCAGAGAAGCTGCCATTTAATTTGCTAGCTCTGCTTTAATTAAACATCACTCAGCAGCCGAGCTGGGAGCCCAGATTCCCACCCAGTGCTTTGCTCCACAAAGGCACCCAGATTGGTTTGAAAGCCTTATCTGCTGTGGGCTCCCCGCCACTTCTCCAGTGAGGAACACGCTGGACCCTTCCAATTAAAAACTCCTTGATCTTCAATTACTGGTGGGCTGAAGAATCGAAGGCACATGGAAACCACAGCTTTTGATCAGACCCTCAGTTAGGCAACAGATTTCAGGGCAGTCCACAAGCCTAAATCCAGGCTTTGGAATTATTTGCATTTCTTCGTGAGTTATGGGAGGTGGGGCAGCAGCTGCATTCTTCGCTTTCCTTTTGAAACGGGGAATAAACACGAAATTAATCTTAAAATTAATTCCCACATTGGAGTTGGGGCCTTTATCTTCTTCCCTTTGCTTCATTCCTCTCCATTTATTTTCCAGGTAGAGGAATTTTTGATTCCTCTGGAAGAGGCCACCACTTAGGAGGTCTTGCCATTGAAGATTTAAAAATGTCAAGTTTATAACCCTTTGGCTTTGAGTTTAGAATTTTGTGTTTAGAGGCAGATTGAACCTCTTGATCATTCGAGCCAGAGAATTGATAAGGAGGTTCCCATACAATTAAAGCAAGAGGGGTTAAAATAACCAGAAACCAAGCCCATTTTGAGGACCTTGTTGTGGCTTGGTTGAGTCCCCTAAATGGGTTTTTTGCTCAATTAAATGACAAACTGAAGGTGCCACACCCAGCTGTGGTTCATGCAGCTTCTCTCCCAGAAAAAACCAAGGAATTCTTTGGAAATTGGCTCTCTTTATGTGTGGATGTGGGGTGTAAGGAGGAAAATGATGCTTACAGGAGGTTTTAACACTTTTTGGCTCAGTGCAAGCAGCATTGAGGGCTTAGAGACCTTCCCCTTCCTATGAAAAGCAACTGCAACCCCTCTAAGCACCTCAAGGCCAGCCAGAAGTGCTCAATGGATTCCTCTTTCCTCTAGAAAATATGGGATGCGGCTCTTACTTTCTTAATCCAGCCTTTGGGCTGGTACAGGAAATTTCTCCATCATAGCCAATTCCCAAACCACAGAACACCCCAGGTAGGACGGGACCCCCAAGGACCACCAAAGCCCAGCTCCTAAACGAGGACGCTTAGAAAAAAAACCCTTCAAGCAATTTTCCATCCCCTTTCAGGAGAGAGCATCCAGCCTAGGAAAGGGTTTAAATTGGGACAAATCACCAGAACAAGTCATGTTTTCATATTGACCTTTATTGAGCAAGAACTGCTGTGACTGTTTTACATCAAACAACAAAAGGTTGCGTACTGTGCATGTCAACAAGGTTCTCCCAGGAGCAAAGTCCACCCTAATTGCACCAGTGAGGTAAACATAATTAGTTATAAGTAGCTTTTTTTATTTTTTTTTTTTTTTTAAGGCTAGGAGAGTTCTGGTTCTCATGAATACTCTATTACTGTTTTCAGTTTGGTTTTGGCTCAGTTGGTTCTTTGCATAATACATCTGAACTTGTTCCTCAGATACATCCCTCCAACAGCTCAGGAAATTCAGAAAAGCTTCCTCTGCACATTTCATCTCATGCACTAGTAGTAGTAGTATTTTTTGTAGATCCCCAAGCTCTGTGGAGGGAGTACATCTTGAGCCTGCATGCATTCCCCCCCCCTTCCCTATATTGCACGAAAAAGTAAAATACTGTGTGTCTGGAGCCTCCGTGAGAGAACCCGATCTGCTTTGAAGCCGTCACCCACATGCATTTTGCAGCTGTCTATGGCTTAACCTTTTGCACCGACCCAAGCTCTTGAATTGGTTTGAATTTTAGCTATGGTTGGTTTTATTCGCTCTCTTTAATCTCCTTTACTACGGCGTGTGAAGTGACTTTCTCCACTTTCTTGGTGGACACCAATTTCTCCTCGAAGCTTTCTTCGTGCTCCTCCACCTTCTGAGTGACGGTCACCGACTTCGTGATAAACGTGGTCCCGCTGTCCCCACCCTCCCCTGTGATTTTCTCTACTTTTTTGGTTACCACGATTTTCTCAGCCTTGTCATCCACAGGGCTCACATCGAGGCCGTTGGTCACCACTCCCTTGTCTTCCTCCTCCTTCTCTTTGGATTCCTCCTTTTTCTCCTCCACCTCCCCGTTGATTGCGATGTCCTCTTTCCTGGACTCCTTCTCGGCCTCAGCACTCACTTTTGTTACCTTGGTGACGGTGATGGTCTCCTCCACCACAGCCTTGGCATCCTTGACCGGGGAGGGAGGCTTCTCTGGGGACCGGGGCTTCTCAGGAGTCGCGGGCTTCTCGGGAGTGCGCGGCTTCTCGGGGCTCGCCGGCTTTTCAGGGGAGCGTGCCTTCTCTGGGGTCGCAGCCTTCTCCGGCGTCGCAGCCTTCTCTGGGGTCGCAGCCTTCTCCGGGGTCGCAGCCTTCTCCGGGGTCGCAGCCTTCTCCGGGGAGGTCACCTTTGGCGTGGCAGGCTTCTCTGGAGATGCTGCTTTCTCCTCCTCCTTGGCCGCCTTCTCTGCTTTCTCCACCTTCTGTTCTTTCACTGCTTCCGCGGCTTTTTCTTTCGGGGCGGCCTTGGCCGGCTCTGTTACGGGGGATTTTGGGGGCGATTTTGGGGGCGATTTCGGGGGGGACTTTGCGGGAGGGGTTTTGACCTTCTCTGCCTTTGCTGGTACCTCTTCAGCTTTGCCCTTGGCCTCAGGTTTTTCCTCCTCTTCCTCAGCTTCCTCCTCTTCTTCCTTTTCCTCAATTTCTTCTTTTTCAGAGCCACCTTCTTCTGCGGCGTCAGATTTTGCAGCTTCTTCCTCCTCTGCTTCCTCTTCCTCCTTCTCTTCCTCCTCAGGTGCAGCTTCTTCTGCAGGAGCCTTCTCAGAAACTTCTTCCTCTGCAGCTTCTTCTGCTTTTTCTTCCTCCTGTTCTTCCTGCTGTGCCTTGGCTGCCATTTCTTCTGCAATGGCTGCCAGGGCATCTTCCCATCTCAGACTTTTCATCCTCCACCTTCGTCTCTTCAATGATTTCTTCTACAAACTTGTGCTGGACCTTCAGCTTTGGTGGTTCGATTTTCGTTTTTCTGGATTTTGGTGGATGCTATTGTGACAGATGGTGGTCTGTGTGTGAATATGGGACCAGTAATGCTTCCAGAGAAGGCACTGAATCTTGTCTCTTCACCCTCCAGCAGCTTCCTGAGGGAATCAGGAGGAGAGAAAAAAAAGAAAATGAGCATAAAAAACCAAAATAAGGGGACAGTTGTTGGAATAATTGTGGCTATCCCATCCCTGGAAGTGTCCAAGGCCAGGCTGGACAGGGCGTGGAGCAACTGGGATGGTGGAAGGTGTCCCTGCTTTGGGATGAGCTTTAAGGTCTCTTCCAACCCAAACCATTCCAGGATTCTATCACAGTCCCTGCTGTACTGTTCCCCTGCCAGCAGGACAGAACCAGTTTGCTGTGGAATGTGCTGGAACTGTCCAGTGCCATCCACGGCTCACAGCCCCAGCCCAGCTTTCCTTGAATCCGCTCTTCTACAAAACTCCCATCCAGCAGTTTTTAGCTTGGTTTGCCTGTGGCAGGTGTGACATGTCAGTGATCAGTTAAAATTCATCTTTAATGTCAGAAAGCTCCATTATGGCGTAAATCAGCAGGGATTAGGACAAACTAATTAATTTCATAGGATTCATTACGACTTAGGCAAACAGAATTTGACACAGCCAAGAGACCCAAATCAAATATTGTGTCTGAGGTAATCACAGCTGATTAGAGCACATGTTCTAATTTGGTAATTTGGGCATCCACCTTTTTTTGTGGGAATATGAGAACTGGAGATTTCAGCTGACTTTGGCAGCAGCCAGCTACAGCCCCCGGGGTGTCTGTGTGTCTGAACAACCTCAGGAATTTCAACAGATCTGGAGATGGGGGTGGTTTTTTGTTGTTTTTACTTTTCTTTTATTCAAATGTTTTTCATCTGAGCCTGTGACCCAGAAAAATCAGGAGCTCTCCAGTGAGTTCTGAAGTGATACAGAGGAGACTAAAAAAACCTGCCAGGTGATGGCAACAGCAAGCAACGCTCAGCTCCAGATTACAGCGGGTGCCTCTGAAGGAAAGTTGAGCAAGAAAAGCAAAAGTGTTTGTGACAGGCAGATCAGCACTCGCTGCCTCAAATCATGATCAAGCAAATTCCCTGTCTCTCCCAGGCGATGAAAGGGAGCTCTGGTGACAAGCCCTGCATGCCTGGCATCTGCAAAGCAGACAGGAATTAAAAATAAACTCGTCTTTCGCTGCATCTCCTGCTCGTGCGGCCAAGGACAGAATGCGGCGCGGGAGCCGCCGCACTGAGTCACGCTGTGCCGTGCCCGCGGGGCTTGCTGGCAGCTCTACCACTGATTAGCTGGTCCCTAATGACCTTCTGGGCTCTAACTGGGCTGGCTAATGGTTGCAGTGATTTAGCCAGGCTCTAATTTTACCCGTGTTCACTGCATGCAGATATTTCTTAGCTGTGGTAAAGCCTCCCGAGCCAGCAGCATCCGCAGTGCTATTAATATTCCAGACACGTCTGCAGTGATCCCACTGTACCTGTACGCAGCAATTTCGATGTCCAGGGCCATCTTGACATTGAGGAGGTCCTGGTACTCCCTCAAGTGACGAGCCATTTCCCACTTCGTTCCTCTGAGCTCGTTTTCCAGCTGGTGAATCGTGTCCTGCAAGGGAGACGCAGAAAACCCCTGTGACACGGGCAGGCGCTGCACGCGGGGACAGAGCGGGCACAACTTCTCCGAGGGGACTTTTAGAAACTCTTCCCGCCGCTCGGGGAGGCAGGGCCGGCATCAGAGCAGGACCCACCCGCTCCTACCGCCCTCCGCAGCATCCTCTCCCCGCCTTCCGCATCCCTGCATCCCTCGCTGCGCAGCCGGCACCGGGCACCCCCCGCATCCCTCCCGCCGGAGCGGGCACCGGGCATCTCCCGCACCCCTCCATCTCTCGCCGGGGGCTGGCACCGGGCACCTCCCGCATCCCCCTCCCCAGAGCGGGCACCGGCCATCCCCCCGCCGGGCTCGGGACAGCCCCGCGCCGCCTCCCCGGGTACCTGATACGTGGTGAGGTCGTTATTGTGGCGCTCCTCGATGTCGCTGAGCTGCCTCTCCAGCGACTCCTTGGTGCCGCGCACCGACTCGAGCTCGATGCTCTTGGACTGGAGCTGCCGGCGGTACTCGGCGATCTCCTCCTTGGCGGAGCGGATCGCCTCCTTGTTCTGCTCGGCCGCCTCGGTGAGCTTGGCGTAGCGGCACTTGAACCACTCCTCGGCCTGGTGCATGTTGTGGTCGGACTGGCACTCGAGCTGGGCGCGGATCTCCTTCAGCGCCGTCGTCAGGTCTGTCTTCAGGTAGTCCTTCCTCTCCACCGTGGCGTGGGACGCCTGCAGCTGCGCCAGCAGCTCGGCCACCTCCTCCTCGTGGTTGCCCCTCAGGAAGGCCACCTCGTCCTGCAGCGACTGCACCTTCTTGTCCAGCTCGGCGCGCATCAGCGAGGCCTCCTCCATCTCCTTGCGCAGGGCGCGGATCGTCGCCTCCGTCTCGTCGCGCAGCCGCGCCTCATCCTCGAAGCGCTCCCGCAGGCGCTGGATGTCCTCCTCGATGTGCTCCGAGTCCAGCTGGATCTGCGCCTTCTCGTGGCTCACCTGTTCCAGGGCCCCGCGCAGCTCCCGCAGCTCCTGCTCGTAGGCGTCGCTCAGCTGCGCCCGCCCGGCGTGTTTCTGCCGCAGCGCCGCCAGCTCCGCCTCGATCTCCTTGTTCTGCTGCTCCAGGTAATGCACCTTCTCGATGTAGCCGGCGAAGCGGTCGTTGAGCCCCTGCAGCTGCTCCTTCTCGTTGGAGCGGCTCAGCTTGAGCTCGGCCGCGCCGTTGAGCAGCGAGGACTGGCTCACGTCCAGGCTCTCGGCCGAGCTCAGCACCGTGGAGCCGTAGGTGGCCCGCGGGCCGCCCAGGTTGGGGCGCTTGTAGGACGAGGACACGGTGCTGCCCGAGCCCCGAGACCACGACTGCGAGCGGAAGCCGCTGGACGGGGACGCGCTGGCGCGGCTGTAGGTAGCCCGGGTCTCGGTCACCCGGCGGTACGAGGGGTTGCCCAGGGGCTCCATGGTGTAGCTCATGGTGGGGCGCTGGGGGCGGCGGTGCGGGGCTGCTCCGGCCGCCGCCGCCCCTTTTATAGCCCCGCCGGGCGGCTGCGGGGCGGCCCCGCACACGTGTGCGGGGGGCGGCTCCCCCCGGCCCGGCCCCGGCCCGCCCCGCGCCCCGCCCCGGCTCCCCCTTCCTTCCCTTGCCGTCCCTCGCCTCGTCCCGGCTGCCCCTGCCCGGCCCCTGACGCCTCCCCGGTGCCCCTTCCCCACTCCCCGCTGCTGCCCCTGTTCCCTGCCCCCTCCTCTCCCTTCTCCTCCCCGTTGCCCACCCACTCCCCCCTTTCTTCTTTCATTGCTGCCCCCACTCCCTCCTTTCTTCCCCCTGCTCCCCTCTTCCCTCTCCCGTGTTCCTTCTCTCTTGCCCTGCTCCCTTCTCCCCCCTTCCCTAGGCCAGCACCCTCCTCCTTTCCCTCCTTCCTTCCTTCCTTTCTTTCCTTCCTTCCATTCTTGCTTTCCTTTCTTTTTTCCTCCCTTACTTTCCATTCTTCCCTTTCTTTCTTCCCTTCCCTTTCTTTTGTTTATTTCTTTTTCTGTTCTTCCTTTCCTTCCTTTTCATTTCTTTCCCCTCTTTCTTCCATTTCTTTTCACTCTTTTCCCTCTTTTCCTCCCTTTTCTCTCCCGCAGCCCCTCCTCCCGCAGCGCCCACGGCAGAGCGGAGCGCGCTGCGGGCCCCGGGCCGCTGCCGGGGGCTGCGGAGCCGGGTAGGGCCGGGGCTGGCACCGGGAACAGGGAACCGGGAGCGGGATCCGGGAATGGGGATCAGCGGCTCCATCACCACGGACAGCTCCCGCCGGGCGGGCTGGGAGGGTCGGGATCGGCCTTCAGCGGGGCTCGGGGGGGTTTCAGGGGGCAGAGGGCCCCGCAGATGGGTGGGGAGGGTCCATCCCCCTGCCGCCCCCCCGTCCCCAGGCGGGGTCTGGCGTGTGAAGGTCGCAGCGGGCGGGGGAGGCGGCGCTCGCCGGGGCTCTGCGGCACCGAGCGCTCCCCGCGCCGGCTCCGGGAGCTCTGCGGGAGGAGCGGGGGGAAGCCCTGGAGCAGCCGGGCTGTCAGCAAGAGTTTGGGAGACCCCCGGCATCTCAAATCCTTGCTCTTGGTGCTTTTCTTCCTCTCTTTCTCCCTTCTTCTCTTCCCTTCTCTTGTCCTCCCACCCGCCCGCTTTGATCTAACGCTTGGTGCATTGCTCACCATGAATAATAAATTGTTTGAAACCTTATTAGAAATTACATTTATGGGGGAAAGTAGACTTTGTATGGGCTGCATGACAGTGCCTGGCTGCCATCCAGACTCTGAGCTCCTCTTGGAGGGATTACAGCTGGAAATGGATTAGTAAACTGCGAAGAGAAAAAAAAAATAAAACAACAAAAAAACCCCCAAACCCCAAAACTGCTGGTGCTAGAAAAATCCCTGCCACAGCTCGCATGGAAAAGCAGAGGGATGCTGAGGGGGGAGGGCTAACTCCTCGCTCAGAAGGTGCTGAGAAGGCTCTGTCTGTGCTCACAGCCTGAATTTTTAAGCAGCTGATCTCGAGAAAGGCAAAACCCTCCTCACAAACTGCCGGGGTGCCTCCAGCCCGGGCCGCCCGGACAGCTCCTGGTGGGGTGTGTGCGGCTGGGGAGAGTTGGGGAAGTCTGAGGGACAGGGTTAAACTTTGCCGAGCACATGGAGCCTCGCACCTCTCTGCTGGCTCATTAATATGATGCTGTCATAGGACTGCAGCACTGCAGTCAGAGCAGAACTCGGATTTAGCCACGGATCTGCCGGGTTGGGCTTCCAAACACGGGCAGCTCCAGCCACCGGTTCACCTCTGGAGCTTCAGATTACCCACACAGGACAAGGATTTTATGCTAATGAAGCAATCACGGATTCTAAACCTGCTTCATTAATTGAACTGAAAGTTTTTGCCATGGGCACAAACCCCTTCGGATTTCACTGGGAGTCAGAATAAAATTCCTGCCTATCGGGGCATTGCATTTTGTTTCTTTTTAGGGAAAAAGATGCATTTTAAACTGGCTTATTAATGAGTTTTTTCCCCCTGATAATAAAGATTGTGAGGGGGGAACAGATCGTGGTTTTATCCTTGAGGAAAACTCACTGTATGAGGAACCACACGGTTAACAGGGGTGCTTGGCAGCTTTTATTATCCTTTTAATCTCCTGAAAACAAGGAGTGGCAGATGGAACTTTGTAATAAAGCTCCCTCTCACTGAACACCTCGGTGTTTGAGATCCTTTTACCCTCTATGCAAAATAAATTGTTGCTTTATAATCAAGCAGCGCGAGGTTTGATTTATTTCTTTAATAGTGATACCAAGCAATGCAAACTTCTCTAGAACACAATACATCCCATATATATATACATGGATTGCTTTAAAAGTCGAGATATTTAGAGGAGGAGAAGTTGGCATTCACAGAGGTGTTCCGTGCAGAAATTCTGAAATAAAATTCATGGTTTTAATTGAAAGCAGAGCCTTGCATGTGAATTCCTGATCTCTGATCAGATGCAGGGGGACAGGGCTCCTGCTACATTATCCTGAAGGTGATTTGAAGGATAAAGTGAGTCAGGGAAATCAGTCTGAGATGTTCCCTCATTTCTGATGAGTAATTAATCCCTCTTCCCTTTCTGTCCATCTCCGCTCTGGAGATTTTGGAATTCAGGCTGATATTTCTGCCTAAGGAGAACTTTTTTCGCCTCAAAGTTGACCAAACAAGAGCTGCTGCCTCAGAGCAAAGCTGATGTCTCAGGATTGAGGCAGGAGGAGGGGAGGAAGGGACACTCCCATGGAAAGGGAGAGCAGCAGCATTGCTTTCATCTAATTACCCACTATTGACAAACCTGCAGGGATGGCAGGGGGAAACTGAGTCCTGCAGCTCCCTTGAAAAAGAAGGAAAAAGGAAGGAGAATACAGAAGGTGGAGCAGCACAACAGCCTGGCTGCTCCCGGGGAAAGGAGATCAAAACATAGCCAATGATAATGAATTAATTTGAATATATTAAAAACAGACTGAATCAGTCGGGAGGAATAAGAGGGGGGGTTGGGCGGGGTTTTTTACGGTGTTGAGAGGCAGCAGAATGAAGACACAGGGCAGGAAATGCAACATGGTTGGAACTATTAAAGATTATTTATCAGCTCTAAGGGGGTTTGTCTTGGTCAGTTTTTAACATAAGCCTGGTTTAAGTTTAAGCAATCCAAGCCCAAATAGGTTTTAATGATACCCGTGCAAGGAGGGTGAACAGCGACATCAGACGGAATTTTGTCAGAGAGGAAAAGGAGTCAGGAAATGAGGATTTGGTCCATTTTTGTTCCCCACCACGCAGTGATGTAACCGGGTGTGACTCTCCAAGCCGCTGGGTTTGCACCCATTTGTGCCCCCGGAGCCCCCACTGTCGTGTGGGGTCACCCCAAACTCACCAGCAGTAACGTGCCAGGGTATCAGCGGGTGAAATTGGTCTGGTTCCAGCTGAGCCAGGAGAGCAAGGACGGACATTTCAGCCCAGCTGAGGATGTGTCCTGAGACGTTTAAACGGCCGCAGCCAGGGAGGAAAAAGGGGATTTATGGACCAAGAGCCTCGTCCTGCACTGTTGGATGCTCCTTGAGAAGGGATTTCATCCCTAAGGAAGCCCAGGAGTGCCCAGCACAGGGCAGGACAGCCCAGGACTGAGCAGGGCTGGCGTCCTCCTGCTCCCTCCTCCCTGGAATTTTAACAGCATTTGCTTCTTCTTTGTCATTTCTTCAGGATCTGGAGGTCTGAAGGATCGGGTTTGGGGTGAGTGGGTTGATAACGGATTTTCCCATTCACAAAAGATCTTCAGCATCCTCAGGAAGGTTTGAAGCAAAGAGGGAAGGGGATGGAGGGGAGAGACTGAGCCCTGGGAATTTTGGGGTTGGAATGGGATGCTCTTTAAGGTCCTTTCCAACCCAAACCACTCAAGGATTCCACTTCCCCTCTGTGCTGCTGGGAGGGCGGGGAGCCTGGGCTGGGGTGGGGATGTCACTTTTTGATATTACAGCACAAATACAAAGGTCCTGCTGGGCAACGCCTGTGCCCTGAAAAATTGATGTGTTCATTTTATTTCTGCTCGAAACTGGACTCTCTCCGGGCAGAGCTGGAACACAGCAGCGTTTTCCTAACGCAGCCCACTTTTCATCATTCCCTCTGAGCCGGCTGAGGTACTCCAGGACCTTAAATCAAGCACTGCCAGACACCCGGGTTATTTTCTTCATGCAGAAACGCTCTGTGTTGCATTTGAGGGTGAAATATTCCTGAAAGCCCAGCCCTGAGGCAGAATTGTCATTCCACTGACCAGTGAAGGAAAATTTCTTGCAAATTTCTACAAATCATCACTGAGCTCGTTGTTGCTTTCACTTTCCTGGATTTATCTACTGCAAGAGCTGTTCGTGGAACGATGGAATGGTTTGGGTTGGAAAAGACCTTCAATCCCATCCCATCCCATCCCATCCCATCCCATCCCATCCCATCCCATCCCATACCATCCCATCCCATCTCATTGGCCCAGGTGGCTCCAAGCCCCATCCAGCCTGGCTTCGTTAAATATTCACCCTGAAATTTCCTGCAGTGTCAGCACCAGGAATAATTTCACAGCTCCAGACGCACTTCAGGCATTTACTCACTTCAGAAAACGAAACTTTTACCAGGCCGCCCACATTTTCCTGGGGTGTTTTCCCTGCATTTTTGAAGCCCTGCATTGCACGTTGATTTTATAACTCCTGGGATGTTCTCTTTCCTGGCCACCTCCTGCCGTGGTTCTAAGGGCCACTTCTTTAATCTGGAGGAATTCACGGAGGAGCAGGATGCTGAATTATTCCATCAAGGGCTTCTTAGCCTGGAGTCTGCTGAATTATAATAGAAATAACCGAAATGTATTCGAGCAGATTCCTGCAGCTTTGTGAGCTGTTCTTTGGGATAACAGGGACAGGGTGGCAGGGACAGGGAGATCTTGTGCCTCCAGCTCCCTGATATTCACGGCTTTGATTTTCCACCAATAAATTCCAGCAACTTTTGGAATCCTTGGCCAGCAAAAGCTCTGTCTGTGCTCCTTAACTGGGTGTTGAACTCCTCTCCACTGCTTCTTTTAACTGCCCTTTAACCAATTAATTATAGAACTGGGATGAACTTGTCATGTGAATCATGGAATCACAGAATCCTGGAATGCTTTGGGTGGGAAGGGACTTTAAAATCCTCTAATCCCAGCCCTGCCATGCCCAGGGGCACCTCCCACCATCCCAGGGTATCCCACCCTGGCCTTGGGCACTGCCGGGGATCCAGGGGCAGCCACAGCTGCTCTGGGAATTCCATCCCAGCCCCTCCCCACCTTCACAGAGAGGAATTCTTCCTGAATATCCAATCTAAAATTGCCCTCCTTCAGCTTAAAGAGCCAGTTCAGCACACCAATGACCTGTGACCCTTCTCAGGGACGTTTCTGGAGCGATGGCCACGTTCCCTGGACAGATATTGGAAAAGTTGGCTCCTACCAGCGAATTCCTTTGTAGATCCCGGTGTCAGAGAAGCTAAAACCTGACAGGGCAGAGATGAGAGTGCCTGGAACAGCCCCTTCCAGGCAGGAAGAGTTTGGAGGTGAGTTTGCAGGGGCAGAACAAGCTCCCATTTATTCAAGGAAAAGAATGAACTCCAAGGAATCCCCTGAGCCTCAGTTTCCTTTCTTCTGCACCATCAGCTGCAGCGTTCAGGCACAAAACCCCTGCCAAGCATCAGCTCTGAGCCACGGAAAAATCGGATTTAACTGGCCTGGATGAGAAGCAGAGGAAGCAGCGTGGGTTTGTCCCTCGCTGCCCCCGGGCTCTCTGCTCCCTTTCCCACATGTGCTGTCTGATGTCTCCAGCTGAAAATTGCCTCCCAGAAAATTACAAATCCAGGTCAGGGTAGCGATCTTCTGGTGAGAGAGTGATCAGAAATAGCTCTTCCTACCGCGCTTGCAGAGGGGGTTTTTTGCAGCTTTCCCTTTCTAAAAATATCCCTTTGAGAAGTGGCCACACTTGTGCCTTTTCTGACCATTTTTCCTGGAGCTCTGCGTCCCCCATGACGGCGCTGCCATGGGGCAAAGCTATTTTTAGGGTGTTGCTTCCCAGGAAAGAAAGGAGATAAATTCTTAGGTTGGAAATTAGAGGGAGTCAGCCACAACAACAGCAACTGTCACGTTTGTCGCTGCTCACTTGTGTCACGCCAGCAATAATTACAGGAATTATTGGGAGAAAAGTCAGATTTTTCAATACATTGGCAGCACCTGGATGGGGAAATCCCACTGCCTGGGCTCGTGTGCAACAGCCCTGAGATCTGTGATCAGTTTGTCCAAATTCCCTCCTCTCCAGACTGGCTTGCTCAGAATATTCGGAATATCCTGGAAACTCTGGGACCGGTGGTTTTTAACACAGTAAAACTGCTGGTGGGGTAAATGGAGCTCAGAGCTTTGGGTCGTGTCCAGGCTCGGAGGCTGGGGAGCTCCTGGGTAAATTGAAAGTGGATTTAAAATCGAAATTAAAATCGAATTTAAAACCAACACGAAAATCAAATTTAAAACAAAATTTAAAATCTGTGGTGCTCCCCTCATTTCAGGGAGATGCCTACAAACGCTTTATTTGGGAATAGACCCTGAACTGTAGATCCAGATGGGATTTGGGATGAAATCCTTCCCTGTGAGGGGCTGGGATGGAATTCCCAAAGGAGCTGAGGCTGCCCCCAGATCCCTGGAAGTGTCCCAGGCCAGGCTGGAGCACCTGGGACAGGGGGAGGTGTCCCTGCCACGGCAGCGCTGGGATGAAATGCTCTTTAATGTCCCTCCCAAGCCAAACATTCCATCATTCCCTATCTCCCAGGATTTCTGGGATGCCCAGCCCGGCTCTGCAGCAGCTCCTGGTGATGGATGAGAGCTCTCCGTGCTTTCTGTGTGGGCTCAGCCCCTCCAGGTGGATCCGTGCTCCGTCTCCCTTCCCTGCCCCTTTGCTGCCCTTCGCTGAGCGAAGGAGAAACGCGCTCCAGCGTGGGTGACGCTGCTGCCTGCAATGAAGGAAACATCGCCGCCGCCGGTCTCATTTGTGTCTGGGCTAATTGCCCTCCCGCTGGAGCTTTAATTGATCTGCGTGGAGGCAGCAAGGCGAGGCTGCAGCTCGGTGACAGCTCCGCGCGGTGCAGGGACTCCTGATTTTTCTTTTTAATTGGTGCAGAAGGAGGAGCCCACCTTGCTGCTGAGCCCTCTGAGGCTCTGTTCTTATGGAGATGCTGCCTATAAATGTGGTTTATTTTCCCGATGCAAACCTTGAGCAGAGCTGGAGAGGTTTTTGCAGGTGAGAAAGTTGCACAGCAAAATTAAGAAAGAAGGACCTGTCCAAGCAGAAGAACCTGGAGGGTTCACCTTGTGCTTATTGTGGAAAAAAAAAGGAGAGAATTTAATAATATTAATTATCACTTTGGCCCGAGAGCTCAGAGGAGCCTGGGCAAACTTTGTACAAAAATCTGAGCTGGTTTTGGCTGGAATTTCACTTCAATTTCTCCAGTCTTGTTCTCTTAACATCTAAAGAATATTCTTAGCAGAAGTAACTGTAAGCTGATTAGGAGGGAAGCAATAAATACAAATCAAATCGAATCACGCAGAGACTCCCAGCAAGAAAATCAATAATTTCAGTGATGTATTTTTAAACTCATGTTATTAGGAAAAAACACACACAGCTTCTTCAAGTCTTGATTAAGCCGGAGCTGGGAGTCTTCCTTTTTTGTCTCAGAGTCCTCAGATGGGGTAAAAATCAGAATTTTAAATACATTTAAAAGAAATTGTGTGAATTTGCACCAAGTCAAAGCTGGAACATGCAGGACATAAACCCAGGACAGCCTGGGAAAGCCACAAATCCTGAGGGAGAGGGATGATCACAGGGAGCCGCCTGTGGCAATCCTGAAATGATTCCATAATCTGATTTTAAAATGGCAAAACCAGAGGTAATTTTTAGTGCTCATTCTTTTGTTTTTTAAATCAGTGCCTGTTCTGGGCAGCTGCACATTGGATTAGCTCAGAGACTCCACGTCTGTCATAAAGCAGGAGCTCGTTTTCCATTTGGGATGGAAGGAAATGCCATCAAAATGTGCTTTTCTGAATTCGCCAGCATCAAATGCAATTCTACGTTCCCTGAAATGATGAAATTCACCGCGGTCCTGGAGCCTCCTCTTGGCTTTGAGTGATGGATCCTCCACCAGCACGTTCGCCACAGAATTCCTTAAAATCCCCGTGGAAAAGGAGTGTGGGAAGGACCTCCCGCGGTAGAAAACACCCCAAAGCCCAGAACTCCAGGTATTCAGAATTCCAGGCGGCCCTCAGGGGTGCTGTGCTGAGAGTGATGCCACAAGACCATGGATGAGTTTCCTGCATTCCTTCCTTTTTCATTCCAAGCCTCAGACCGACCTTGGCTCTCGTTAACTGACGCCTTGTCAATTAATTGCATCCTGAAAAGACTTGGAGAAAATAATTTCCAAGTTATCACTGTAAATCTCAAGGTCAACACACTCTGCACCATCCCTGGAGCTGCTCCTGGCCTTGGCAGGGCAGGCTGGGGCTGGAATTCTCTCAGGTGCGGGGTTTAGAATCACAAAGTGAAGCAAAACAAAACTGCCCCAACTGATCCCTGATTGTCTCAAATGCCCAGTGGAATTTTTGGATGTTTGTGGAGAACGGGGGAAAGCTTTGGCCAATAAATCTCATTTCTTCTGAGATCTGCTCCTCACTGCATCCCCTCCTCCCGAGTCTCTGCCTGGCAGGGACCTCTCCATCACCACCAGTGGCCAGGATGGGAACAAACCCATTCCCGTGGCTCACGCCGCTTTTCCTGCTGATTCTTCCCTGTTTTGATGTGATCCCAGTGGCAGAAACCACCCCCATCCCCCAGATCCTGCTTTCCCCTCTCAGTCCCCCACAAATGTCGCCGTTTCTCCCCGTTTTAGCTGCGTCCCGTGGTTACAATTCCAGCAGGGACACAGAGCTCGTGCTGTGGCCCCACTCACAGCTCGCCCCACCCGGGCTGGCCCTGGTCACATCCCTGCCCTCTCCCTGCATCCCGGTTTTCCCTGCATCCCGGTTTTCCCTGCACCTCCAGCTCCCCTTGGCAGCTATGGATTACCCAGCTCAGAGACCAGGCACAGCCTTATCCAGCTCCTCCTTTGGGTGGAATTCCATGGATGAATCCCCAAATTCAGCCTGGGGCAGCTGCCGGGATTTCCCTGGGATTTTCGTGCTCCTTTCCCACAGAACTCCCCGCTGGTGGGACGGATCTGGCACTCAGTCAGATCTGGCCATGAATGAGGCTCCGTAATGGGCTTTTCCAGATGAAATTCCCTCCTCTGCTCCCGCTGGCAGGTGTGGAATAAACCCCACACACTCATCCTGGGGAGTGCAGGAGCAGCAAATCCCGGATAAAATCCCCTTCAGGGGGGAAGTGAGGCGTCATTCCGGGTCAGGAATGGGCTGGCACTGGGGTTGGGACACTCTCCCCGCTCATCCCAGGGAAAACAGCAGCAGCTGGATGCCTTTGGCAGGGGTGAGGCTCTGCAGAGCCGCCGTGGAGAGGGAAGGAGGTCCCGGGGGGCTGCTCCCGGCAGAGGGAAAATGAGAGCCCTGCACAGGGTGGGGGAGTCGGGAGGGCAGGGAAGGAGCGGCTTCTCGGCTTCCTGAGGATAGGGAAAGGAAGGAATCTGCCTTTCCAAGCCAGGCTGGGATGAGGATCTGGCCAGGACCCACCACACTTTCCCCAGCTTCCTTCCCTCGTTTCACTAATTAAATTAAAAATTAAAAAAAAAAAAAAAAATCACATTTAAAATTCGTGGTGCTGCACTCATTTCAGGGAGATGCCTACATTTGCTTTATTTGGGGATAGAGCCTGGAGCTGTAGATTTAGATGGGATATTGGGAAGAAATCCTTCCCTGGGAGGGTGGGGAGGGGCTGAGATGGAATTTCCAGAGGAGCTGGGGCTGCCCCTGGATCCCTGGCAGTGCCCAAGGCCAGGCTGGAGCCACCTGGGACAGTGGGAGGTGTCCCTGCCCATGGCAGGGGTAGGATGGGATGGGATTTTAATCCCTTCCCACCCAAACCAGTCTGGAATTCTGGGATTCTCTTTTTGATGCGTCCGGTGCAGCACTGTGGGACTTTGGAATTCTTCTCCGAGCAGCTCCCGTCTCAATAACTGCAATCCCTGTTAGGAAAACCTTTAATGCAGCCATGGAGTCCCACAGCTGGAACGTGGCAACATTCCCTGAATCCCCCAGCATTTCCCGTGGAGATAAGGACCCTGCTGGAGTTGGGATGGATTCGAGCTGCTCCCAGATAAGGGAGGGGCTGTTTATCGCTGTTATCACCCCTCAGCGGTGGAAACCACTCGGGTGTGAAATGCTCGGCTCTGGGTGTGCCTTGGTGTCACCTTCATCCCCCACAGCAAAGTCGGGGAATCCTGGAATGGTTTGGGGCGGAAGGGACCTTAAATCCCATCCCATCCCATCCCACCCCAACCCATCCCATCCCATGGGCAGGGACACCTCCCACTGTTCCAGGGTGCTCCAGCCTGGCCTTGGGCACGTCCAGGGATGGAGCAGCCAATTATTTTTGGATTTATCAGGCAAATCCACAATCCCAGTGATTTTTCTTTGGAAGAAATTCCCCTTCTCTATCACCCCTCCAGCACCACCCTCTGACCCTGCCGGGTCCCGCAGCAGAGGTCGTGGAACCCCCTGAGCACAGCCACAGCTCAGGACAAAAATGATTCCTAAGGGTCCTCTGGCTCCCTAAAATAAATCTGGGTTTAAAAAAAAAACCCCAAAACCTCCTTCTCCTGAATATTTTGGTGACTTTATTACACCACCCCCACTGCTCCCCTCGGAAGCAGGGATGAACATCTTGGTACTTCCCAGCAGAATATACAGCATGGAAAATTTATACTTAAAATACAAAATTTATATTTAAAATACGAAATTTACGCTTCAAGTCCAAGTTCAGGAAACCTTCAAGTCGGTCCCAAGGAATTCCTGCTCCATTTCCCTGCGTTCCCAGGCCAGCAGCTGCCCCTGGGGCTGCTCAGGTGATAATTCCACTGCTCAGCACCCAACAGAATCATTTGTTTGTTGTGTGGCGTAGTCATTAGGTTTTAATGCTCTCCACCTCTCTGCTGCCCTTAATTACAGGAATATTTAAAGAAACTTCTCACCACTGTTGATTTATTGTCTGGAGGAATCCCCATCTTCTTTCCCTGGTGCTTCCCTCAGCCCCAGACCTTTTTCCATTCAGAAAGAGGAGCTGGGTGGGATCATTTTAAACATTTCCTTTGTCCCTGGTGCCACTGGGATTGTCCCCCCAGGTCACCCCACTGCTGCTTCCAGCCTGGAGTTGTGCTGACACAGCCCAATCTTGCTGACACAGACACCAAGCCCAAGAAAATCCCTTTTAGCGTTAAAATCCGCATGCCAAGAGCAGCTTTTCTTTCCATTCCCATCTGCAGGAAGGGCTGGAATCCTCTCAGGTCGTTATTTTCCCCCTCACAGGAGCTGAGCTACCTCCTTCAAGCAGGGAAAGGAAACGCTCTACGTGCCAGATCTGATCTTCCCTCGCAGATTTTAAGACGAAAAATATCTTTTAATTGGGATGAAGAGGCTGGGAGTGGAATGTGGAGGGAGTGGAGGCAGGACTGGAGCAGCTCCAAGAGAGAACTCTGTGGAGGGGCTGGCACAGGGATATTGGTGAGCACAAATTTCTCTTTCAGAGTAGCAATCAATAGGTCCCAAAACAAAAACCCTGCCTGTGCTTTTGAAATGTTTCTGTGAAAATAAATCCTGGGGGAGCTCGGCAGGGACAGAGAGGGGCTGGGGTGAGCCCCGCGCTGGTGCTGGGATCCAGCAGCTGCAGCCTCGCTGCTTTCCACGGCCAAGCTCTGCTCTCCCGTGGTGCCGCAGAGACTTCAGCCCCTGCCGCCCTCCCTGGCCTTGGCAGGGCTGGGACAGGTTCTCCTTGAGCTCTCCTTCCTTTTCTTTAATGCTGGAAAGCAACGCATTTCTCCCTCTGGAGAGTGTGGATTTTTTTTCTCTCTGGATTTCAGGATGTTTTCAGGATATTCCGTATTTTCAGGAAATCTTCACTTCAGGATATCTACATGGTCAGGATACCTATAATTTCGGGATACCTGTATTTCCAGGATATCTATATTTTCAGGATACCTGTATTTTCAGGATATCTTCATTTTCAGGATATCTTCATTTTCAGGATATCTATACTTTCAGGATATCTTCATTTTCAGGATAGCTGCATTTTCAGGATAGCTGCATTTTCAGGATACCTGTATTTTCAGGATATCTGTATTTTCAGGATATCCGTATTTTCAGGAAATCTTCACTTTCAGGACACCTGTATTTTCAGGATATCTTCATTTTCAGGATAGCTTCATTTTCAGGATAGCTGTATTTGCAGGATAGCTGTATTTTTCAGGATAGCTGCATTTTCAGGATAGCTGCATTTTCAGGATACCTGTATTTTCAGGATAGCTGTATTTTTCAGGATATCCGCATTTTCAAGATATCTTCATTTTCAGGATATCTGTATTTTCAGGATATCTATATTTTCAGGATACCTGTGTTTTCAGGATATCTGTATTTTCAGGATACCTATACTTTCAGGATACCTGTATTTTCAGGATATCTGCATTTTCAGGATATCTATATTTTCAGGTTATCCGTATTTTCAGGAAATCTTCACTTTCAGGACACCTCTATTTTCAGGATATCTTCATTTTCAGGATAGCTGCATTTTCAGGATAGCTGTATTTGCAGGATAGCTGCATTTGCAGGATATCTTCATTTTCAGGATATCTATACTTTCAGGATATCTTCATTTTCAGGATAGCTGCATTTTCAGGATAGCTGCATTTTCAGGATATCTATATTTTCAGGATATCTGCATTTCCAGGATATCTGTATTTCCAGGATAATCAGGCCCTGTGCTGTCAAAGCCCCCTCCCACCCCAGGGTGCTCAGAGATGCATTTCCCAGGTGAAATATTTCCCTTTACACACCCAAAATCTCCTGCTCTCCATGGAAATCTCAGGGGATGAGTGATTGACCAAAGCCAAGTGTGAAATCCAGGACAAGGATCCTGTTCATCCCTGGGCTTTGTTTGGGGCCCATTCCTATTTCCCACCCCTTTATTAACCCCTCCTGAGAATGTTCCCTTTCCCTTTCCAGGGCAATTTTCCCTCTCAGAGCCCAATCCCCGTTTGCCACAGGTAATTCTGGAGCAGCTCCAGGAGGGTTTCTTGCCTTTGGTTCAGGCTGGGGGATTTTGGAGCAGTTTGGGTATTTGAGGTTGAAAATCAGGATTTTAATGTGCTGGCAAATGACTTGTTCTGCATGAATCCAGGAGTCAGAGAGGTTCATGAAGGAAAAATCTGTCCTGGGAGGGGTTCAGCCCCGAGCCCTGACCTGAGCTTTGCCCAGCAGCTTTTCCTGGGATCGGGAATTTTTATTTCCCCACCTGTGAGGCATTACAGGAGCTCCCTTTCCATGAGGGGTCGATTTCCCGATTTCCCCACCTCTTTCTATCAGGATATTTTAAAGCACTTTGTGTTTAACATAAAAATAACTTGGTTTTCTCTGTAGAGGGGGAGTAGGGGAGGAAAAAAAGGATTTCCCCAGGTTAAGGCACAGCTTAAACAGCAATAAAATCCCTTGATTCCTTTCTGTGTTTCTGGATGCTGCTGTCTCTGGGGGGGATCTGGGGTCACTCCTTTCTCTCTCATTTTTGGGGTCACTCCTCCTCTTGTTATGGATGGATATGGGATCATCCCTTTCCCTCTCCCTCCGGATGGATAAAAAGATCATTTTCCTCCCTCTCCCTTCAGCCTGTGCCTGAAATGCTCTCGTGAGTCAGCAGCACCGTCTGTGCGAGGCTTCTCCTTCCAAAACCCGCTGCTGAATTAAACATGGCCCAGCCCTGCCTCCCTCCCTCCGAGCCCCCACTGCGCTGCCTTCGAGGCTTTTCTCGTGTTCCACCCTCGGAAATCCAGGCAGAACTCGGGAAATCCTCAGTGGAATTCCAGGGAACGCTGATTTCTGAGGGGAGGCAGAGCCGTGCTGGGGGTGAGGGGGATTTCCTGAAACTCCCGCTGCAGGAGGAGGGGATTTCTGCATTTTATCCTCGGGAAATGTGGAGAACTCCCGGAGCGAGTGAGCGGCTGAGCGGAGCTGCTGCACGTTCCAGAGGCGTCTGGGAATCGGGGAGAGGCGTGGAGGCTGCTCTGGGTGCTGATGGATGTCTGGGGGATGACGGGCTGGGATCATAATTAGCGGCAATGGATAATGGATAGCACTTCCATGGAATGCGAAGAACAGTTCTGAGACGCTGATACCAAAATAGATCCTTGTTTTTTTCGGAGACATGAAACTTTAAACTCCAGGGACCAGACACCAGGGTTGCTCTGAAGTTATTTTATCCATTTTAGCTGCAGAAAAACCTGGTTCTTGAGGAGCTTGTGGCGACTGGGAAAAGCGTGGCCTCATTTTTTTCACTTCCTGACAAACGAGGGCTGCTCCTTCCACGTGGCTGATACGGAGGAAAAGATTGCTTTTTGTTTTGTGTTGAAATGCAGCACCAGAAATGATCTGAGCCAGAACCACAAAACTAAAAATAAAGAGCTGAGGGGAAAAAAACAAGGAGTGGCCACAGTCCCAGACCCTCCTTTCCCCAAGACACAAAGATCCAGGTGCCTGGATCCTGAAATAATCCCAGCCCCACTGCACAACCCCCGATTTCCTGCCCTGCTTTGCATTCCTTGGGCATCAATTTATTAATGTAGATCCTTCACCAAAAGTGCTGTGGCGGGGTATGCCCAGGCTGTGCCCTGGAGGGAGGCCTGCTGAGATCAGGAGATTGCACAACTCCCAGCAGAACCCCCTGCAAAGGCAACCACCTCCAGTTACGGCGAGAAGAAGACAGACCCGGAATCCTCTGGGAGACCCTCTGCAGATCCTCTGTAGCCCATTGGCCTCTACCCTCTGACACCCACCCCTGTACCCCTATAAGATGTAGCCCCCTGCCCCTGTGAGGGCAGAGAGAGCTCGGCCCTGGCCTCCCCTCCGCGGGGTGCGGGCTGATAAAGCTGCCCCGTGCAGAGCAGCTACACCACGGCCTCTCGTCTCTCTCCTCCTGGTGTGGCCTGGAGGCTGCCCTGGAGAGCTGAGCTGGAATCACCAAAGAGCTGTCAATCACTGAGAGCTGTCAATCGCTGAGAGCTGACAGCCTCTGCTCGGGCCCTCCTGCCAGCAGCTGAGGGAACACACCAGGCCCCAGGATGACGATTCCTCACGGGACCATCTCTCCGGACCGCTCACAGCCTCCTGGGTCAGAGCTACAGACCCCGCACCAGCTGCCTCATCATGCCATGGCCTGCAGCTTACCAGGAATATTTCCCACCTGGATCCCAGGCTATTTCCCTCCTATGGAGAACATTCCATTACACGGAATTTTGCAGCCCAATGTGCAGGGCTGGGGATTTTTTCGAAGGGAAAAATGGGTGTAGAGCTTGATGAGGATATTATGAGGAATTGGGGGTTTTTTGTTGTATTGAACCCTTCAGAATTTTAATTTCAGTATTATTTTAGAGAAAAACAAAGCTGCTAAGGATTTGTCCCCCTCTTCAGGGACTGTGTCCTTGAGCAAGAGCTCCCATTTATTCCTGGAAGGACTTTGGGAATAAGGCTGAAGAGATTTTTGGGGTTTAAATGGAAAGCCAGGTGCTGAGTGCTGGTCCCTCACAGCCACAATGATCCCAAAAGTGCTTTTACTGCTGTGCTGAGCTGTTGCAGGCCACAAAATCCCATTTCTTCCTCATTTTCCCCATCAATGCTAGTGGGGAAAAGACCTTACAGGGTGCAGAGTCCTCCAAACACAGAGGAGGATCCTGCTGGATGGGTGAGCTGCTATTAACCCACAGACAAATTAATGAAATATTAATTAAGGGTAAATAATGAAAGGATTAAATGGCCCAGGAAAAGCAGGTGATGCAAATAACAATAAAGATCTTTTTTTCCTGGTGGCTGAATCCAAGTCCTTGGACCTTTTCCCTTTCCATGGATGGTTTCTGGCCATTAACATTTACAGATCCCCCTGCACTGACCCTAAAGAGCAAAGCTTGAGCTGGGATTAGGAATAGCTCAGGTTTAGCATTAGATGAGCTCAGTTTTGCAGAGCAAATGTTAATTAAAGCCTTGGCCCGGCAGCATTGATGGCACAACGTCCTTGGGGTAAACAGGAATTGAGGTACCTCAAACCTTCCAGTGGGTTTGATGCTAAAGGCTGGGTCATGGAAAGGTGCCAAGGAAAATGCCCAAACCCACAACGTTTGCAGCAGCCCCACATCTTGGAATCCAGGAGGGAGAAAAAACCTTTCAAGGCCTCTAAGAGCAGCAAAAATCTTCTTTCAGTGCCTCTAAGAGCAGCTGGAACAGGGCTGTGACATCAAAGTCGGAGCTACCCCTCCCTTCCAGAGGGAGTTTAGCCCAAATTTCTCCCTTTTCCTCTCTTTTCCCCTCTCCTGTCCTTCCTCTGGGCACATCTCTGGATTTCTGCACTGGGGAGACTCTGGCAGCAAACAATCCCAAATCCAGGCGCAGAGCTCCGAGTGAGCTCTGGGCGAGCTCTGCCCTTCTCGGAGGTGTCTCTGGAGGGGAGTTTGTGCCCCAGTTCCTGCCTCTGGCTTGATTTGCTGTGTTTAGAATTTATTTGCTGTGTTTGTTGTTTACTTGGTGCGTGTTTTCCTGCAGAATTCCTGCTTTACCTCTCTGAACGCTCAGAGATGCTCTGGCTGGGCCAATCTTGCTCAGGCAGTGACCTTTTCCTGCTTCTCCTTCCACACTCTGGTGCATGAGCACAGAAACCTCTCCCCTCCCTTCCTGCCTCCTGAAAGAAGCTCTGCCCTGCTTATCAACATTTTTTCCCACTGATTTTACTCACCCTGTGCTCTCTCTTCCTCTCCTCTCCTCTCCTCTCCTCTCCTCTCCTCTCCTCTCCTCTCCTCTCCTCTCCTCTCCTCTCCTCTCCTCTCCTCTCCTCTCCTCGCCTCGCCTCGCCTCGCCTCGCCTCGCCTCGCCTCGCCTCTCTTTCCCTGCACCTTCCCTTCCCTCCTTTTCCCCCCACTTTTCCATGCTCAGAGCTCAGGGGACTCTGTAGCTGCCAGGTGTGAAACCCAACCACCCCGAGAGGAGAGGGTAGCAAGCACACATTTATTTATTTATGTATTTATGTATTTATGTATTTATGTATGTGTTCATTTAGTCATTCATTCATTCATTCCTGACCATGCCAATTAAGCTCCAGGCAGGAGGTACCAGCCCCAGGGCCAGCCCCAGGACCACCTCATTTGCAAATTCATCATAAAACCCCTGGAATGGCACAGACACCTCAGTGCCTCACCTGCGCCAGGTCCCTGGGGGTGCTGCCTCTGCAGTGGGGTGGGTTTAACTAAAATACCAAATTCCCCAGAATTCCTGGGTTTTTCTTGGTGCCCACTGACCCTGCTGGTGGTGCTGACCTCTCTCTATTCATTTCTCTTCACTCAGCCTCGAAGAGATTTAAATGAGGGACCAATATCCTTAAACCCCTTCCACAGACACACACCAAAAATGAGAATTAGGAAGGAAAGAGTCTCGTGCCCTACCCACCAGGAAACATTTCCATCTGCTTGGTGGGGAACCAGGCACGGGTTTTCCAAGCAGAGAAGCTGCTCTGCTTTCTCTTGTCAGTGCTGGCACGTTCGCAGCGTTTTGCTGGCGCTTAGCTCGGGAATTTCGGGCAGATCCTCTCCGGCAGGGTGGGAACAGCTCCTCGCACGCTCCATCCTCCCGTCTGGAGGCTGCTGGCAAAGCCCGGCTCTCCAGGCGGGATTTCATCCCCGTTCTGCCCCCACCCTCTGTCACACTCCGGGTTTCCAGGCTGGCTCTGCGGCGGCTGATTCACATGTCACAGTAACCCACATTCGCCTTGGCACCGCTGCCGGGCTATAAATACCCAGCAGAGCCGCCCTGTTCTCCCTCCTGGGTGCGCTTGGGGCTTTTATCGCATGTGGAGCAGCGCTGGTGTCCCGTGGGCCCGGGGAGGGTACAGCACCCAGCAGCGCCTTCGGAACGGGGCTGAGGGGCTGCTGGGATGGGTGGGTGCCTTTAGGGGATATTCGAGGGCTGTGTTTTAACCCCCAAATCTCAATCTCCAAATTTTCTCCTTCCACAGTTGTTTCCCTCCGAGCTGTTTCAAATTTAGCGTAAAAATAAATGAACAAATAATAATAACAAACAGCAAATAACAATAAACAACAAATAATAAAATAATAAAATAATAAAAATAGTAGTAGTAATAATAATAATAATAATAATCAAATGAAATCCCAGTGTTCCGGGGTGGGCAGGGGGCAGCCTGTCCCCATCACCTCTCTGTGAGAGTTTAATGCCTCTTTTATCTTCGGCACTTCTAGAACCAAACTATCCACAAAAGTGTGGTTGGGGGGTTTTTTTGTTTGTTTTTGGGTTTGGGGAGTTTTGGGGGCTTTGGGGGTTTTTGAGGGTTTTTTTTTGTCTTATGGTTGTTGTTGTTGTTGGTTCCTCTGGGTTTTTGGGGGGGTTGTTTGGTTGGTTTGTTTGGGGTTTTGGTTGGTTGTTTTTGGGGTTTGTTTTTTTTGTTTGGTCGGTTTGTTTTTATTAAAGCGAACTGTCTCAGCTCCTTCTTTTCTCTCAAACTGCGGGGGCCTCCTTTGTCTCCCCTTGGGAATCCTGCCCCGCATGCCCCGAGCCTCACTCCCCGACAGAAACGACCCCCGCGAGGGTCAGAGCGCAGCTGATCCCCCCCTTCTTCCTCCGCAGGCGCCGGCCGGGGGCGGCTGGGAAGGTTTTATCGACTCCTGGAGCATCCCCACGCCCGCCCGGCTCCGGACACCCCGCAGCCGCCCCAGCAAAGGCTCCGGGGCCGGAGCTGAGGAGCGCAGCTGCCGCCGGGCCCCTCCGGGATCGATGCGGGAGGATCCTGAGCAGAAATCCATCGGTGGGAGCCGCCTCTCGCTAATGGCCAGGACGGAGCCGCCAGAGCCGCGAGGGGAAGGCGAGCCCGGCTTTCAGCGGGGAAATGTTCCCGTCAGGAGCAGAGATGGGAGCTCCGGCAGCAGAGACTGGGTTTGTCTCGTCTGTGGTGGGATCCTTGCAGCGCTCAGACACGGGCAGGTGTAAAATGACATTGATGATATCGATGACATCAATAAATGACATTAATGCAGGGGAGGAGCGGGGCAGGAGGGCTCGGAGGCAGCCGGTGTTGCTGCCCTGCCTGGCGGCAGCTCGGGTGTGGTCACACCCGTCGGGAAAGGGGAATTGGGGGTGTTGTGAGGCATCCTGCAGCCCCTCTGGCTTGGTGTCAGTCCCTGCTCATCCTGCAGGGGCTGGTGGCACTGGTCAGTCCTACAGGGTCTGGTGACACTGCCCATCCAAGAGGGTCTGGTGGCACTCAGATCTCAGGATCTGGTGGCTCTGCTCTTCCTACAGGATCTCCTGGCTCTGCTCAGCCCTTCAGGATCTCCTGGCTCTGCTCAGTCCTGCAGGATCTGGTGGCCCTGCTCAGTCCTGCAGGATCTGGTGGCCCTGCTCAGTCCTGCAGGATCTCCTGGCTCTGCTCAGCCCTTCAGGATCTCCTGGCTCTGCTCAGTCCTGCAGGATCTGGTGGCCCTGCTCAGTCCTGCAGGATCTGGTGGCCCTGCTCAGTCCTGCAGGATCTGGTGGCCCTGCTCAGCCCTGCAGGATCTCCTGGCTCTGCTCAGTCCTGCAGGATCTGGTGGCTCTGCTCAGTCCTGCAGGATCTGGTGGCCCTGCTCAGCCCTGCAGGATCTCCTGGCTCTGCTCAGCCCTTCAGGATCTCCTGGCTCTGCTCAGTCCTGCAGGATCTCCTGGCTCTGCTCAGCCCTTCAGGATCTCCTGGCTCTGCTCAGTCCTGCAGGATCTCCTGGCTCTGCTCAGCCCTTCAGGATCTCCTGGATCTGCTCAGCCCTTCAGGATCTCCTGGCTCTGCTCTTCCTACAGGATCTCCTGGCTCTGCTCAGCCCTTCAGGATCTCCTGGCTCTGCTCAGTCCTGCAGGATCTGGTGGCCCTGCTCAGACCTGCAGGATCTCCTGGATCTGCTCAGTCCTGCAGGATCTCCTGGCTCTGCTCAGCCCTGCAGGATCTGGTGGCCCTGCTCCCCTCAGGATGCTGCTGTTGTCCCACACCTCATCTCTGGGAGAGCATGTCCCCACCAGCCCCAAGTTTTGGGCTCATGACTGGGGTGAGAAGGGCCGCAGGAGGTGCAGGGGAGGATGTGAAGGGTGCTCACAGCTCCCTCACCTCCTCTGCTCCCTGTGGGAACGGGGATGGCTCAGCCTCAGAGACATAAAACTCTGGTTTAGGGGGCTGAGGGTTCATTCTCTGCTCTGCTCCATGAGTTCTTGGGGATAAACCCAAAATCCCTGCCTGCACAATGCAGGAATCCTCTCCTCAGGAGGAGAAATGAGAGCGATGGAGCCCAGGTGCCCTGGAAGGAGCTGGGTTCTGCTGGGGTTTGTAATGAGTTCCCTCCACACGGGGTTACAGCAGATCACATTCCTGTAGGGATTCCACTTGGGATTTTACACCCTGTTTCAGGCCCAAACTCCCCTCCTGGCTCAGGGTTTTTGTGTTTTCTTGAGCAGCTTTTCCCTGCCATAAATCAGAGATGTTTGGGTCACCCTCGGCCACTGACCATGAGGAGCTGTGGGTAGGCACCAGGGCTCAGAGAGAGCTGGCAGTGCCCAGGGCAGATCCATGCCCAGTTTGGGGCGAGGATAAAACAGGGACAGGATGGAATTCAAGCCAGCAGATCATTCCTGGGTCTCTTTTCCATCCCGGACCAGCTGCATCCCTTTTCCACCGGGTGCTGAGGCGTTTTTTCCTTTCTTCAGAATTTTTTGTGTTTTTCCATCAGACAAAATTCCTCCTGGCTGCGCTGCTGGGGCTCATCTTTCCCTGAGGAATCGGTAACCAGAGGGGCTGAGGGAGCTGCCCTTCCACCCCCCCCTCCTGGGTCCCCCCTTGCCGGTGCTCCCTGGATGGAACAGGCTCCGTGTCCCGAAGGAGAGGACCGGGGCTGCTGCCATTGTCACAGCAGCTGTGCAGGAGGGACAGGGCAGCGCTTCCAGGCTTCCTCTGGGCTCGGGGACAGCCCAGGGGTGGGGAAAACGCAATTGTAGGAACTTTCTGATTGACTGCGGGGCTTTGTGTGCAGAGCTCAGAGCAGCGGCCTGCCACGGAGCGCGGGCTGGCAGCAGATGGGCACAGCAGGTAAAGCTCTCAGATGAATGCAGGGGACGGAGCAGGGCCCGGCCCCAGGGAGCGGCTGTCACCTCGGAGTCCCCCACGTGTTTTGGGTCAGACTCCGTGAAAGCAGAAATCTGTGGGTTTCTTTCTTGGCTGGAGGGAGCAGGTGATGGGCTGGGGCATGAAGTGAAGATTTAAAGCAGAAAAGTCATTTAGGAGCAACTCCGATGCCTTGTTTGAAACAGGTTTTGTGATAATAAAACAGAAAACACGTTTTGAACAGGAAATCCAGAATGTTGCACCATGAATGCTTTATTAATTTATTTTGATCTTTGTGGGCTTTCAGAGAGGTCCCTGGGAGTGAGAAAAACTGGGAAACACGGAGATGATGCGTGACAAGAAAACATCCCATAAAAATCCCGGTGGATTTTTTTTTAAACGTGTTTTTAAGGACGAAACATGAGATTTAGGTCAAAGCAGAGACTTTTTTTTAGAAGGCAGTGGGTGAAAGCCTCGGGAGCCGCTGCTCAGCTGTCCCTGTCCGGGCTGGTGGCAGCTCCCCTGAAGGCGCAGGCAGAGCTCATCCAGAGCTCACCCAGCAGAGCTCACCCAGAGCTCATCCAGAGCTCATCCAGAGCTCACCCAGCAGAGCTCATCCAGAGCTCACCCAGAGCTCACCCAGCAGAGCTCATCCAGCAGAGCCCACCCAGAGCTCACCCAGAGCTCACCCAGCAGAGCTCACCCAGCAGAGCTCAGCCAGCAGAGCTCAGCCAGAGCTCACCCAGCAGAGCTCACCCAGCAGAGCTCACCCAGAGCTCACCCAGCAGAGCTCATCCAGCAGAGCTCACCCAGAGCTCACCCAGCAGAGCTCATCCAGAGCTCATCCAGAGCTCACCCAGCAGAGCTCATCCAGCAGAGCTCACCCAGAGCTCACCCAGAGCTCACCCAGCAGAGCTCAGCCAGCAGAGCTCACCCAGAGCTCACCCAGCAGAGCTCACCCAGCAGAGCTCACCCAGAGCTCACCCAGCAGAGCTCAGCCAGCAGAGCTCACCCAGAGCTCACCCAGCAGAGCTCACCCAGCAGAGCTCATCCAGCAGAGCTCACCCAGCAGAGCTCACCCAGCAGGAGTTCTCTGTGTGGAGCAGGAGCGGGCTCGGATCAGCTCAGAGCAGCCCGGCCCCTTGGGCCCGATTTCTGGCTATTTTTGGGGTGTGCTCCCCCAGGGACCCCCCGAGCTCGGGGCTGGGGCTGTGCCACTGTCCCTGTCCCGGGAGTGCCACCAGGACACGCAGGAGGAGCAGAGGGATCCGCCGGGGAGAGCAGAGCTGCACAGAGAGAGCGATTTGAGGGGTTTTCCTTTTCATCCTGCTGTTGGTTGTGGAACAGGGTTTTTTTCCCTTTTAAGGGGCCAAACCAAGCAAATAAACAAACAAATAAATCAATGCCTGCCCCCGGCCCTCCGTGAAGATGAAATGTTCTCCTGCAGCCCGGCATTAACCCCTGGCCCTGCATTAGGTTCCTGCTCCGCACCCTGGATGCTTTTAAGGCAGGGTTTCAATTATCCAAAGTGGCTCCTGACAGCGTTCCAGGCACCCCGACACATTCCCGGGGGGCAAAAGGATCCCTGCGATCCCGGGAGCTGCAGGATGGGGTCAGGGCAGCTTCCAGAACTTCCTGCTGGGATGGATTTGGGTGAAATTAGAGGTTGGGAGAGCAGGGTCCCTCCCCCAGGGCTCGGGGATATTTATAGGAAAAGCTTTTTAATAGCCTGAGTTGGAAAAAATCTGGTTAAACCCGAGGTCATCTGCACGTAATTAAATAACCCAGCTATGACTAAGAATATTGATCAGGCCCTTCCTCCCCTCCCTTCCAAAGGAAATTTCCTTGGGGAAGATTTTCCTGATGCTCCCAGAGCTGGGGGTGCGGCAGCACAGCCAGACCCATTCCCTGTGTCTGCTTTCATCCTTTAAAATGCTCTGCTTTGCCTTAAATCTCATGTTTCCTGCTTAAAATGTGTTAAAAAAAAAAAAAAATTCCACTAGAATTTCTATGGGATGTTTTCTTCTCAGGCGTCATCTCCATATTTCCCAGTTATTCTCACTCCCAGCAACCTCTCTGAGAGCTCACAAAGATCCAAGTAAATTAATAATTGTAAAGCATTCGTGGTGCAACATTCCAGATTTGCTGTTCAAAATGTGTTTTCTTTTTTATTATCATAAAACCCATTTAAAACAAGGCATTGGAGTTGCTTTTTGGGTTTAAATTTTCGCTTCTTGGACTTGTGCCTGGTAAAAATGTAAAAAAAAATAATAGAAATTTGAGGTGAAAGCTTATTTGCAGTTCTCCTGCAGGTTAAATTAACTGTCAGCTCTGCCCATTAGACTCCACATCCTTCAGCGATCTCAATCTTTATTTGGTACTCAGTGTTAATCACCAGAATGGCTGCTCGTATTTTAATATTCCTTTTCATTATCCAGGCTCCTGCACACAGGAACCTGAATTTATCTGAGGGGCTGTAAACACTTTAATCCACTTTATGTTATTTATGCCACATATTTGTAAAGGATAATACAGGAAAAAAAACCTCTTTTGTCAAGAAATTGTGTGCTTGGTCTAGGTACTTCTGACATCAAGAAGAGCTTTTTCATAAATATTAATTCAAGTTTCAATCCTCAGCATGGGGAGCACATAAAGCATGGAAAAATAAATGTGTTTGCAAAATATCCGAGCTAATTCGGGCTCTGCTGGTGGAAAGTGCAGGGGCTGCAATGACAAACGGGATCTGAGCTTTGAAACCTGCATCTGTTTGGGGTTTGTTGTTATTTCTTCCATAAAATTAGAGAATGGAGGAAACTTGTTCATCTCCAGCTTTGTGCTTCAGGCCGCTGAAATAGAAGAGGAATAAGAGAAAAAATGGAAATAACGGAAATAATGGAAATAATGGAGATAATGGAAATAATGGAGATAATAGAAAGGAGCTCCTTGGGCGCGTGTTTTCCACAGGCAGTGGGTTCCAGCTGCTCTAAAATAAAGCCACTGGAGAGGGTTGGAGGCAGGCTTTGTGCTCCTTGATTTTCCTTTGTGTGCAGAAACATCCCTGATTTCCTGACGAGGGGGGAGGGCAGGGGCAGAGCATCCCTGAGCTCCAGAGAAAGGAACTGCCTGGAAAATCTGACGGGAAGGGCTGATGTTCAGTCCAGGTGACTGCTCACCTCAGCCCTGCCACTGGGACACCTTGAAGGCAAAACGCAGCTCGTTCTGCTGGATTTTGGGGTTTTTTAGGCAAATAAAGCCAGAAAACCAGGAGCTGCCAGAAAACCGGGAGCTGCCAGAAAACCGGGAGCTGCCAGTGGCGCTGCAGCCGGGGCATCAGGAAACGCAGCTTCCCCACCTTCCCCCGCTGCTGCCTTGGGGTCGATGGTTCATTTGGGTCCCTCCCAGCTCAGGATGTTCCCTAATTCTGGGTTTCTCTGCTGTTTTCTGGGCTCTTCTGGTCACAGAGCTTCCAAGCCCTTTAGTGCCACTGGATTTGGGCTCTTCTGAAGCCAAGTGAAAGCTGGCATCACACCAGACATGATGGAGGAATGAGAAACACAAGAAACACCTGGATTCTTCTCTTAGTGCTCAGATTTATTATTTGGGGGTTTGTTTGGGGTTTTCGGGGTTTTGTTTTGTGGGGGTTTTTTGTTTTGTTGTTGTTGTTGTTGGTTTTTTTCTGGAATTCTGGGATGGTTTAGGTTGGTTGGATCTTAAAGCTCATCCTGTTCCAACCCCCCTGCCAAGGGTTTTCACACCTGTGCCTCACAAGGAAGAATTTCTGCCCCATATCCCATCTGAACCCACTCTCTGTCAGTTCAAAGCCATTAAAGCACCAGGAATTCCACACAAATAGCCGGAATCGCTCCATGCCCGTCCTGAAATGCCCTGGCAGCCCCTGGTGCTGGACATCCTCTGTTCATTACCTGACCTCGGGGAAGGCAGATCCCCTTCCTGTGCATCCATTTGCAAACTTTCCACCTTATCTGAGCAACATTTTGGGATGAGAAGCTCTGAACTCCCACATGAGCAGATTTAAACTGCTGGGAGCCGCAGCCAGGCTGTGGAAATTGGGATTCCGAACCATCCTCCTCCCCCTGTCAGCCTGAACTCTGATTTCTCAATTTGCTCAACTCCTTTGCTGCTCAGACTCAGCTTCGTTACCCTTCAGATGGAATTACAGCTTTAATTGACAGCCAGCCACGGGCTGCATTCTAATATTTGGGAAAAAGCTCCCAATTGTCCCCTGCTGTCCTCGTGGCTGCAGCAGGGACAGGAATATCAGCTTCCCTGGTGCCTGCCCACCCCTCTGGTGATTAATGGGGCATCAGCAGGGCCCTGATGGGAACGGGGATGTGTTTACTGTCCTCGGGAAGTGGAGGTGAAGGGAAGAGCTCCACGGCTTCCAGGCTGCCAGGATGCTCCAGCCATTCATCTCCCAGCTCCTGCCCTGCCTGCGGGGCTGGATTCAGGAGACAAATTAGACATGAAGGGTTTAGGTACACACAGGACATTTAAAGATTGAGTTGTAAGTGAGAGCATCGGGGTTTAGATGCTTGTTCCTGCTCAGGAGGCACAAATTCCAGCGGGTGTTTCCTGCGGGATCATCCTGGGGCTGTGTTGGGGTGATCCATGGGCTCCCCTGTGCTGTCACTTCCCTTCCATGGGGCCCTTCCCCCAAAGCAGATCAACTTCAGGGACTTCAAACGCCCTTTTCCTGATGGGAATTTGGGAGTTATACCATAAAAAAGAAGGAAATGACTTCTCTTTTAGCACTGGAGGGGGAGAAACCCCTCATGGCCTGGCTCTGGCCCATGGGAGGTGTCACCATCAGGAGCTTGTCCATGCATTGGCAGGTGACAAATTTGGCCAGAGCTTGGCCAGCCAGAGCCCAGGAAGAACAGGAGCCTCCAAGCAGGAGCCTGACTGCACTTTAAGGGCCAGAAAACCTCACTGAAGCTCTCTCTGGAGAGCCTCTGCCCTGGAATTGTTATTTCACCCTCTGTGAGCAAATCCATTGAGGAAAGAGCTTCATTTTCAGCTGGAGCTGCCCCCGACTGCTGGGAACATTCAGCTCCAAGGGGTTGATTTATGGCTCTTTTTGAAGCTTGTAAAATCATTTGCTTCTATTAATACCCCTCACTGCCTCACTGCCACTTCAGAGGGACAAATCTGCAGTCACAGCTGAAGGAAGATGAGGAATTAGGATAACCTGAGGAGCCTGGCTCCAAATCCAGCTGGAATGGGAGCCCAGGGGCTTTCTGTGAGGTGTATTCACCCCTGGCAACTTGGGGCCAGAGAAGAATCATCCCTGGCTTGGGGGGTGAGACTCAGAACTTTTTTCTGGGGGTGATAAAGGGGAAGTGAACAGAGATGAAAAGCAGAGGAGAGGGGAGAGGTGGGGGCTGTGTGTGCAGAGCACTTTGGCTGCTTGAAAATAAAGCCTGAATCTCATCCAAAGCAGGATTTAATTGTTTGGGGTGAGTGTAAAGCCAGACCAGCCACCCCAAGACCATAATGTGAGGTTTGCCAGAGAGCCTCGAGTGTTTCTTGCACTGGATTTGTTATTCCAGGTGACTTTCAGCTGAATTTCAGTGTCTTTAAACACTCAGACTCTTCCTAATTCTGCTGAGGAGCTGCAGATAGCACATGAGGAATGAACTCTGTGTAACTCTATTCACCTCCAGGAAAATGCACCTCTGAAAACGTTTCATTTCAGGGCTGTGGAAATGCAAATCAGCCTAAAAACCACACTTCCCCTGCTCTGTCTGCCCTGCTCTTCAGGCAGAGAGCCAAACCCCTGCATTTTGCTATCAAACTGATCTGCCAAGACCCAGCCTGAAGCTCGGAGCGGATTTGTCGTATCCAAGTTTAAATCCACGAGGAAGCAGCGCAAGAAAGGGAGATGTGACATCCATGGGTTGGAATGAAAGGAGACTGAGCCTATTTTGCTGTGCCCAGACCGAGTCTGTTTGGTTTTCTGAACCAGTCTGAAGGAGATAAAGCAGAGAGGCAGATGCAGCCTCCCCTGTTCGATTGTTTATTTGTGTGGATGTCACTTTAGTGCGGTTTTATTTTATCCCCTCTCTTGTCTGGGCTGGCTTAACACCCAAAGTGTTCTGAGGGACAGCTTAAAAAGTGAAAGCTTAAAAAAAAGTGATTAGAGATGGAGATGAGAACAAAGGAGGCTCAGAGCATCCACGGACTCCTGACCTTGGGAAAAAAAACTGCTCCGGGATTGGAATGTAACTTTTGACTCCAGGATATTTGAAGGACGTAGGTGTTTCACAGCAGTTTGGAGGTGTCCATATGAAGAGCTTGATATTCCTTGGGGTTTATTTGTTAAAGTCTCTTCACTGCCACCCCATCTCCAGCCAAACCTCACCATTTTTATCTCTAACCCAGTGCCAGGACAGGGAGTCCTGACCCACCCAACCTTCCCACCTGCATTTCTTCCTCTGCCACCTTTCTCCAGGGGATTTAATCCCTCTGCATGGGTGGGAGCTCATTTATTCCAATGATCCAGGGAGCTCTGGGGTTTTTGGGGATGCTGCAGCACCTCGAAGTGTGGCTGGGCTTTTCCAAGGTGATTTTCCTTGTTCGTTGCCTGGGAACAGCTACAGCCCCTTAAATCAGCCTGGATTTTGGGCAGTGCTGTGCAATTTTGGGGGCAGGGAAGCATCCCTGAGGATCTGGGGGAGTTTTGAGGGTCTTGGGTAATGCAGGGATTACCAAATGCGATTGTAGTAAGTGTAACAAGGTAATAAACTTTTTTAACAATTTTAACAATTGTAGAACGTGTAATAAATGTAATTACCTGTGTAAGTTTTGGAGTCTGGATAAAATATTAAACCTGATCTCCAGCTTGGCGACTGCAGAACCTTGTGGGGGAACCCTGGGGACAAGGCCAGCCCCTGCTCCAGCAGTGCCCAGGCCGTGGCTGAGGGTCATCCCTGCTTTCTGGGGCAGGAGAACGGAGGATGAGGGATTTACAAACTCACCATCCCCAGGAAGAACTCACCCTGCCAAACAGTGGCTTCTCAAACACCAAAAACTCATCATGGCCCAGCAGCACCCAGAGGCTTCTCTGTTGTACATTGCTGGCCCAACTCTTCTGTTCCTACCCATGTGAGCCCCGAAAATCCTCTGGCCTGGGAACAAAACAGAAACATTAATTCTGATTCCAGCTCTGACTCTCAGCTGGCAGCCTCTGTTGGAGGGCTGGGAGCAGCAGCCTGAGCTTTCCTGAGAGATGTGAGGGCTTTCCAAGGGTTAATTAAGGTTTTCTTCACAGGTCACCGGGGAAGTTCCTGCTGCCTGCTTTAACTCAGCTTCTTCTCTCTTTACCAAGACAGAACTCAAACATTAATAAATTAAAAGATGGTGGAAGAGAGATGCAATAATCAGTCAAAGACGTTCCCAGGCTGGGGCCAGTGACTCCAAGGGAAGCCGAGAAAACAGAAGCAAATTCTTTCCTAGATGAAAGGTGAAGGGAAAAGACTTTTTTTGGCAGGTTGTTAATGAGCTTTTGGCTGAGAGCTGGTGATTTCCACATGTGCACAGGGCAGAGAAGGGGCTTGGCTTTAACTCAAGCTTCAGTGAATGGCAGGTAATTAATTAAACAAGGACTGAGCAAGGGCAAAATCACTGGATTGGAGCCTGAATCCAAACTTACCCAAAGCCTGGCCTTGACACAGCCCTGGCAGAGCAGCCACAGAGCTGCTCCCGGGGTGAGGATCACTCCCAGCCCCTCCTGCTCACCTGGAGGTCGAATAAAATTGCTTTGATTTACACAAACGCTTTCTTTTCACCTGTTCTGAATCATCCCACAGTAACTTGTGGCAGCAATTGGCAGCTTCCTGCTCAATATCCTGGAGAGAGATGGAAAAGCAGCTGGGGGAGATAAGGGGAGGGTTCACAGCGTGATCTAAAGCTGGGCCTGCCCGAAATGAACACTTATCCAGGAATAAATGATCCCTAAACAGGTTCTTGGCACACACACAGGCAATCTGTCTGTCCAGAAATTTAGTCTGTATCTTAAATTTTGATGATCTCCTGGAGTTTTTTCATATTCCAAGTCCTCTTTTGGAGGGGTGAAAGGCGGTTTTGGTTCTGGATGCCAAGAGCTTCAGCCTTTACACACTTTCAGCTCTCTGGTTCCCAGCAAAAAGTCCCAGGGTGATCCCAGCTGATGGATGGGGCTCTTTCCCAAGGCCAGCTGGGGGATTTCACACCCCAGCCCTTCCCTTCTCCATGTCCCAGCCGGGATTTCACCCAGGAGGGGTTGGAAGTGCTGCCCCTCCGGAGCTGTTTCGCTGCTGGCACTGCCAGTTGGGCCCTTCTGGTTTGAGGCAGATGATCAAAAGCTTCTTTTCAGCAAAGATTTGTAGCTTGGGGAAAAAAAAAAAAAAAAATTTCAGGCTTGAGACAATCTGATAAATGAAGGTTTTCATTTGTGGCTCATGCATCAGTTTGTTTTCCTGATCACACTGATGTGCAGGATGGATGAGGTGTGTTTTTCTCAGTTTATTTGACTCGTTATACATAAAATATCAATGTGTGGATGCTGCTCTTGGGTCTCAAATGAGCTTTAAAAATGGCAGTAAATTAATATTAATTAATTATCCATGTTTGGGCACCTCCATGGGTGTGCAGAGGAATTTATCTGAGATCAGGGGTGGATGTTTTGTAGGTCTCAATTGGGACCTGCCTCAGCTTAGGTGTAAAATCGGAAACTTGTTTTGGCCACAAACTGTCCAAAATATAAACACTGATAGTATTTTTCTTTCGTTAGCCAATAAAATCCATAAAATACCCAAAATAGACACTGCTCTGAACAGGGGGTGGAACTGCAGCCTTGACTGGAATTTTTTTCCCCTCAGGAAAGTGTGTGTCATGTTTGGCACCTGTAGTGCCACTCGAGCACTCAGATCATAAAACCAAGCCCTAAAGCAGAATATTTCTGCTCCGTGACTTCCCTCAGCTGCCTCACAGCTGATGTCTTTATTTGACATGGCCTTCAGGAAGGATTTCTTTAATTCAATTCTAAATCTTGCAGTGTAAAATTGATTTTCCTGCCTGTTTCTGCTGCTTCTCAGCAAACAAATGCTCCTTCTCCCAGGAAAGGCCTTTATGCACTCGGGTTAATGATATGTGGAGCTACAGAAAGTCTCCAGTCAGCACTCCAAGGATGAGGCAGGAGACAGGGCTGGTTCCTAAGTAAGGGATTAATTAATTCGATTGAGGCAGGCAGGAAATGTTGTGTTGTGATGTTTATCTCAAGCAGCGCCCTGTATCTGGACACTGATAAGGGATTTGGTTATCTCCTGTCCTCCACCAACAAACTGAGGTCACTGCATGGGGGCAAATGCAGGCTAAGCCATTATCAGGACATTTTTCAAAGGTTATTTGTGCACCTGCAGCTCTTCTCCTTGTCAAGGTAGGGAGCACTCCCTGTCCTGGCTGTTCTGGGGTCTCGGGGGATGTGATTTCCTCCGGAATATCTCCGGGAGATCACAGTCCTTGATCCCTGCAGGAGTCCCTTCTGGGAAAAGCTGCTCACACCAAAGCCAGGACAGGGAATGGGACAGAGCCCACCCTGGTAATTGCATTTTTTGAGTGTATTTCTAGTCCCAAAGTGCAGCTAAAACCTGCAGCCCTTCATCTGTGCTGAGGTGATCCCAGGCTCTCTACTCCAAACACTGCCTGCTCCACGCTTCCCTGCACATTATCAACCCCAAATCTCAGAGAAAATATTCCTCTTGTCCATCAAAACCCTCTCCAATCTGGCCAGGAGGCCCTGCACAGCACGGGGCCCTGCGTGGGCCGGAGTGTTGACGTGGAAATCAGGATTTGATGGAATCAATCCCCGCTGCCAGGCTGCAATCTGGATTTGTTTGGCTCCTGGCTGGATCAGCTCTTCCCTCCTGCAGGAGCTGTGAGCGGCGAGTGCGAGCAGCAGGGAGATGCTGGGCAGCAGGAGAATCCTTCCAGGAAAGGGAAAAAAGGTTAAAGTCAACTCATGGGTTTTAATTGCAGCCCTGGAAGCTGCTGAGCCGTGGCAGGTCAATAATGACACAGCGCGGGCGAACCCTGCGTGGCAAATCATTGACTACTGCAATTAGCAAATCCAGCAGAAAATGTCAGGCGTGAGCTGGGAAAGGGAGTTCATGTCCCTGTCAGCCAGGGGTGGCAGCAGGACAGTGTGGAATTTCACCCGTGTGGGTGAAGAACTGGGACATTTCGCAGGTGGTGTGACAGCTTTGGGGGTGGCAACAAGGACTGGAGGGTTCTGAGCTCAGCATTTGGGTGGGGTTAGGCCCTATTTTGATTTTTTTTTCCTTCAATTCCTCCAACCTTCAAGGCCAGGTGGACCCAGCTGGGCTTCAGACCAAGCAGGGATGGTTTGTTGGAAGTTCTGCAGTGGGATTTGGGGTCAGGTGTGTCCCTTGTTTGTTCTCTGGCCACTGGAGCAGCCTCAGGACAGGACAGGACCAGCCCCAAAGCCAGCAAGCACACAATTCCACGTGCTTCCATAAAAACCCATGGAGAAATGGGGCTCTGAGAGCCCCCAACTGGGAAATATGGAACAAGTCTGGCCTTGGGGACTGGATTTCTAATACTGGTGCAGAAACAGGAAAGAAGGCAATGACTGTAAGCTGAAAGAGAGTAAAAAATTGGATATTGGGAAGAAATTCTCCCCTGTGAGGGTGGGGAGGGGCTGGGATGGAATTCCCAGAGCAGTCGTGGCTGCCCCTGGATCCCTGGAAGTGCCCAAGGCCAGGTTGGGATAATCTGGGATCGTGGGAGGTGTCCCTGCCCTGGCAGGGCTGGCACTGGATGGGATTTAAGGTCCCCTCCCACCCAACCCATCCTGGGATTCCGTGACACCGGGCAACGTGTGGAATTCAGCGTGTACAAAGGTGGGAAACCCCTTCTTGGTGGAATATTCAGACCACGAGTTTTGGGGGCTTGTTTGGAGTTTGGTCTCTGTTTCTGACCCAGCTGCAGCCAAATCCTGAGCCTGGGCAGGGACCTGGGTGCAAAATCCACCCCAGCTCCTGCAGACGGGGAGAGCTGCAGAGGGAAAAGGCCTGGATGCAGCAGGATCGCATTCCCTCGCAGGGAGGGAGGAGAGGAATCATTAAAAACGGGGTTTCTTTGTCTCCCAGCGCCACAATAGGAACGTTCAGGCTGCAGAAGCATAAAAAGGAATTCATTTCCATGGACGAAGCGAGGAGTTGTGATGAGGATTCTGGCTCATGGCCTTTGTCAGATGGAGGGGGATGGAAATCAACTCCTGGCAATCAAAGCAGCGATGAAATGAGGGGTTTTACATAAAAAGCATTGTCACACAAACCATTCCTTGTGTGGCAAAGGAAGCAGGGACAGAGCAGGGGAGGGCAGGGAGGCAACCTTCAGAGAAGGAAGCAATTAGGGGCAAAACCCATCAATTTATGGAGTAAAATTGTAATTATTCTTTCTTAAAAGTGACCAATAACTGGGAAAAGATGGCGTGCACAAGGTCTGGCCAAGCTTTAAACCTCTGGGCAGTGCTGTGTGTGTAAAAATCACAGATTTGGCCAATACCAGAGACCAGATTTTGGCCAATCTCAGATTCTCACCAGTATCAAATCTCAGATTCTCACCAATGTCAGATTCTCACCAATCCCAAATCTCAGATTTTCCTACAACCCCACTGCATTGCTGTGTCTGATCAGGGCGAGGATAAGCCCTGGAATGGAACAGAGAGAAGGGAAAACACTGCAAGTAACAAGAGAGGCAAATGGTGCCTCTGGGAGTTGCCCAGAAGGAAGGACACAGGATGGTTCTAAATCCAGGAGTTTTTCCTGCCTTAAACCCGAGATTAACTCCCAGATCTATCAGATTAATGGGTGAAAACAGCAAAAAAAATGGTGCTGAACTTGCAGTTTTAGAGAAAGATTCATTTTTGTACCTCTGTCGAGTCAGGAGTAATTTTGCACATTTTTTCCAAGGGAATTTTCTGATTTTTGAGGATTCTCCCCAAAGCTGAGCACGGCTGGAGCAGTGTCCCCCTGAGCACAGGGATGAGATGAGGGGGCTCTGGGGCCTCAGCCCTGAGAAATCTCCAGGAGAAATTTACAGGAAGGAAAAAGAAACCTTTGGAACCTTGAGATGAAATAAAAACCCTGAGTCTGCTGCTAAAAATGGCTGCGGCTGGGACAGCAAAATTTGATTTGGAGATGTTTGAAAGAGCCTGAGAGGAATAAATCTCACTTTATTTATTTTTATTTTTCAGCAAATGATGTAACTTCTAAATGTACACAAAAGACCAAATATAAACTTGGTTTTGTTGTGATTTTCAGCTTAAAAAATCGGTTTAATTGTAACATGAGCAATTCTAAAGGACACAAAACCTGAAATTGTGTTGTTTTATGACAGAAATTATTTTTATTTTCTTTTAATTTATAGGATCCATCCTGAAGACTTTGAATTCTGGGAATCTGGAAGATTTAGTGCTGCAAATCCCATCACTTTTCTCTCCTTTTAACTGAGAATTGGGGTGCAAACACTAAATGTTTAATGGTGTTAATTTGCCAAATTTCTGCCAAATAATTTTTACTGGGGCTGGACACAGAATTGCTGCTGAAATGATTGAAAATGAGAAGTTTGCAAAGTACTTCTGAGGCAAAAACGTGCATTTTGGCTCCTTTTCCTTGCAGTGACTGCAGAGCCAGAGAAGTCGGATTAAAAAACCAGAATTATTTAACACTCGAAAGCCTGGTTTGTGCTGCACTTGGATTGTGCTGGAAAATACTGGAATTTCAAATTTTCCGCTGTTTTCCCACAAATTCATCCTGTCCCAACTTGTCCAACCCGGCCTTGGCACTTCCAGGGATCCAGGGGCAGCCACAGCTTCCCTGGGAATTCCATCCCAGCCCCTCCCCACCCTCACAGGGAGGAATTTATTCCCAATATCCCATTTATTTAACAGAGCACTGCTAAATAAAACCTCAGGGATTTATTCCCAATATCCCATCTAACCCCACGCATTTAATGGCTTCTTTTATTTTCCTGTATAGAATTTGATGCAAAGATTTTTACAATTTTTATCTCTTTTATAGAAAGCCAATGAAAACAAACCTTTCTCATCTGAGCCATCAACCCCAAACTTCTTCATCTACGTTTTTAGATTTTATTATACTTTTTATATTTAATTTTTACTCCTGGCTGGTATTTCTCCCCAGCATTGCATTCATCTTATTTGTACCTCCTTTTGTTTTCATTCTGTGCAGAATCCAAGGATTTGAGGAGCACTCTTAAACCAAACCTGTTCTTTTTGTTTCTCCCTTCGTTTTTTTCTGGGTGGAATTCAAGGATTTGAAGAGCGCTGTTAGAGAAAACCTTTTTTTTTTTCCACTGTCTCCATTTGGTTTTTTCTCTCCTGAATTATCTGTGTAAGAGCATCTATAAATATCAGAGCAAGTCAGGCATGAAGCACTGAGACTAAATATAAAACCTAAGGAAAAATACAGTAAAAAAACCACCATGAAGAGGAGAACACCTTGATTTTATGGCACAGATCCCATCAGCCATGAGGGATCTGTGGATCCACCACAGACCATGTTCAAACCTCCTTCACCAATGCAGAATTTTCACAAGGCTTGAGCCATATCAGACACCAAAATGAGATCTAATTTCTCAAAGAGCCTTTTAAAATTCCAGTTAAATATTCCAAGAAGCGATGGTAGGAAAGGAAAATCCTTGTTAGGACTCCAGGATCCCCAGGAACGGATGCTTGCAATGGAGTTGTGTATTCCAAAAGCAATTTATTTGCTCTCAAAAGTTATTGTCAGGAGTAGAAAAGTATCCAAAGTCTTGATGGGACCTGGAGAGGGGACTGGGATCACAGAGATTCCAGCAAGGGATGTGCTGCACTCAGGAAAATCGAATGAATATCCAGCCTGCTCTAGAGAGGTTTGATAAATGAATGGCAAAACTCGTATTTCAGAGGTTATTTCAATATTTAATTGAGGGTCCCAGAATCGTGGCAGGGTTTGGAGTGCCTGGGATCTGGGGCTGAGCTGGGATGAGCCATCCAAAAATCCTGGTGCAGCTGCTGCTCTTACCTTTGTAACTGTTCTTACAGCCATTAAATAAAACCCTTGTTAGAGATAAATATCCCAAAGCATCCTTCATTTGTATGCTCAGTGTTGATTCTAAAAATATGAGGGAACAAAGAGATAATTTATCCAATTCCTGTGATCCTGCAATGCCTAATGGGGTTTTTCGTGTGTTAATAACAGAAGCAGAGCAGATTGATGTGTATTCCACCTCCTCCTAAACTCGATGGGTTTGTTTATACCAGGGATAAATTAGCAAAGGCCTCGTATAAACAAGGTGGTGGAGTTGGCAGCTTGCAAAAAATCCATGTACAAGGGGATTAATTTGCTTTTAAATGTGCCTGGAAGATGACTCGGATGTTAAATGGATCAGCTCAGCTGGGATGTTCTTGCCCAAAGGGGTTTGAAACCAAATAATCACAAGGAAGATTTTTCTAGAGGTGGGAACTGGAGCCAGGCAGGAGCTGGGGAAGGTGTGGGATGAAGGGGAGGGGGGGGAAAACAGGATGGAAAAACCTTGGAGATGGAGATGGGGATGGAGATGAAGGCAGGAAGATCCTTGAGCCAGCAGTGCCGTGGGCAAATGGGCTCAACCTGGAGCAAAAGGATGGATTTTATGGCTTTGGATGGTGGGAAGCAGAGGGAACACTAAAATACCTTCCCTTCCCTCCTTGGTTCTTCATTTCCCACCCCTGTCCCCGCCCAAGGGCTGCAGGAATCAGGGAAAGGGGCTCGCAGCCGCTCCTGAGAGCTCCTCTCTGCTCCCTGCCCTCCTCACACCTTCCCCTGCCCTTTTCCAGGAGCTGAAGGGTCACAAATGACACTTTGGAGCACTCCCTCCTCTCTCCTCACTGTTCCCAAAGTTTTTCCCACTTTTTTCCTCAGCATTGCCCACGCTGGTGAGGCTGTTCCAATCCCCCCGGCAATCCCTGCCTCCCTCCGGGAGGAATTCCTGCCTGGAGCTGCCGAAGCCGCTCTGACAAGTTCCCAGAGCACACAACCACCTTTAATTAAGCGGCCAGAAAGGCAAACATTGCCCTGGTAATTTATTCAGCCGGACAAACTCCATCAGGAGGCGTGAGCGGATGGACAGAGGACGCCCTGCTGATGGATCTCCCTGGATTCATTTCATTTTGCAGGGAAAATGGGTCTGGAATTCGGAGGAGGGTGCAGCACAGCCGCTGTACCTGTTTGGAGAGGTTTGGGTGCATTCACCCACCTGATCAGGGGCCCAGCAGATCCCACACCCCTGGGATTAACAAAGGCTAATTAAGGCTTTAATTGCCCTCTAATTCCCAAATAGGGAAATGAAGGAAGGGTCAGCTCCTGCCCTAATTGGTCTGACCCGGCTCCTTTCAGTCCTAACCTGGGTGAGCTTCGAAAAACCAATTTTTCCCTGGATTTTCCTCATTGTGGGGATGGCAAAGGCTCAGAGGTGGAGGGCAGCCGCCACCTTCGCTGTCGTTACTTTGATTGCATCCCTGGCTGCCTGGAGGTTGAAAAATGAGCTTGAGGGCCCAGCAACCTCCCTGGGTTTCCTTTCGTTCCCTGGGGTTTTCAGAGCTGCTCTTACCCCTGCACATGGAAAGTTCTGATTTGTGAGCAGGGAAGCTACAAGAGGTGAAATGGGGAAAAAAAATCCAGTTCTCACTGCCAGCCTGCAGCTGGAATGTGCAGTGCAGGCTCCTTTCCTGGCTGTCAGAGCTGCAAAATTGATATTTTTGGAGGCCAGGCACCATCCGTTCTTGTCTGAGGAGTTTATTTACTGTCACTGCTCCAGCTCAGCCCGGGAGGGGATTTCAGACCTCCCCTGTGAGGAGGTTGTGGCCCTGGAGGGGCATCTCAGGGTGTAAAACAAGGAATGAGCCGATTGTGCAGGTGCAGAAGCCCCGACCGGGTGTGTGGCCAGAGGAGCAGCGTGACAGGCACAGGGGGGCTCTCATTAGGCACAGGAAGGAAAAAGCAGTGAAATCCCGTTGTTATTCTCCTTAGAGGCAGGTTTTACACAGCCCAGCCCACGCTGTGACTCACAGAACTTCTCCCTGAAGGAGCTGGAAGGACTTTCTCAAATGGATTTGGTTCTTTAATACCTTTGGGAGGACGTGGCCAGAAGGAGTTAGAGCTGGGAAGGGAGGCTGATGGAATCAGTGGGGGTATGTAATCCCCAAATCAGATTCTCAGCTGCACGTGTGCCCTGCTGAACTGCTCTGAGCAGCCAGAAATGCTGGGAGAGAGAATAAAACAGGATTAGAGAAATTCTGTGGTTTGGGGAAGTGACCAAAGCACCAACTTCTCTCAGGAGCGGGGAGGGAGGGAAGGAAGCTGCTCTGTCTGTCAGTGCTGAAAGGAGTTTGTACTGACACAAAACTCGGTTTGTTCACTGTTCGTATTTAAACCCTGCTAAGGAAGAGGCTGAGTCAAAGCAAACTCGTTGTTATTGATCAGGAATATCTTAAACCTTCATTTCCAGCAGTTAATAGGCCCAGGAATTCACCAGCTGCTCCCATCCCTTGTGGCCCTTTGAGGAAAAGCCTCAGCTGGTGCAAAGCAAGGACCATCTCCTCAGGGAAGCTGGGCTGGATTGCAATGGGAACCTGTTCCCAGACCATCAAAAATGGGGTGGATCCACTGTAATCAGTGCCATAAAACCCCAGAATGGTTTGGTTGGAAAGGAATCCCATCCAGTGCCACCCCTGCCATGCCCAGGGACACCTCCCACTATCCCAGATTATCCCAACCTGGCCTTGGACACCTCCAGGGATCCAGGGGCAGCCACGACTGCTCTGGGAATTCCATCCCAGCCCCTCCCCACACTCCCAGGAAGGAATTCCTTCCCAATATCCCATCTAAACTCCTCTCTGTCAGTTTAAAGCCCTTCCCACTCATCCTGTCCTCTTGGCTCTGTCCTGTAAGGAGAGCCAGAATTTAATCCTGATTAATTCCAGCGATGGAGATGCCAGGAACAGGCTGCAGCTCTTTTGTCTGGGCTGAATTCCTCTCCTGGCCAGCAAATATTGGATGAGATACAGGAGGTGTCAACCCCTGGTCCCTTTTGTACCCTTTCCTTGTCACGGGTGACCCCTCAGCACACAAGTTCAGGTAGAGGCTGTGATGCTCTTCAGGAGGTTAATTTGGGCAGCCAGGAGAATAAAAACAGACTCGTGGATGTGTTGGAAGAGCTGCTGTGGCTCTGGAAATATTCCAGTGCTGTTCCCACCAGGCCTCTCCCCGTGTTCCTGGTGTGCAGGGATGAAGGGTTTGGGGGTGTGGGCGTGTTCCTGGGGTACCCCAGCCCTGGTTCAGCATCTCCCCCTGCTGAGATGCTCCTTGGCCGCATCCTTGTGCCACAAACGGGCTGAGAGGCAGCTCCAGAGGGGGGAAACACCCCTGGAGAGGTGGAGAGTGGGATAGGGACACGGGAGAACTAAAAAAAACCCTCCAAAAATGGATTTAACTCCTCCCATCCCACCCTGGTTGCTCGAAGCCCTCATAATTATCCATTTTCTAGCAGGATCCATGTCACATCCCAGGGATCAATGCCAAATCCCTGCCCAGCCAGAGACTCTGTCTTTGCACAGAGCTGAAGTCCATTAACAAGGGCTGGACTCTTGTTCTTTATCCAGACAGCATCAGCAACTGGGGATTTTTTGGCTACAGAGCAAATGTTTGGAGTCCTTCAAATCCTTCAGAGGCAACAGTGGAATTAAGATCTGCTGGAAACTTCCTTTGGAATCCTGAGCAACTTCAATCTAAATTCATAAACAATAAACCAGAGAGGTTTCTGACCTTCGCTGGGGTTGTGGTGCCTGGGGAGATTTATATTTTGGGGGGTGAACTCTTGTTTTCAACTTGAGATCAGGGGCACTTCGGAGCCAAAGGATTTTTGGGGCTGTGAGCTTTAGTCCTACATTTAATGAGTCCTATATTAAGTTAGTCCTGTATTAAGTCAGTCCTATATTTAGTCAGTCCTATATTTAGTCCTGTCTGTACTTAATTGATCTGTAAAATCATCCCCGGGAAGTTCCACCCTCCCACCCACCCCACCTGTAACTCCCTGACCTGTTAAACCTGGTTTTCCTTCAGGAGAACAATTATTCCTACAGATCAGGGGGCTTTTCCAGCAGTTTAGGAGTGAAAATTCCTTTCTTGTGAGAAGAATTTATTCTCCAAGCCCAGCCGGTGCTGCTCCTCAGCAGCATCCCAAGGCTTGGCAGCTGAATTATCCAAATGTGGGATTTTTGTCAGATCCATGCAGTTGGGAGGGCAACTTTTCTCCCTGGAGAAAAAGGAGAATTTTTGTGTAAAAAGGAGGTTTTTGGAGCTGTGTGAGCTGGGCTCTGGTGTAATGAATGCACTGCAGCAGCAGTGACTCCACACTTCTGCTCCATCCCTCTGCTGATCCTGACATTTCCTCACCCTGTGGATGCCAGAGCTGGGAAATGGGGATTTATTGATTGCTGGTGCAGCAAACTGATGCTCAGCCAGGCCAAAGTGATTCAAGGAAAGCTCATTTTGCTGAGCCGTGGGGTTTTTTCACCTTAAATCTGAGCTCTGTCTGCTGCAAGAAACCTTTGGCTGGAGTTGGTGGCATCAAGGCATTCACATAAATAACATTTAAAGTTTTCTTTCTGACAGTGGATGAAGAGATCTGGCACAAAGAACTGCTGGGGAAAAAAAGGTGGAAGGGTTGATGTTGCAAATTTTGCATTTTCAAAGTGAACTTGAGTAAGAACATCACACAAAGAGAATCAAATCCAGGGAGCAAAGAGTCCACAGGAGCAGGGGAGGAGCTGGATCCTGAGGCTTTCATGAGCCCAGGCTGCCACTGAGCTCCTAAAACTGTAAAAGCAGGAGGAATAATTTTATTTTTGCTATTATTTCATTAATGATATTATTTTCATTTATTCTAGTTATTTATTTGCAGTAATACCAATCACTAAATCCTCTGCATGCAAAACAGAGCTCAGATTTTGAACAAATTAAAAAATCATGAGGTAAAAAAGCAAGTAGAAAGTAGGGAAAGAAGGATTTATTTTTTTCTTTTTCTCTGAGAAAACATTCCTGGCTGTAAATGAGAAATATTTCTCTTTTCAGATCCTCAGTTTCGTTTCAGCACAGCGGCGCTGATGTGAAATGCAGACCTGACCTCTGGATCGGGAATTCCGCTGAATTCATTGAAAAAAACCAGTAACAAACATTCATCTTTTCCAGGGAAAAGTTCATTTCCTTAAGCTTGAAGTCGTGTAGGATGACTTCTGATCAAGAAAGTAGGAAAAATGACACGTGAAGCGGAAGACGTGACCAAAAACAGAGGGAAAAGGGAAAAATATTAAAGTGAAACATTTCAGCAGCTTTAAAATCCCCCCCTGCTCCGGGTGTGAACTCACTGATGGACGTCAGTGTCCTTCCAAAGTATTTGGAACATTGGGGTCCTTTGGAAATTGCAGAATTAGGGTGGAAACGATGCAGAGGAGCCCCGGGAATTAAATTTCCAAGGCCTGCTCAGGCCCTCGGGTGAGGGAAGCAAGGGCAGGAATGACCCCGAGGCAGGGAATTGTGAATAAACAGCTGGGATGGATTTATGGGAGCAGAAGGGGAGCCGGGAGGGATCCCCAGGGATATTCCCAGGGATATCAGGGGGTGGGGGAATGCTGGAATTTGTCCCCACGGCAAGCCCGGCTCCCTGGAAAAGCTGGATCTGTGTTTTCCTTCCTGACAGGCCCCAGTCCAGCAGGGCAGGGAATGTGATCCGGAGTTTTTATGGGAAAGCTGCTGTGGGGTTTTACCTGTTCTCCCACCCATTTCTGTCACCTTAGCCCTACTGATATCCATAAATTTTGCCTCTGGATCGAGCGACAGCAGGGCCAGGCTGGGCCTGAGCTGGGGCCTGGAGGGGACTCTGGCGTCTCTTGGCCTTTCCCTTGTGCATGCAATGATTTTCTTCCTTTTCCTGAGGTAAAATCATGGAATTCCAGTGCACAATGAAATTCTGGTGCACAATTGGCTGCTATTTCGGTGGCAAAATGAACAATTCACGTCATGATTCAGGAGTGCTGCCTAATTAAACGATTCTATCGCTTCTAAACATGGATTATTTACATTAATATGAAAGCAAAGCTGGATGGAACGGGCAAAAACCCCCTGAGATTTGTGAACTACTATGGGATAATTGCACTTAAGCACTTTTTAAAGCAAATTTTAAGTAGTTAAAGGAAAAAAAAAGGCTTTTCTCTGGGCTAAGGAAAGGAGAAGGAGGGATGTGTGTGCTCCCACCGCGGAGCCAGGGCTCTGCTCCAGCTCGTGCCAGCCCAGGCTCTCCTGATCTACATTTTATCTGCAATGCATCAGGAGTTTGTGCAGCTTTTTTTTTTAAATTTATTTGGCACAATTCCTGTGGCCTGTGCAGAGATGCAGCCTCACCAGCCAGGTGCTGCATTCCCTGTAACCCTTGGATTGCTGCTGCAGGGAAACCAAGGGATGCGCTCCTAAACCCAAAATGTTTCCTGTGCTGAGGTCAGTTCAAATGACCACAGCTCTGAGGAGAATCTGTTCAAAAGTAGGAGGATTTTAAAAGAGTCCTTAAGGCCAGAAAACAATAATTTGTGAGATTTTTAAGCCCAGAAAACTCAATTGTATGTGAGATTTTTAAGCCTAGAAAACCTAGTGGTTTTTAAGGTTTTTAAGCCCAGAAAACTCAGTGGTTTTTAAGATTTTTAAGCCCAGAAAACTCAATTATTTGTGAGATTTTTAAGCCTAGAAAACTCCATGGTTTTTAAGATTTTTAAGCCCAGAAAGCTCAATGAATTTAAGATTTTTAAGCCCAGAAAACTCCATGGTTTTTAAGGTTTTTAAGCTCAGAAACTCAGTGCATTTGGGCAGGTACAGGCTCGATCTTCCAGGGTCAGGAATTTGTGCCCCCTGCCAGATTTCCTGGGTTTTGTAAGATTCCTCTTTTATAAGTGGCCACAGTCAGTAATTTGCCTTTAATGAATCTGATTATTTTATCGTGCAGATTAAAATAGAGATAAAACAAGTGATGAGAAAAGGCTCTTGGGTGTATAAAGGGAGAAATCTTTTACCCACACCAATATTTGAGGGTTTTGAACACAAAACTGGTGCTTTTCCTGATCCCAGGCAGGTTTTTTTTATCAGAGGGGACGTGGCTGTGCTCAAATCCCCATCAAGCTGCAGGAGGAGCAGGCAGGGTTTTGGCAGCTGTTGTCCCTTCCCATCCTGTGCCCTCTGTGGGTTCATTTCTCTGAATAAATGGACAATTTCAGGGCTGTTCCCAAAAGCTCTTCAAGTCTAGGTAAGGAAATCAAGGCAGAATCCTGGTTTTTTACAGGCAAAAAATGATAAAGGCAGGAAGATTTATCAGCAAAGGCTGCAGGGATGAGTTGCCTCTGTGGTTTGGTATTTAAAATTTGGATTTATAACTCAGTGAAATAATTGATGAAATATTTAAATTCTTGTGTGAGATCTTGAGGTTTGTTGAAGGCTTTTGCTTTTCAGCACAAACTGGAGTAGCAAAATCTTCCCTGAGAGTCCCAATCCCTCTCTGCTGCTGCTTCCAAAACTCAGAGGCTTTTACAAAAATTCACTGAATTTGGTGTCAAGAAATTTAAGTAAAAAGGACCAACCCAAATCCTACAGGATGCTGGAAAAGTGGGAAAAACTCCTCAAAGCCCTGACCAATATGGTCTCCCTGTGCCCAAGGCTGGGTGAGTCGCAGGTGGATGACTCTGGAATTGTTTGGGTTAATTTCGTGGATTTTGGATTTTCTGTAGGTTTGTAAGTGCTATTTTCAGTGTGGACGATGACCTGGAAAATATTAGAGATAATCTGGATCTTTACAAGGGGGAATATCCCAGAGGGGTGTAAATCCCTCCTGATGAGGACACTTCACTTGGAGCATTTGAAATTTCCTTTTGGGATTTTAAGTCTTTATATTTTAAATATATTTTTTATACTTTATATATGATTTATATTTTATAGTTATTTTTTATTATTATTATTTTTAAAATTAAAATTTTTCTTGTGTGTCACTGGTCAATCCTGACAGTGATATTTCCAAAAATGCCACTTTGGGAATAACAAGAATAAGCAATTCCTCCCCTTCCCATGAAAACATCCCATGGTTTCCTTCCAGCTGCAGCTCCTTGATCTTCCCAACTCCTGAGCATCTCAAAGGCAAACTGGGATTAACGGCAAAGGGCCCTGAAGAACAAAACCATTTAAGATTATGAAGATGTATAAGGTTATGAGATATTTAAAAATGTGCTTTTTGCACACTTAACATTTTTTCCTGACTGGAAGCCTTAATGTCTGATTGAAGGTTGCTCACGAGGCATCTCTGGAGATGGAAGAAACAATAAAAGTCATTTAACAAGAGGGGGGAAAAAAGAGAGGCAGCGATAAATTTGAGCACTGTCTGGATTTCAGCTGCCATAGATTGTGGGGATAATGGCACATTAATGCACAAATCAATAGCCAGAATTCAAGCCAGTTCCCTGTCAGGCTCCTCGGAGCTCTGCGAACCTTAACCCTGTTTTTTGTCTGGCAGGAAGAGTGAAAGAGGGAAGAGGGAGGAGAGTGGAAGAGGGTGTTGGATGTGCTGCTGGTGTGGAACCTCAAATGGAGCAGCTAACCCTGTTTTCATGGGAATTCTATCAGGAATGAAGCCGGAATTGTGGCCCCTGTGCTCGGAACCTTTGCTGAGCGTTTTGCAGCTCGTTGGTGGGGCTGGAAGCAGAGAATCCTCCGGCCCTCCCCGGGTTCCGTGGAGCAGGACAGGCAGCGGCCGTGCCGGGAATGGGAGGAGCGCTGTTCATGCCTGGCCTGCCGTCCCCTCCGAGCTGGGGCGGTTCATTTGGGGCCAGGAGGGCCATTTTTGGGGACACGGCTCATCAGGGCTCTGCTGCTTAACGGGTTGTGACTGAAGCGCTCCTCTGCTCCGTCCCTGAGTGGGAGCACAGGAGGTGAAGTGAGGGCCCAGACAGAGGGGGATGATGCAGAGCTGTGCCTGCCCTTAAAGCACCAAACTGGGACAGGCAGCTGTGAAACGTCTGTCAGGGGCTGTTTGCACAGAACCCGCCTCTGGGATCCGCTGCTTTTGTCGTGACATCCTAAAAAATATGGATTAAACCTTTGGGAACTTGGCCTTGAAAGCATGAATTCATCTCAAATGTCTGTGACATGTTAAAGCCAGGCTGGAGGGGCTTGGAGCAGCCTGGGACAGTGGGAGGTGTCGCTGCCCATGGCAGGGGTGGCACTGGATGGGATTTAAGGTCCCTTCCAACCCCAACCATTCCATGTTCTGTGTTCAGGCTTTTGGGGATGCATCAGTGCCTGGATGTGGATCCCAAATGGGTGGTCCTGGTTCAGGGCCAGCTCGTTTCTCTCTCTCCATCTCCTGCGAGGCACAGTTTGCTGAGGAAGGGTGATCTGGGCAGCCCTGGGACCTGTTACTGGTTTGGCTTCTGCTGTCCGAGTTTCACAGAATCCTGGAAGGGTTTGGGTTGGAAGGACCTTAAATCCCATCCAGTGCCACCCCTGCCATGGGCAGGGACACCTCCCACTCTCCCAGGCTGCTCCAGCCTGGCCTTGGGCACTGCCAGGGATCCAGGGGCAGCCACAGCTGCTCTGGGAGTTCCATCCCAGCCCCTCTCCACCTTCACAGCCAGGAATTCCTTCCCAAGATCCCATCCATCCCTGCCCTGGGGCAGTGGGAAGCCATTCCCTGTGTCCTGTCCCTCCATCCCTTATCCAAAGTCTTTCTCCATCCTTTTTCTTTCTGAGCCCCCTGTCCTGCTCCCACCTGGCTTTTACCCTTTAGCTGGGCAAGGAAAGAAACCCCAAATCAGCTGGATTTGGGAAATCCCGATTCCTCCTGCCACAAACCAGCACCCCACTTATTTCTGTTTGCCAGTCTCCTTACCACAAAAATTACTTTTGCTCCACTCTTCCCTCAGTTTTGTTGGAGTTCCTTAGGGAATGCTGTCCCTCTGTGCCGCGCTGTCCCCTGCACTCCCCCAGCCCCGGCTGTTCCTGCTCTGGGACTCTCCCGATTTCAGTTTTATTCCAGTTTGTCCCTTCAGCGGAGGAAGAGCGGAGCTGGTGGCAGTAGATGGCACTGTCTCAATCCTGCTCAGTCTGAGCTGGGCGTGGAGGGGCTGGAGCCACAAACCGAGGGGGAAGAGCTGGGAAAGGGATGCAGGTGATGGGAAAGGGGTGCTGGAGCTGGGAAAGGGGTGGAGGTGATGGGAAAAGGGAGTCAGGTGATGGGAAAAGGGGTGCAGGGGCTGGGAAGGAGGTGGAGGTGATGGGAAAGGGGTGGAGGAGCTGGAAAAGGGGTGCAGGTGATGGGAAAAGGAGTGCAGGTGATGGGGAAGGGATTCAGGTGATGGGGAAGGGGTGCAGGTCCTGGGAGAGGGGTGCAGGTGTTGGGAAAGAGGTTCAGGTGATGGGAAAGGGGTGGAGGAGCTGGGAAAGGGGCTCAGATGCTGGGAAGGAGGTGGAGGTGATGGGAAAGGGGTTCAGGTGGGCTCTGAGGGGCTGCCCGGGGCTCTGCTGTGCCTGAGCTCACCTGGCTGACAAACAGGGGCTGCTTGGCAGGGCACCAGCCCCAGGACTGATCTCCTCAGCCTCACAAGGGTCTTTGCCCCTCTGGGAGTTCAACGCCAGCTCTGGACAGGGGCTGTGGTTCCTGCAGCACTTCCACTCTCTCCTCCCCCCCACAGCTGCCCCGGGAGAGCTGGAATTGCAGCGGGATGTTACCCTGGAGATTTGCATTGTGCTGTTCCAAGGAGATTCTTGCCCTTTGTCCTGCTCTGTTGCTTTGCTTCCCTTGGAATAAACAAATGAAGCCTCTATTTTCCTTTATCCCATGAATATATTCCAGCTCCCTCCCCTGTGACGCTGCCCTTCAGCCCATCATTAATGACCTTCATTTTGTTGTTTTTTAATATCAACGCCCCAAATGCATTTTTACATCTGGTACAACCCCCTCGGAGCGTGTTTGACATCCAAACCTCTTCCTTTGCTGATCCCGAATTTATTCCCAGCCACGGGGATGTGGAACTGAAAAGCTCAGTGGTGAATTTGGAGCTGTGAGGAATTCATCATCTCCAAAAATACCAGTTCAGCATCGCTGTTATTGGTGGAGGACCAGCTGATAATCAAAGGGATGGTTGGTTAATCTGGAATTCTTGTGCCATCCTTTAAAACCCTCCCAGAGGTTTCCAGTCGTGCCTTTACACTGAGTTTTCATTTGTTTTTATAGAGAAGGAGCTCTCGAGGGAGTTCCACATCATCATTTCTAGCAATGGGTTTGTCCCAGTCCGTTGTTTCCTTGTGGAAATGCTGCAAGAGGGAGAAACCTCCTTCCCCAGTTGAATTCCAGAGATTCCAGATAAAAAGTAAAAATTGTAAATATTGTTCTATTTTCTTTGTAGTTTTCTGTTTTCTTTTAATAGGAAATCCAGGAACGGGGATTTCCTGAGGGTGGAAACAGCAAAGATCTCTCAGCTCAGGCAAACTGGCACCAGTGCAGCACTTCTTACTGGGAGGGGAGACAATCTCATGGGGTTTTGTCGCTCCTTTTGGGGTTTATTTGCACACTTTCAAGGGGGAACCATGAAAAAATTCCTGTGGGAGATGAAAAAGCTGAAGGAAATGTAAATGAAGCCAAATTCTGCACTTTGGAAGGAGATAACCTGCAATCAGCTGGCCCAGGAAGGGAATTTAGTTAATGGGAGCAGCAGCTTTGTCCCTGAGTGACAGCGACCTTCAGGGACAGGGACGTGCCCGAGGGTTTTATCAGCACTTCCCGAGCTGCTCTCCCTGCCCAGCACCTCCGGGAGGGTCCTGGAACACTCTGGGAATATTTGGTGTGGAGCTGGATGGAATTTCCATCACCACGGGAGGGAGTTGGGGATGGGGGTGCTGAATTTGGGGATAATTCGTGGATTTTGTTCGTCTCTGACCACCCAGGAAAAATCAAAAGGCTGCGTTTGTGCAGGAAGAGAAAATTACAATTTGTGCAGGAGTTCGTTGTGAAGTTACCCTGGAAAAAGATGGGATTTGAATGTAACAGCAGAGTTATTCCAGAAGGGATCTGGGCAAAGAGGTGTTCCCAGCATTTTAAGGGATGGGTTTGGGAATGATGCTGAGTGAAATTCCGGTCCTCTGCACTTTCTTTTGTTGCGCTTTTATTTAAATAAAATAAATAGAAATAAATAAAATAATACATAAATAAATAATTAAACAAGACAAAAATAATATCATATAAAAATAAATAAATAAATAAGGATTTTGTGCAGTTATTTGGTTGAAATGATTATTTTTAAATGCCCCTTTTTGAACGTGAACAATTCTATTATTCCAATTATCCCCGATTTAGGACTTGCTTTGTTCAGCTTCCATCCCCCTCCCACTGAAAAATACCTGGGAACGACTTTTTATCTCTCTTTTTTTTGACCTAAGACCACGAATTGTTTGTAAAAGGTGATGTGTGAGTGGCAAGGGTGCAGCGAATCTCCAGATTCCCTCCATCAGCTCTTGGCCAGCTCCTGCTCTGCTCCCACCTTTTGCATTATTGATAATAAAAGCTCAGCCACCGAGTATTAAAACCAGCAAAAAAGGGAGGTTTTGCTGCGGAAAGGTCGGAGTCAGCTGAAAAGAAATGTGACTTTACAGCTTCCAGTGGCAATTCCAGCCTCCTGCTCCCCATCTGCCACTCCAGCTCCGCACAGAGCGAGCAGAGTTCGGGTTTCTGTCACTGATTTGGGATGGGAACAAGGACTTGAGAGATTATCTTGCAAAAAAACCGCCTTAAACACAACAATTTAGCATAAAAAAAGAGCCAAGTTCTGGATTCAGGGAGTTCTTCCTCACTCTGCTGAATGCCTGGAAGCTTCAGCACTTGGAGCCTTGCCCGGCTGAAATCTCAGCCCCGTCTGAGAGCTGACAAAACAATACCTGGTAACCATCAAAAACGGGCTTGTTTGCTGGGAAACAGAGCAGATTCCTGAAAAAATCATGGGAAAACAGCCATGGATACCTTGGGGGGTTGTGAGGTGGAGAATTCCGTGCTCAGAAATGAAATGGAAACCTTTCCTTGCTGATTTAATCGTGGGATGGGGTGGGGTGCGGTGGGGTGGGGTGGGAGGGACCTGCTGCCCATCCCTGGTAGTTTGCAGTTGGGAATGGACATTCATGGAATCCAGGAATGGTTTGGGTTGGAAAGGACCTAAAAATCAGCTTTTCCCACCCCTTGCCATGGGCAGGGACACCTCCCACTGTCCCAGGGTGCTCCAACCTGGCCTTGGGCACTGCCAGGGACGGGGCAGCCCCAGCTCCTCTGGGAATTCCATCCCTCCCCACCCTCATATTGGGAATTCCTTCCCAAAATCCCATCTAACCCTGAGTTCTTTCCCACTGAAGCCATTCCCCCTCGTCCTGTCACTAATATTTAACACTACACTGCTGAGCACAACTTGATGCAGCTCAAGCTCCTTCAGTTATGGAATATTTGCTTTGAGCTGAGCCCTTTTTTGGGCTCTGATGGGATTTTCCAGCATCCCAGGCTGTGTCTGGGCTCTGTCCCGTGGCCACATCCTGCAGGTTACAGTGGAGGAGCCCCTTCCAGGTTCTCACAGCAGTTTTGAGAGGAGTTTCAGGAGTTATTTCCCTTTCGAGTCCCCTCATCCTGTGGGTACAAAGGGGTTTCTCAAGGCCCCTCTGCTCAGGTGGCCTTTGGTGCTCTGCCCTCCCTTGGAAGGCGTTTGCACCTCAAAGAACTGAATTCCTTTTTCCTCTCTCTGCCCGACTTCTTTTGCTTTCAGGGGGAAATGTTTCAACTCTCTGTGCACCTTTGAAAATCTGCTTTTCAAGGGTCTGATGGCAGCCGGGGAGAGTTGAGCTCTGCAGTTCATTCCAGGGTGTTTGACACAGCTTTACCTGCTTCAATACAAATTATAACCCAGAAACTGCCATGGGGATGGCTTCACCTTGGGAAGTACAAAATCATTTATTAACCCTCACCAAGGACCAAGCTCTAGCCTGTTTGAGGTGCTGTGAGAGCGTTACAAGGGAGTAAAAACCAGTTGGAAGGATGTTCCTCCCAGTACCAAGAGACTGAAGAGCTTTAAAAGTCTTTTCTCACTGAGTTTTCGTGTTGAAGTTGATCTCACAAATTCCATTTATTGCTTCTGTTCGTTATTAGCAGGAAGGACAGGAATTTGCTGCCCATGCTAAATTATTTTTGTCATTTGGCAGTTTTTGCCTTAAACTCTGCTATCAAATCTTTAAATGGAAATGTTTAAGAGAATTGGGAAATGGGTTTTCATCCTCATGCAAAGGCTGTCCTTATATTTCTGGGAAGGTTTTGGCTTTTTCCCTGTTTCTCACAGTAATTTTTCTGCTCACTTTTCACCAAAAATAAGTTGGTATTTTTTCCCTAACAGTTTCACATCTCCATGTGGTGCTGGATGAGTTCTGGGGTACAGCTCTGTGCTGAGGATGTGCAAAGATGCAAATCAGCGCCACAAGGGAGGGCGCAGGGGATGGGATTTTGTTCCCAGCCTGGAGAGACTCATCCCAGACCCTCTGTATGTTGAATCAGGCCGTGATTTAAGAAGTGATCCCTTACTGGAGACAGAAAAATCTCATGTTTTACTGGGTACTCCTCATCCACAGATGGAATTTTTCTTGTGGTACCAGAGCTCTGCTGGGATTGAGGCATTGACTTAAAAAAGAATGAATAAAATCAGCTCTTCCAGTTCCATACGAGGCACTGCTGCAGCAAACTGAGGCGAAAGCCGGGGGAAAACCTCATCCCAGCAGGAATTGTGTGTGCAGGGCACGGGGAGGGGTTTTAGGGAATTTTAGGAGAATCCAGGGAAGCTGTGGCTGCCCCAGGATCCCTGGAGGTGCCCAAGGCCAGGCTGGAGCACCCTGGGATGGTGGAAGGTGTCCCTGCCCGTGGCAGAGATGAACTTCAAGTTCCCCAAACCATTCCTTGATCCGATGAAAGGTTTGGGGCTGGAATCCCTGCTCCAGGAGTGAACCTGCTGCTCCCTGGGGCTCCTTTCCTGGATGACCTTTAGGATAACAAATCCGTGCATTTCCCAGCTCCCTGTGCTCTCCTCCAACCAAAGGTGCCAATTCCAGCCGTGCCAGTGGCGGAGCAGTTCCTGCCATGCCCAGCTGCCTTCCACAGCAGCTGCTGCTGGGGCTCAGCCTGGGCGAGCTCCGGCGTCTGAGCGGCTTCTCCAGGCTTGGGAAGCTCCAGCTGTGCCACGGGGGCTGGCAAGGGTGAGGGGCTGCCCTGGGGTGTCACCAACACCAGCTCAGCTGTGAGCCGGAGCCTCCCTCCTGGTGCTGTGGCTGCCAAACCACAGAGCTCCTGAGCATCTTTAATTCTGGCCTAAAAACGCTCACTGGCACAAAATAGGAACCTGAAGTGAGCTCTGTAGCCACTTCTCAAAGTTCCAGCACCACTGTCTCAGTGATTGTCCCCAGCGTGGCTGAGGGAGGTTGTAAATGTTTTGTAAATGGGCTCAGAAATAAAATCCTTTCAGGAGAGACAGTGATCATGGAATGCCAGAATCGTTTGGGCTGGAAGGGACCTTAAAATCATCTTGTTCTCCCCCCTGCCATGGGCAGGGACACCTGCCACTATCCCAGGCTGCTCCAAGCCCCGTCCAGCCCGGCCTTGGATACTTCCAGGGATGGGGTATCCATGGATTCTCTGGTGATGATACAGATGAAAACCACCAGGAGCTCATTGTTTTGTAGGGAATTCCAACCCCATTACACACAATGATGAACGGATCATCGTGACAGGAGTCACGGATTTCAGTCAGTCCATTGCATTGGGACCCCTCTCGTGCCTAAAGATAAGCTCTGCCTAATGACTTTAGTTCAGGACTATCCCTATCTCTTTTTGCTGTGGTTTGTGAGGGACAAGAGCCTGGTCAAGAGCAAACCTGTGACAAACTGGTGAAGGAGCACTTGGAATCCTTTCCTCTTCCCAAATCACCGAGGTTGGGACTGGGTCCTGGCCCTGGAGCAGCTCCTGCCTGGGAACTGGCCAGGAGCCAGGGGAGCAGCCTGGGCCCGGCAGCAGGAGGGGCTCCTTCGCTCCAGCAAAAGCTGGCCCAGCCCGGCAGAGGAGGAGAGAACAGCTGGCCCACAGCTGGCTCAGGGCTGGCCCACAGCTGGCCCACAGCTGGCCCACAGCTGCCCCACAGCTGCCCCACACTCCTGGCAGCCAGTGACCCGGGGCCATGCCCCCAGGGCAGTGGTGAGGGCAGAGCCTTTCAGGATTCCTGTTCCCAGAGTGGGCACCAGCAGCTGGAGCTGCGCTTTGCAGGGACGTGGATCCTGTCCTGGTTATGTTGAACACCAAATGAGCAGCAGGGAAGGAAATCCTTGATAAACTCTTCTAAGTTGGAAGAATTCATTGTTAAATGCATTGTGCTCTCAATAACCTGTTATTTTTATATTTTTATTAATTTCCCCCACTCTTCCCTGGGTGACCCAAGCCTGCCATAAAGCAGAACTCATTCTTGCCTGTCCAAGGCTTTGCAAAGCCCTCAGGAAGGGTTAAGCAGGGCTGGAGATTGATTTTGTGTTTTCAAGCCTGGAGTTCGTGTCAGCAACAAGGGATGTAACTCAATCCTGAATATTCTCCTGGCTGGCAAAGAGCAAAAGGAGAAATCAAAGGTGAGGACGGGAGAGCTGTGTGATCTTGCAAGGCAGCTGTAAAGTGCTCTTCTTTCTTTAATTAAAAAGAGAAACCTTTCATAGCAGCCCAAAAGAAGAGAGGGCTTGGGGGAAAGAGTTCTCTTCTTGCATGAGTCACTCTCCCAGCAGAGGGAAATGCTGCAGCTTTGAGAACTGGCTCAGTCCAACAAACCTGAGCTTAACTTTGAGCCCCTTTGAAGGCCCAGGTCAAGCTGGATTTTCCTTTGTGGCACATTCAGTTGCACAAACAGTGGGGAAACACCTAAACTGAGGTGAGAAAACAGCTATTTCCCAAAAATCATCATTTTTTAGTACATTAAGTTTGGAGCTGCTGTGCTTCAGCACCTGGGTGGTCTCAACCAAAAGATTTCCGACCTGTAGGAAATGCTCCCTCTTATTCCCAGAGGGGATTGCCGTGGATGTGGCAGGAAAATGGAATTCTTTAAAGTCAGTTAGCTGTTGTAGAATTTGAGCAGCCCTTGAGTGCAATCCTGCTTTTGCAGCCACTACCATAAATTAGAAGAAGAAATTCAAGGTCTTTAGGGCTGTGAATGATCTCAGAGAGAGAGAAAACAAAGTCTTCAAGCTTGGAAAAAAGAGCAGGAGTTTCTTGTTTCCCTTCTTTGCTCTGGTCAGGGCGGGGAGGTGGGAGCAGAGCAGAGCCTGGGGGTGCTGGTTTGGGGAGCACAAAAATCCTGCTGGTTTTACAGACCCGAGCAAGCACTGAAAGCCACAATAATAACTCAATTAATGCTCGTGTTCACGGCATTTGGAAGGCGCTTCCGGAGCCGCACGGAGAACACAAGGAGAGAGACGGAAGCTTTTAAAAATGCATGAGGAGCCCGAGCTGCGGGAGCAGATCCTGCTGAGGAGGGGGAAAAGCAGAGTCACCCCTCGGTGTCCTGTGCGCCGGGGCTGTGTCCTTACAGAGGATTTGTTATGTGACCCACAAATCGTTTCTCCAGCCCAGCCCAGCGCACAGGCTCATCAATCTCGCCTTAGCCCTCGTTAAATCCCTTCAACTAAATTTTGTTCTGGGTGCTGCTGGTGCCCGTGGGATGCTGAAGGAGTTCTGGGGTACAGCTCTGTGCTGAGGATGTGCAAAGATGCAAATCAGCGCCACAAGGGAGGGCGCAGGGGATGGGATTTTGTTCCCAGCCTGGAGGGACTCATCCCAGACCCTCTGTCTGTTGAATCAGGCCATGATTTAAGAAGTGATCCCTTACTGGAGACAGAAAAATCTCATGTTTTACTGGGTACTCCTCATCCACAGATGGAATTTTTCTTGTGGTACCAGAGCTCTGCTGGGATCGAGGCATTGACTTAAAAAAGAATGAATAAAATCAGCTTTTCCAGTTCCATACGAGGCACTGCTGCAGCAAACTGAGGCAAAAGCCGGGGGAAAACCTCATCCCAGCAGGAATTGTGTGTGCAGGGCACGCAGAGGGGTTTTAGGAGAATTTTAGGAGCCCCAGAGGAGCTGGGTAGATCTGCTTTGCCCTCTCCCTTCAGCTGATTCCCCCATTCAGGGCAGTCAGGAGGTTAAAACACAATTTTCCTGCTCCTGAGCACCGGAGAGGGTTTGGGTTGGGGAGTTCAAGGCTTGTGGAGGGGAGGCACAGATCGGGATTCCTCCCACTCCCTGGTTTGGGAGATGTGGATGCTGAACATCTCAGCTGCAGCAAAATCCTGTGATCATACAAGCGCAGGAGTGGGTTTAGACAAAATCCTTTTTGTTTGGGCATTTCCAGAAGGACCAGAGTGGTTTGGAAGATGAGATCCACAGATGCTCCCAGTCAGGACGAGCCACTTAAGACAATTAAAGCAGGATTTGCAAAAGCAGCTCAATTATGGTATTTTTTCCCCTGGAGAGGCTCCAGACTGATTTATTCCCTTGCATCATCTGAAAAATGAGAATATCAGTGTCTCCAAATAGTGATGAGAACCGGCAGTGCCTCAGTGGGGGAGGAATTCCCAGGCAGCCTTGCTGACCTTTGGATAAAGGAGCTCCCGGAGTTCAGTGTCACAGTGACACCTCCGGAGAGGGATTTGGGGGATTCGGGGCAGGAATGTGGCTCTGGAAGTTTGGAATCCATGGGGTGGGACGAGGTGGGTTCATTACCAGGTTTTTGCTCCAATTCCACCTTTCTCTGCGTGTGACAGGTGATGACGCAGCACACTGCTCCTCCTGACAGAATGAATTCCTTCCAGAGGGATCCTGCCATGCATAATAAATTGGGAAGATGCATTAGGGATGGGAAGGATCCATTTTCCAGGTGTGAAGCAGAGGGGTCTCATTTAGGACTTGGTGCTGTGCTCTGGTTTGGTTCCCATGGAACCAATGAACCCCAAAGTCCCAGTTCAGGAAAAATCCTGGTGGTGTTTCAAGCAATGTCTGGAATGTGGGAAAGGGGAGAACCAGAAGGAGAACAAACCCTTCATCAGCTCCTTTTCCTTGAACGTCCCTCTGTAGTTTTCATTCCGACTGATGTGATCAGGAGCTCTAGTGACAGAAAATGTTGTTTACAGAGGGGTCGTTTTCAGAATTTATCCCATTTCCCCTTGGCAAAACACAAATGGGGAGTCCTCAGCAATTCCATCTTATTGTAATAGAAACAACAACCCAAACTCACATTTCACAACATCCCATTGCACTGAAAAATGGAATTTAGGAGGATTAACTCCCCAGCTGAGTCAGGCTGCGAGAGGTTAATGCTGGAAAAGGTTTCTGCCGTTACTTTCCACGCTCAGTGGTGTCCTCACACATTGTGTCTCCCACGTGCTCATTCCAAAATCATTCATTTTGACTTACAGCCAATTAATTTCTAATTCCACTGGACTTTGTGGGGTTGCAGAGATGCTGTTACTGCCTGTTTCGGTGAACGCTGCAATTTACCTTTTCCTAGACAACAACTCATTAATCTCAGTGTTTAATCCCATGAAATATTGATATGAAATACTCTGAGTAATTATTCCAGCTCCTCCAGTCCTGGGAGTTGCCTCCCAAATTTTCCAGCTGTTATTTTGGGGTTTGTTGCCTCAGTAAGTTCAGAATTCAGAAAGTTTCGGGTGGAGTTGAACAGAAATTTCATTTCAAAGTGGGTTTTATCAAAATTCACTTTCCGTCACCCGTGGCTCAAAACGTGTCACTCAGTGAAATTTGACTTTTAAAACACCAAAGAGCATTGCTGTGGGGAGGAACAGGAGGTTTGGGAGAGGGGAGACTTTGAAGGAAGTGTTTTCCTTGTTATTTGAAAGGAAAACACAAGGAGAAAGTCGGGGAGGTTTTTTGCTGGAAGAAAGGATTTGCTTGGTTATGTGAAATAAAAACACAAGAAGAAAGTGGGTTTGAGGCACTCTGAGATCAGAAAGGGCTGGGATTTCTTATCCAGGCTGGACTGTTTCTCCAGTTCATTGGGATGGGGCTTGTTTGGGGTTATGGGGGTGGGAAAGCTGAGAGTTGGGAGTGTCCTGAGGACAACTCGGGGTCAGGGCTGCTTTGTAACCCTCAAAAAGGGCTCTGGGGCAGCCGAGAGTGAGGGGTTTGTCCCTCCCTGCAGGCTCAGCTGGATAAGGATGAAGGATATTTTGCTATCCTGATTAACACCTGGATTAATGAAGTTTTCCAGGAAAGCTGTTGCTGCCCCTGGATCCATGGAAGTGTCCAAGGACACCTTGGAGCACCCTGGGATAGTGGAAGGTGTCGCTGCCCATGGCAGGGATGGAAAAAGAGGATTTTCAGCTCCTTTCCAACCCAAACCACTCGATGATTCTACAAACCCTCATTTCCATTCGAAACCTGCTCTGCTGCTTCAGTTCCAGAGGAAATGCTGTTTTTAGTCTCAGCATTTTGGGGAATCAGTGGAGAAACTCAGCATTATCCATAAAACCCCAGTCCCTGGGGCCGCTCCTGCATTAGCACCAGCTCAGGGCCGGGCATTTCTGGCTCTCTCCAAGCCTCACTCGGGTACCTCTGCCCAGGATAAAATTAAATCCCGGTGAACTCCACAGGGAAGGGATTATTTGGGTCAAGATGTCACAGCTGAGGCAGAACCGAGGCAGCCCCAAGCTTTTTCCTTCAGACTTTAGTTGGGGTTTTTTGTCTTGATCAAAAGGTTTGGAGCTCTCCAGTGGAAAAGCAATCTTTGGGGAAGGCTGATGAAAGCTCAGGACTTTTTATAGCTGGCAGGGATGGGGCTGGGGCTGCTTTCGGCTGCCTTTGATTTCCCGTCCTGAGGGATCCGGAGCCCGTTCAGGGCTGAGCAATCCTGGTCCTGCTGCTGCTGTTGGGAAATGCTTCCCAACTTTGTTTTATCCTCTTTTTTCCCTCAGAGGGGCCGTGGCAAAGGTTTTTTCCAAGTGCGTCATGGGGACAAAGCCAATCCTGGGGAGTTTTGCCCTTTTCCTTGCTCCGACAAGGAGCTCCCTGGGGCTGGGAACAAAACCAGGGCTGATCCTCCTCCTCCTCCCGAGCTGGGAACAGCAAAATGTCTTTGCCACGATGATTCCCGATCTTCCAAACCCACAGCACTCATTCCTTGTGGATGTGGATGTGAGAAATAACAGCACCAAACTTGCAGTTTTTTCTAATAACTTCATTTCTTGCTGCTTTTTAGATGAATAAAAAAATACATAACAATATTTGCCGCCCTCTGTCGTGTTGGTGGGGGGTGTTTTGGGAAGGAGCACTGGAAGACGATCCCTTTCCCATCCCACACGCTGCACAGCTGGGTGTTGTAATCACAGGTGCAGGACAGTCCTTGTGGTTGTGAATCAAACACCCCCAGCTCCTCTTGCTTGGTTTCTGAGCAGAGATTTCCAAGGTTTTCCAGGTGGAAACAAAGCCAGAGGTTTCCTGAACTCGCTCTCCTTCCCGTGGTTTCCATGACGAACAGTTTGTGTTTCTCCTGGGAGAACTGTGACAAAAAATGGCCCCAAAAGTGACATCTTTTTGTCCTAACCAGGAGCTTCTTCCTCAGGCCTTTAATTAAACACCATCCCCTTAATCAAAGCCTTGGCTGTTGGAGATGTCACCTTGTGGAGCTTGATTGGATTTTACTCTGCTGAGGATGGGATCAATTTTTCTCCTGGTTGTTGGCTGAGAGGGTTTTTATTAATAACACAAATGGAAGTTGCACTTGGAAGGGCTCCTCCTCGGGTGGATCTGGCTGCTCTTGCCAGGTCTGTGTTCTTGGCTCCGGGGCTGATTTGCTGATGACTTTGGTGTGTTCTGGGCTTTGGTTTTCCCTCCAGCATTTTCTTCTGCCAGTTCCTCCCCTGTGGAACACCAGCAGCTCTTCCCTAAACTTGGAATCGTGCAAACATTGGGTGGGTTGGGTTGGGAGGGACCTTAAATCATCCAGTGCCACCCCTGCCATGGGCAGGGACACCTCCCACTGTCCAGGCTGCTCCAGCCTGGCCTTGGGCACTGCCAGGGATCCAGGGGCAGCCACAGCTGCTCTGGGAATTCCATCCCAACACCCTCCCAGGGAGGAATTTCTCCCAAATATCCCATCTAAACCTCCCCTCTTTCAGTTCAAAGCCCTCACCTCTTGTCCTATCACCGGGGAATGGCTTTAAACCGAGAGAGAGAAGGATTAGATGAAATATTGGAGATGTGCCCTTGCCAAAAGCCCCTCTCCAGCTTCCTTTAGGTCCAGCAGCTTTCCCTAAACTCCCAGCCCCATGGATCCCTGACAACCCGTGCTCTGTGTGTGTGCACAGCCCCATCCTGGCGGGGCCGCTCCACTTCAGCGCTCATCTCACAAAGCCCAAAGTGGCGGAAGATGGAAATCCAGCAAAGCCCAAAGCTGGGCGCAGCGGGGTCCCCAAAGTGGGGGAAGATGGAAATCCAGCAAAGCCCAAAGCTGGGCGCAGCGGGGTCCCCAAAGTGGGGGAAGATGGAAATCCAGCAAAGCCCAAAGCTGGGTGCAGCGGGGTCCCCAAACTGGGGGAAGATGGAAATCCAGCAAAGCCCAAAGCTGGGCGCAGTGGGGTCCCCAAACTGGGGGAAGATGGAAATCCAGCAAAGCCCAAAGCTGGGCGCAGCGGGGTCTCCTCGGGTGAGCGGAGGCGGCTGACTGCGCTAAGTGCCTCCGACACATTGCGTGACTGCCTCTCCCTGCAGCTCCCACTCTTTGAAACCCTAAAATATTCATGTTCCACAGCAGCAGCGGCAGCAAACGCCGGCGTCGGGCGGAGTGAAACTGCTCAGGTAGAAAATGCAGCGCTGGGCTGCTCCGTGCAGCCGGCCCGGAATGGGGATGCTCCCCAGGGACACCTGAGGAGTCTCGGGGCTGCATTATTGATGGCCCAGGTGCTGCTCCCACATCCCCACGTTAATGCAGCCCCTTCCCGGCCCTCGGGGGCTCTGCGTTCCCGTGCTCCGTGCGGGTTAGGTGGGGTAAATCTGTGCTGTCAGCTCCTCTGGGACACCCTTCTGCTGCAGGGGATGGGAGGGAGCTTTTCTCTTACGCTGTGGAGTAAACCAGCTTTTGTTTGTGGCTGGGGGATGTGTGAGAGCGAGCACGGCACGGGTGGTGTCCTCAGGATCCAGGCTTGGAGCAATCTGGGACACGAAAGTTGTCCCTGCCCATGGCACTGCAGGATTTTGAGCTCCATTCCCACCCAAACCAGTCCCTGTCCCCTCTGGAGTTTGACACCTGATCCTGCCCGTGCAGCTGTGGCTGTGCCAGGGACAATATTTGCCACGTTAAAGGAGAAATGGAGCAGGTTCAGGTGCCCTTGGCTGAAACTCGGGGACAAAGCCACTGCAGGAGCCCCGGGGTTGGGAAATTGGGGGCACTGCACAAAAAGAGGTTACCTGGGGCTGGGCATGATCCCATGGTGCTGGAGCTGGGATTTCTCTGATAAATCTCATTATTACTCATTTAACAGCAGGAAATTCCAGCTGATGGAATTTATTAATTGGATCAGTAATGGAGACGGCTCCTCAGTGGGGAAAGGCTCCCCCAAATCAGAGCTCAGCGATGTTTAATTATCTCCTGGAGCCATTTCCTTCTGCTCAGCCAAATGCCAGCTATTGATGAACGTTTTGCTGATGATCTGATCATTGGGAAGGAAAAAAACCCTCCAATGTTCCTGCATCGATCCAATTAGCGTCAGGAAGGGAAAGTTGTGGATGCTGCCATAAATTAACTGATTTAGTTGTGATTGGGTTTTCGGGGGGCTGAGCGTGGCTTTGCAGATCTGCTCTAAGGGCCAATATTTGATCCTTCACTGATATTTCCACCCAGGAACAAGAATAAATCTATTTTTCCACGGAGGGTCTGTATTTTTGTTGGCGAAATCTTTACTTTTGGTCAGAGATGGGCATGAAATTGGAGGATGCAGAAACCTGATTTTGGCAGGCAAATCTGACAGCACTCACAACACATGGAATGGATTTTTTATCCATACAAAAAATGGATGCTGATCTTCCAGATTATTCCAAGAGGAAGAAATTGTAGCTTTTTTGATGATTTTTTTTTTTTTAAATTCTGCTGAGATGCGGAGCTCTGCACACGCACTGCTAAACCCACCTGGCTGCGGGGCTGTGGGGCTGCTGTGACCGAAATATCGATGTTCAGTTGGGCTTTTCCATCTCTTTATCACAGCTGAGGGCTCATAAAACCAAAGCAAACGCCATCAATCAGATTCAAACGCTAAAATGTGACCAGAAGTCCCACGGGGGAATCCAAACCAGAAATTCCTGGGGGAGCTCTGAGGCACAGGGAGCAAAGAGCTGGATTCAAACTCCCCCTGGACGGCTCAGGTGGAGCTGGAAGTGGCAGCAAACTGGAGGCCTTTGGCTCAAATTGGATTTTAAAGGGAAAAAAATCCAGGTTTAATCTGCTTTTGTTCTGCCTGTTCTCTTTGGGGGTTTGGGAGATCAGCTCTGGCCCTCGGATCCCGCAGAGGAGACCCAAAATGTGGGGAGTGCTGATTGGCAGGGCTGGGTAAGAGAGCTTTGTTTAAAAGGGGAAAAACACGTTAATATTTGGTGGTAATAATAATAATAATAAAATAATAAAAATAATAATGATCATAATACTAATATAAGGATAAATATTGTAATAATGGCTAAAAAGACATTAATTTTTGGGATCAGCCACGTTTCATTTGGCTGAATTTAATTTCATTCATCCATTCATGCTGGATTCTCCTATGGAAAATGCAGGAAAATGTTGGATGTTGGTGCAGATCCGAGCCTGCGTCAGCCTGGAATTATTCAGAGTAATCTAAAGGAAATTAATTGAACTTTCAGTGTTTAAATCCTGGGTTTATCTGTCTCATGCTCCATTTCCCCTCTGTTTTCGGGGTGTAACAACCCTTTCTCCTCCACCTGGCTGTTGCTGGACACCAGATCCTGAGCTCAGCCCTTCCCCTCTCCCTCTGAATCTCCATCCTTGTGCAAAACGGGATTTGATTCCCTGGCTGAGGGCTTTGGGGGAGGTTTTCACGCTTCCAATCCACCTTTAACAGCTTTTAGGAGCCTCTCTGGGGTGCCCTGACCCTCTCCTCTCCAAACCCCACTAACAGCATCCCCAGATGGACACAAAGCAGGGACTGAATGCTCAGGGGTCATTTCTACCCTTCCCAAGCCCCACCAGGGGCATTTTTGGACAAATAAACCCCCCAAAAAGCAGATATTTCCTAATGGAAGCCACGATTTTGCATCGTAGCACCATCTTTTTTCTTCTTCTCCCCTTGGGTTTCCAAGGCTGCGGATCCTCTGGGTTATTTTTGGTTTCACAGTGTGGTGACATCCCAAAGGATGTCCCTGCAGCTCCTCAGGATGATGTTTACCCACGGAAATTGCCAACCTCCAGGCCTTAATAATGCACAGGATTTGTTGCTCTGCAAGCCCTGCTGTAATTATGATAATAAATAGCTCTTGTAGACAAAGCACATCCTGGAAATAAATAGGAATTTCAGTGTAATTTCATTTTGGCTGGGAAAAGAAACACAACGAAATGCCAGGGATTCTTTATCCCTTGGTTTGTTTGAGTCCAACAAATAAACAAGGCCATTTTTTTCCCAAATGCATGAAAATTGGAGCCACAAATTTTGCCTTTTAACAACTTCGGTGTCACTTTGTCCCAGGAACCTCCACTTTCCATGTCCAAAGCCTTAATCCAAAGGCACAGCAGAGCTCAGACAGCCTGAATTCTCATTTCTTCCATGTGTTGGATCCCAGCTGTGGGTGCAGCACAGCAGCTGGAGTTAATTGGCATTGTGCAATTAAAGTGCCAATTAACGCTTTCATTTCATTTGGATAAAATAATCAGGCGTGGTCTGAGCTCTACTTATCAATATTAACTTCTGCTTAATTCTGATTTAAAGAGGGCTTAGCTCTGAGAACTCCCCACCACAGTGAGGAGTGTGTTTATCACCCCTCAGCCTTCCATAAACCACCCCCAAAACGCAGAATTCCTTCAGATGCCTTTGGAATCAATGGGGTTTCAAAGGGATCCCTGGATCCCGAGGTCAGCCCCACAATCCCTTGGATTTAAGGGGTGCCTTTCGTTTTCCAGTGGATCCGTTTCTCCTCAGATCTCTGCACACAAAGCTGCTGCTGCTGCTGCCATCAGAGGGTTTCAGAGCTCCACAAGCCGCAGGGACGGGTTTTTCTGGAAGTGGGATAACTCCTGCTCCTACTGGGAGGGAGAAAACAACTGCAGGAAACGAACTGAAGGTTTGGAATGGGAATCTGAAATAAAGACTGGAGGCTGCTGCTCCTGCGAGCCTGAGGCTTCCCTTCATCATTCCTGATCTCAGGGAATGCTCATCCACGGGGTCCAACCTTCGTGGGAAGCACTCGTGGGTTTGCAGAGTAGAAATCAAAACCCCTGCAGTGCCTGGGAGAGGGGGAAGAGCCCTGAGGGAAGGGGGAGCCTTGGATGGATGCTGGAAAAATTGTCTGGGCTGTGCAGGGAATGGAGCTGAGCTGCCCCAGCTGCTGCTGCTGCTGCTCCAGGGCTGAGCTCAGCCGGGTTCGGTGTTCGTGGGGCTGGAATCGACTGCAGCTGCACCGAGCACCAGGGACAACCCACAGCCCGGGGCAGCAGCACTGGGATGGGATGGGATGGATGGGATGGGATGGGATGGGATGGGATGGGGTGGGATGGGATGGAATGAACTGGAAGTGACCGAGGGGTTTGTGTTGTTTCACTGAGCACAGTCAGACACAGCCGGGGGCTCTGAGCAGCTCCTGCTGCCCCTGCGTGGAGTCAGGAAGGATTCCCACTGCCCCAGGGCAGGGATAGGTGGGATACTGGGAGGGAACTCCTCCCTGTGAGGGTGGGGAGGGGCTGGGATGGAATTCCCAGAGCAGCTGTGGCTGCCCCTGGATCCCTGGAAGTGCCCAAGGCCAGGCTGGAGCAGCCTGGGACAGTGGGAGGTGTCCCTGGGCATGGCAGGGCTGGCACTGGATGGGGTTTAAGGTCCCTCCAACCCAAGCCACTCCAGGATCCTGTGCTGGCCTGAATTCCCACAGTTCTGGGGTCTCTGCTGGCCAAATCCTGGCTCTGTGGCGGTGGGGCCGGGGAAGCTGCCAGAGGCACCAGCTCTGAGGGCTGGGAAACGCTGGAGCTGAATTTGTTCTGCAAGAAAGGCAAATCCTCCGACACATCGGAGGCTGCACAAATCGCTTCCCTGCACCACGGCAGCTCTGCATTTATCCATCCATGAATTAAGGAGGGAAGGAAGGCACCTGTAGAGCAAAGAAAACACGGGGCGAAGGGGAAGGCAGACGCTTTCCTCCCACAGCTGCCAGGCACGTGCAGATATTGAATTGTTCCACTTATCAAACTCATTTCTGGAATGAGAAATAACAACCACCCCCAGCAGCCCGTGGGGTTCCCGGCTGATGCTCTGGGCAGTTGGGTTCGCCACTGCTTTAATCCACGTTCAGATGGCGAGACCCAGTCCAGAGCTCTCCGTCTCCCTTTTACTGGGCTCGTTTCCCCCGTAACCATTTATTCCCCAGTTCCTGCCCCACCTCCCCGTTGCTTTGTGCTGTCGGGGTGTTCAGAGGAGAAATGGGGTTTGAGTCCTGGCTCCAGGCACGGATGGAAATCACGGAATAGGAACCACCCCAGACAGGAATGCCCGGGGGACTGACCCAGCCAGGGTCAAACTCCACTCGTGGCCCCAAAAGCTGCTCCTGCTCCGGAGCGAAGCAGCCCTGCAGGCACTGGAGGTAATTTGGGCTGTAATTCCATTAAATGGACATTTCCTTCCTGCCTGTTCCGCCTGGGAGCGGGAGGACTGATGGCCCTGGGAGTAAAACACGACTTAAATTTGCACTTCAGTAGCGGCCGCGAGAAATGGAGCACAGAGCGCCGGTGCTGAGTCAGGGGAGGCTGCAAGGTGTGAAGTTGTCTCTTTTCCTGCTGCCGTGAGAGCTTTCAGCCACATCTGTCACCGAAACGGGGATGTGCAGCTTCTGAGGGGATGCGATCCGGCAGGAGGCTGCTAAAAATAAAGAAAAATTTAAAAAATAACATTAAAAAATAAAAAAAAACCCAAAATAAAATATAAAATAACAAAATAAAATAAAACAATAAAAATAAAATAAAATAAAATAAAATAAAACAATAAAAATAAAATAAAATAAAAAATAAAATAAAATTCACAAAGTGGAGCTGATGGAGTCCCGAGGTGCCACTCCTGCTGTCCTTCCTCTCTGCCAGCCCTGAGTAGAGATGGAGCAAACTGGGAGGAAACCTGTAGGATGACACATCCCTCTGGTGTAAATGCCAGTGTGGTGAAGGATCGGCCCCACAGCCTGGAAGAGCTCGTAATTAATCTTATAAATCACTTTATTCCTGGAGAATAAAGCCAGGGTGGGGGCTGAAGCGAGAGCTCTGCCGTTTTCCCTGGGAGGAGCGGCCGTGGTTTATTCTGGGACACGAATCACCAGAGCAAATGTTATTTGTGAGCCTGCAGCATTACAGTTTGTACTCATTGTTCAGCGCCTGCTGCTGATGTTTTCATTCCAGCCTGCCTGACCTTGACGAGCCAGGCTGGGCTCCAGGCGCTGCTTACCCAGGAAAATGGGAATTTTTCACCCCGCCTGGGGAGGGATGCTGCGACATCCACAGCAGAGCTCCAGAAAATCACCGAGCCCTTCATTAGCACGAGAGGCTGCAGGGTGGAGCCTTGCCTTAATTAGCTCGGTTGTTAAGTGCCTGAGATGGTTTGGAGTGCGGAAAGGAGCAGAAAGCAGGAACTGAAGGGGAAAAGGCCGAGAGGAACAAACGCTGATCTCCGGGGCAGGATGGGCAGAACTGGTGGGATGGAGCTTTTCCAAGGCTCCACACTGAGGTGTGGAAAGGGAAAAAATACAAAGGAAACGCCTTCAACAACCCCCCAGAATCATCAAGTGAACAACCAGTTTAAAGTCACCGAATAATCTTGACGTGTACAATAAATGATTCCATAAAACCAAGCTGGAGGAGCTCTGCTGGTTGTGGTTTATGGTGGCAGAGGGGGTTTGTGTTCCCTGCAGCTCAGAGCTGCTGCTGGAGCCATGCAGCAGCTCCAGAACACGGGCAGGGTCACCCAGGCTGCAGCTCCTCCTCTGCCCTTTGTGCCCCCAGAGGAGGCCTCTGAAAAAAGAAAATTAATTTGGTGATCATTGCAAGGAATGCAGCAGAAAGGGTCAGTCCCAGAGGCAGCGGTCGGGTTTGGTGACGCTGGTTTTAGTTTAGTGACAAATCAGGTTATTTCCAAAGTCTGGGGTTCCAGAGCCTGGTGGAGCTGAGGGGGGGTGGATTTAGAGGGGATTTTAGAGGTACCTCTGTAGCCTCATCCTTGGGGCACTGAGCCCATCCCTTGGGCCAGGGAGCACGGGAAGGGTTAAAAATTCCTGCTGGAAGTGCAAAATTCAGCTAAACTTCAGTTCCCTGAGCCTGGGGATCTTGCACTGCTTTGCCTTCCCTCCTTCTCCTGGGGAGTCTGGGAGGGGGAAGCTGAATCTCCCTTTTTCCCTGGGCTGGGCTGGGCTGGAAGAGACCCTGGAGAAGGAGGATCCTGCAGGGCTGGGGCTGTTCCCGAGGCCCCTCATCCCCAGGGATGCTGCAGCCAGCCCCGTTCCCCATTCCCAGCAGGGCTGGGGGCTCCCGGAGGGATTTTGCCCAAAGCCCAGGGCAGGTCAGTGGCTGCAGCACCTGCGGCTGCCTCGGGCAGGGGCTCGGGAGCGCAAGGACAAAGCTCCTGCAAAGCTGCAGAAATTCCAGCCGGGAGCGACTCCTCTGAGGAGACACCTTGGAGTTTCTTGTTGATTCTGCAACTGCTGCACCAGGGGTGGGGTTTGGTGCTGCTGGCACAGTCGGAGGGGGTGCTGAGGGTGGCACCCCAAAAGAAAAGCAGCTTTCTCTGGCTCTCGCAGGGCCCCTGAGCAGCAGCAATCGCTCCATGTACATCCAAGTGAAATTTTACCCACGCAGAGCAGTTTTCTTTCTGAGCCCTGCTGCCGTCTCTCGTGTTATTTTTAAATCTCGCCGGTGTCGTGGCAGTGAGGGAGAAGCTGCCTTAATTACTGCAGATAAAATAAATCAGGGGAATCTCATTGCCAATGCAGGGAGTCGAGACGAGCCCAGCTCCAGCTCCCTGAGTCATGCTGCCAATGAGGGCTGATTAATCTCATCCCGGGGAACAGGATCCATATTCAGGCACTTTGGGGAGGCATTGCAGGCTTTGGGATGCTGCTGCCGTCCTGCTGGCTACAGGATCCAGACAGATGATGTAACCTGCTCCTGGATGAGGTTGCCAAAAGGGAAGAGATGTGGAAAGAGTCCTGAGTAGATTTTAAGCCTGGTTTTACTTTGTGGTAAGACAGACTCCCTCCATCCGCCACGCGCGTGTATCTTTGGGAATCCTATTTATAAAATGCAATTATCGTTAGGAGATCTGGCAGCCCTTGGGTTCAAAGGTGGTTTTTGCTAATTTGGGTGTGCAAATAAATGAACCTGAGGCTGGGGAAGTCTGACTGGAGCAGGGGGTTCAGGGATAAGGGAATCTCATTCCCAATCCTGGCGCTTGGGGAAGTCACCTTCTTTCTGATTACATCACTTTTTGCTCTTTCCCTGTCCCTGGGATGTCATAAAACCCCTGGGGAGCCAGCAGTGGTCCTAAACCGTGTCCTTGAGACCTGGCACGGGTCCTGTCCCCAGCACAGAGAGGTTTCCTGAGCTCCTGCACAATTCAGTTTGTTCTGGGACCAGGTTTGGGTTCACAGAGCTTTGGATGTTTCAGGGGATCAGCCAACCAGGGGGATGATAAATCTGCCAGAAGAACCTTGAGTTTTTTATCCAGCTGAAGTTCAGGACCAGGAAAAGCAAAAGAAGGTGGAAAACACAAAGGCTGGAGGCAGCTGTTGGTGTGAGAGTCAGAATCACCTCTCCTGCTTCAGCCAGTGCCGGGGTGTGAGAGCTCCTGCTGCTGATGGCAGCGAATTCCGGGAGCCTCCTGCTTTGGGCAACAGCAAATTCCAGCCTGGCCATGGCTGGGTTTCACTGAATTACAGAATTCAGTTTGGAAAATCCCTCCCAGATCATCGAGTCCCAGCTGTGCCCGATGCCCACCTTGTCCCCAGCCCAGAGCTCTGAGTGCCACCTCCAGCCCTTCCTTGGACACCCCCAGGGATGGGCACTCCAAACCTCCCTGGGCAATTCCAAGGCCTGGCCACCCTTTCCATGAGGAAATTCCCGCTGCTGTCCACCCTGAGCCTCCCCTGGCCCAGCCTGAGGGCCGTTCCCTCTCCTCCTGTCCCTGTTCCCTGCGAGCAGAGCCCGACCCCCCCGGCTGCCCCCTCCTGTCAGGGACTTGTGCAGAGCCACAAGGTCCCCCCTGATCCCCCTTTGCTCCAGGCTGAGCCCCTTTCCCAGCTCCCTCAGGAGCTCTCCAGCCCCTCCCCAGCTCCGTTCCCTTCCCTGGATCCACTCCAGCCCCTCCATGTCCTTCCTGAATCCAGCCTCCTATAACATCCACAGCCTCTCCTAGCACAGCCACACGTGGATGTCTTCTTGCCTGCTCCTATTTTTTAATTTATTTTTAAATTTTTTTCCACTGGTTTGTAAGTGTAAATTGTCACTAAGTGGTTTTAATTTTTTTTTTTCATCTTTAGTTATTTTTTTTCATCTTCTCCCCTCTCTCCCATGGCTTACAGGAAGTTCCCTCCCATCTGTTCCCTCCATATGTTTTGGATAGCAATTTGCACACTGGGTTAGAATGCGGGGATGGTTGGGATGTGGCACTGGAATTTAAAAAAAAAAACCCAAATTCTTCCTCTTGGCCAAGTGGGGTTCAGATGAACCTAAAAAAAAAAAAAGGAAAAAAGCAAGCTTGCTGTTTTCCTTGTGCCTGCCCAGTTTTTTCACACACTCATCATGGAATGGTTTGGGTTGGAAAGAGCTTAAATCCCATCCCATCCCATCCCATCCCATCCCGTCCCATCCCATCCCACCCCTGCCATGGGCAGGGACACCTCCCACTGTCCCAGGCTGCTCCAACCTGGCCTTGGGCACTGCCAGGGATCCAGGGGCAGCCCCAGCTGCTCTGGGAATTCCATCCCAGCCCCTCCCCACCTTCACAGCCAGGAGTTCCATCCCAATATCCCATCCATCCCTGCCCTCTGGCAGTGGGAAGCCATTCCCTGTGTCCTGGCCCTCCAGGCCCTCCTGCCCAGCAGATTCCCAGAGTTCAGAGCTGTTCCTGCAGCACTCACAGACAGATGGGAAAATGGAATCGTGGAATGGTTTGGGTGGGAAGGGACCTCAAAGCCCATCCAGTGCCACCCCTGCCATGCCCAGGGACACCTCCCACTGTCCCAGGCTGCTCCAGCCTGGCCTTGGGCACTTCCAGGGATCCAGGGGCAGCCCCAGCTCTTCTGGGAATTCCATCCCAGCCCCTCCCCGCCCTGACAGGGAACAATTCCTTCCCAATATCCCATCTAAAACTCTCCTCCTTCAGCTCCATAAGGCCCAGGATATCCAGGCCCTGGAAACAACCCACTTCAGCTGCATTAATTGCAGCTCTAATTTGTCTGAGGGCAGGGGCTGCCGAGGAGGCGGCGGATGCAGGAGGAGCTGCAGAGGAGGAGCTGCAGCCCAGTTAATTCCAGCCACGTTCTGCAGCTGCTGCATCGCTCCTTTTCTTCTGCAGTGGAACAGCAAAAGCCTCAATCCCCCCCGAGCAGCGCTGCTCCCACACGGCTCCAGCCCGCAGCTTCTCCTGCCGCTCTCCAGGAGTGTTTCCCGTGCTGCTGGTGGGACTTTGCTGCCGGCATTCCCTCTCTGAACCCCCCTCATCCCACCTCAGCCTGGGCCTGCTTCTTCGCTCACGTTTTGTTTTCTGAAGCCAAACTCCGGCGTGAGCATTTCAAACACCTGCTGGGGGTGGCACTGAACGGGGACACACAGGCAGCCCATTAATTATTCTAATTAGTGCTGCAGAGCCCTGCCAGGAGACCCTCCTGGGCTGGTCCCGAGTGTCAGCGAGAAATTTGGGGGGTTTGGTGAAATAAAGCCCAGCTCGGGGCCAGGTGCTGCTTCTGCAGGCGGGGGGTGGGGGGTGGATTTCTGCTTTAAATTGGGGTGAATTCTTTCATTCTTGGGGTGAAGTGCCAGTGGAAGTAGAAAAGGAGAGACAAAATCCTACTGGGCACCCCCATCCAGGGAATGAGAACTGGGAATTTGCCATTGCCCACCAAGAAACCTCATTTGTCCTAAAACAAACAGAAAACCTGCTAAAAATGCATTAAAAGTGAAAGCAAATTTGTGTTGAGACTGGAAATAAGTTTTCTTCCATGGGAGGAATATTTGGGGTTGCTAAACCCTGAGCTCTCGTTTGCTGCACGGCACCAGTTAATTCGGAACTCTGTGAAACAGAAGTAAAAAACCATCTCCAGAATGACTTTTGAAATCCATCTGCATAACAGAAATACAAAAAGAATCTGCATATTCTCTCACTGGAGCACATTTCTCCAAACCCACAGCCTCTCTCTGGCCGGGCAGGGCTGTGATTATATCTTTAAATATCTTTATTCTGCACCAGGATATTTTTTTCCCCCATCCAGAAACCCCACCCATCTCTCTGCAGTATCTGCAGCGTGAATTAGAGAGTCCATGGGGACATCTAGGTCAGCATGAGCCGATCTGACATCAGCCTGCAGATGATGCCCACGACCAGCAGTGCTGCAGTTGTTTTTCTTTCCTCCCCCTCTTTGTACCAGGAAAGAAAAGAAAAGAAAAGTAAAAAAACCCTGATTGTCAAGTGGCAATTCTAAGAAGTGCCAAAGAGCCTTTCCAGACAGCCCAAGGCCGCTCCCTGCACCAGGAACGCTCCCCTGCCCCGTGCTGGGGGCTGGGAGCGCTGGGAAGGGGCATCTGGGAATGCAGCAGCCCCCGGGATTGGGGGGGATGGGGGATGGAGGGTGAGGATGAGGATGGTGCGGGGAGGAAGGACAAAGGTGATAACTCAGGGATAGAAGAGGGGAGAGGAGAACTGAGGATGATGCGGAGAGGAAGAGCAAAGCTGATAACTCAGGGGTGGAGGAGGAGAGAGATGGAAGCTGAGGATGAGGATGGTGCAGAGAGGAAGGACAAAGGTGATAGCTCAGGGGTGAAAGAGGAGGTGGAAGCTGAGGATGAGGATGAGGATGGTGCAGAGAGGAAGGACAAATCTGGTGATTCAGGGATAGAAGAGGAGGGAGAGAAGAACGGAGGATGATGCAGAGAGGAAGAACAAAGCTGATAACTCAGGGGTGGAGGAAGAAGGAACTGGAAGCTGAGGATGAGGATGATGATGATGCAGAGAGGAAGAACAAGATGAGCCTTCAGGGGTGGAGGAAGAGATGGAAGCTGAGGATGCAGAGAGGAAGAACAAAGCTGATAATTCATGGATGGAAGAGGGAGGAGTTGGAAACTGAGGCTGAGGATGGTGCAGAGAGGAAGGACAAAGCTGATAACTCAGGCGTGTCAGAGGAGGGAGGTGGGAGCTGAGGATGATGATGATGATGATGCAGAGAGGAAGGACAAAGCTGATAACTCAGGCATGTCAGAGGAGGGAGGTGGGAGCTGAGGATGATGATGATGATGATGATGCAGAGAGGAAGGACAAAGGGCAGAACCAGCATTTGCAGCAGCAGAACAGGGCCAGGCTCAGCGTTTTGGGGCTTTGCCACCTCCAGAGGTTCCCGCCAGCTCTGTCTCTTTCCAGCGAGGAGTTTGCCCTGAGCCCCTGAATCTGCGCCAGTCCTGCTCTGTCTCCCCTCTGCCAGGCAGGCCCTGCCTACATTTTAACTTGCTTTTCCTCCCCGAGCTGTATATTAAGATACAGTTGGAGTTCTCCCGTTTCCTGTGCTTTCCCCACCTCAGGGGCTGTCTCCTGCCTCCTTGTGCTATTTTTGCAGAATTCCAATTACCCCGGTCCCGATGGAATTCTGCCTGATGCATCCTGGGGTGAAGCTGAACTCCAGCTCCCCAACTCCAGGGTTCTTATACATTGGCGTCATTCCCTGGAATTAACCTTAATTTCCCACACTGTGCCTTGGGACAGCGTTCATCCCTCAGGATGTTGTCAGAGCGGCAGGGAATGCTTTTCCACAGCTTTGAAGTGAGGTGGAAACCTCTCAAATTTCTGTGCTCCCTGCGGATGGGAATCGGGTTGTGCTTCCAGTATGAGACACCCGAAAATGGAGTGAGGGAAGGAATTCCTCCCTGGGAGGGTGAGGAGGGGCTGGGATGGAATTCCCAGAGCAGCTGTGGCTGCCCCTGGATCCCTGGAAGTGCCCAAGGCCAGGCTGGATGGGGCTTGGAGCAGCCTGGGAGAGTGGGAGGTGTCCCTGCCCACGGCAGGGGTGGCACTGGAGGGGATTTAAGGTCCTTCCCACCCAAACCATTCCATGATTCCTGTTCTCTGATGAGCTCCAAGAGGTGCCTGCATTTGCAGTGGCCCTAAATCCTGCTGATGAGCCCATGAACCTGCCCTGAATTTGGGCACAGACGAATTTTGTTTGATTTAAATGTGGGTTATTTCATTTTGCAGCATCCAGTTCATGGTTGTGGTCAGAACAAAGTGCCTGGGCTCACCTGGAGCTTTGAGCCCTGCTGGGAACTCTTTGTGTTTGCTTTCCTATTTTATTTTGTTTTGTTTTATTTTACTTTATTTTATTTTATTTTATTTTATTTTATTTTATTTTATTTTATTTTATCTTTAATTCTTTTTCCATCCCACGCCCCGAATCCTCTCCTGGGAATTCAAAGCAGGTCCTGCCCTTAAAGGACTGCATATGGCCCAAAGCTGGGCTGAACACACCCAAAGATTCTCTGTTGATGGACACAGCATTAAGGAGCTGATTAGGTGATTAATTAGTCATTTCCTGCCGAACCCGGAGCCCAGGAAAAGCTGGGGAGCCCGTGCCAGCCCTGGCTCAGGGAGGTGCTGGCTCAGGGAGGTTCATCCCAGCGGCGCTGGGAGCCGCTCCGGGAGCTCTCCCTGCCCCAGGCGCGGAGGGCAGAGCCAGGCTGAGCTCCGAGTGCTCTGTGGGATGAAGGACACGGAGAAATCCCACCCGCGGGGGCATCGCTCTTGTGAAAAACGAGGTTCACTTTCCTGTGAGAATTTAAAGGGTTTAATATAAAGACAATAAGAGACACATAAAATAAAGCAAAGGGATAACGGCCAGGTGCCTTGGCGCTCTGCCAAGAGCACACCTGATGCTCGAGGTTGGTCCTTTTTAGACCATTTTTACTGTCTGTTCTTTATGCATATTCAAACTTTTCCCGAGCTGTTCTGCATGGCCACTCCTTGGTTCCGCCTTTTTAGAGCATGCGTATTCTTCTGCCTTGCGGTTTTATTTCTTTTGATTCTTGGGCTTGGGCTCGCCAGGTGAGAGTTGGTAGTAGGGTGGATCTCTTAATTCTCCAGACACTCAGGGCTGATTGCAGCTTTGGCCTCTTTGCCCCCCGGGCAGAGCGGTGATAGCGGCTCTGGCCCCCCTGGGACCCCGTTCTCCGGGCGGAGCAGCCTTTGGGCCCTTTTGTTCCCTGGACAAAGTGTTGATCAGCAGCTCCTCGGGCCTCATCCTCTGCTCGCTTGGAGGTTCTCTTACTTGCTCACACTTGCTAACATTCTTGCTAAAAAGAGAGAAAACTACATCCACACAGCAAAAAGCATTTCTAACATTATTATAATATCTACCTTTATACTTGCGAGAAGCCAGTATTATAATGTATGTTTTTAACACTCTCAATCAAAGGCCGCAGCCCTTCTGTCACCTGCAGGGGACACACCTGGGATGGCATCCAGAGGGACCCGTGTCCCCTGCTGGGTCCCATTAACCTCCCGTGGGCAGAACATTCTGCCCGGAGGAGGTGGCTGCAGCTTTATTCGCTCCTGGAGATGCCTTTAAGTGCTTTCCTTTATTATTTGTCTGATTTGAACCCCTTCCAGTGCTCGAATGCAGTAAAAGTGACATTTAGGAAGCAAATTGGGACATAACTCTGAGGTTCTGAAGTCTCCTGGAACAGAGGAGCTCTGTGGAAGGACAGGGTGAGAAATTATTAAATGTTCCTTTAAAAGCCATAAAATCTCCGTGCTGTGAGAACACAAATTTTGTAAAGTCTCTCTGTGTCTGTAAGTGCAATAAACTGATTTTTGGTCTTGGTTTTTTTTCCCCTCTTCTGGAAATTGCAGCGTGACCTGAGAAAGGTGGAAGGTAAAAATCAGCAGGAAATTATTCCAAACCTTCTACCCCCCTTTTTAATCTGATTATGGCTTGAGGGGGGGAAATAAAACCTTTGAATAAGATTGTGAAAGAGTTTTATCTTTATTTAAATAGGAATCCTGGGGCTCTCAGGCCTGGGGTGAGTTTGCCCCACAATAAACACGGATTATTTCATTTTGCAGCATCCAGTTCATGGTTGTGACCAGAACAAAGTGCCTGGGCTCACCTGGAGCTTTGAGCCCTGCTGGGAACTCTTCGTGTTTGCTTTCCTAATTTATATTATTTTATTGTTAATTCTTTTTCCATCCCACGCCCTGAATCCTCAGTAATTACAGCACTCTTTTTTTGGTGGGAATGCGAAGAAATTTGTGCCCTTAAAGGACTGAATATGGACTGAACCTGCCCAAAGAAGGTGCTCTCCTGACAGACACAACAGCAAGCAGCTGATTAGGTTATTAATTAGTGATTTTCTCCCAATTATTGAGCTGCAGCTGCAATGATCCCCAATACTGAGGGGTTCCCATGTTCCAAGGCACGGGACTGATCCCAGCAGCCCTTCCCGAGCTCCAGATGCTTCTCTGGGCATAAAGGAGCAGCAATTCCGCCCCAAGAGCAGCAATTCAGCCCCAGGAGCAGCAATTCCACCCCAGGAGCATGGATTCAGCCCCAGGGGCATGGATTCAGTCCCAGGAGCAGCAATTCCACCCCAGGAGCAGCAATTCCTCCCCAGGAGCATGGATTCAGCCCCAGGGGCATGGATTCAGCCCCAGGGGCATGGATTCAGCCCCTCCTGCCCCGGAGCCGGGGCTGGCACAGCCCAGGAGCAGCAGGAGCTGGGGGTGACATTCCAGAGTCCCTCTGTCCCTCCAACCGCGCTGTGACATTCCAGAGTCACCTGGAGCCCTTCGTGTTCCAGGGGAATCAGGGACCAGCTCGTCCCGGGATCTGGAGGGGGTTCATGGGCTCCTCGTCCCTCTCCAGGTCACGTTTGGAGTTAGAGCTGGATCTGGAGCTGAGTGAGCTGCAGAGAGGAGGGGAAGCCTCGGCAGCTGCTCCCCGATTTCCAGCCCTGCTCCTTGCGTGGAGTGAGGGCAGCCACGGGGCTGGAACTGGAAATTCATCCAGAGGAATCCCAGATCCTGCTCAAAGCTGCTCCTCCATGCTCTGCTCCCCTCTCAGCTCCGGAGCTGACCCCTTTTCTTTCAAGAACTGTTTGGTATGGGCGGTTTCTCATTAAAAAAACGAGCCTGGAATCCCAGGGACTGTTCCTTCTTTGGCTCAGAGGTCACAACATTCAATTAAAAGCTCCCCAGCGCTGCAGGAGGGAGCTGGGGTGTGCTCAGAGCACTCGAAGGTGCCTCAGAAATCCTTTCACACGGAGCTGGAGGTGTGCAGTGGAGTCCGGGAGGGAATGTGGCCACCCCTGGCGTGTTCCCGACAGCCTCATTCCCAATGGATGCATTCCCAGCACCCGGCACGGGGAACAGGGACTGACAGCACCCGGCCGGGCTGCTCCTGCTCCTGTCACTCCATGGGAGAGGTCGAGGCTTTTAGGTTTTTATTGCAGCCAAAAAGGCTTTGGGTGCGAGGTCCATTTGCATTTTCAGAGCTGAAAATAAATCGGTTTGGAAGAATTCTTTTCCCTCTCTGGCCTGAGCCCCTGAGCAGAGAGCTCTGGGAGCTCCAGACGTCTGAAATCGCTTTGAAATGAGGCCAGAATTAACACAGAGCAGCACAAGCCCCGCGAGGAGAACGTGGCATTAATCTGTGGCTGCGTCACACTCTGATTTCACCACTGCAGGGCTTGGAAGGGGCTGGGAGCTGAAATGAAATAGGGGACGTAAAACTTGGCCTCTGCATCGCGGATCTGAGGGCAAGATCAAATCATCCTCCAGCCACTGCCACTTCCAGGCCTCTGGTTGTCTCGAGGAAGGCAAATCAACCTGAGGCCCGTTCAGCACCAAATAAATTTCCTGTTTGGAAGGCTCAGACAAAGTCTGGGAGATCTGGGCTTGTCTGGGCTGGTGCTTTCGGTTTAGTGCTTGTCAAACCTTAATGTTAATGAAGTTACTGGGGAGGGTGACGTGGTTCTGAACCCTGAACTCCATCCCTGCTCACAAATATCTCTGTCCTGAGGGCGTCTTTTCTGTGGCTGCTGCGTGAATTGATGGGAAAGGGGTCAAAATCAAAGAGCAAAAGGAAAAACAATGCATCAAAATAAAATAATCATAAAATCCTACAACGGTTTGGGTTGGAGGGACTTTAAATCCCACCCAGTGCCACCCCTGCCATGGGCAGGGACACCTCCTGCTGTCCCAGGCTGCTCCAAGCCCTGTCCAACCCGGCCTTGGGCACTTCCAGGGATCCACGGGCAGCCACAGCTGCTCTGGGAATTCCATCCCAGCCCCTCCCCACCCTCCCAGGGAGGAATTCCTTCCCAATATCCCATCCATCCCTGCCCTCTTTCCATTTAAACCCATTCTCCCTTTTCCTGTCCCAAGTCTCTCTCCACCTCTCCCGTAGCTCTTCAGGCCACAGTTATGTCACCTCCGAGTTCCTCCTCTCCAGGCTGAACATTCCCATCTCTCCCAGCCTCTGGATGAAGTGTTGGGAATGATTCCCAATTCTCTCTGCCTTTGGATGAAGTGTTGGGAATGATTCTGCTGGAATGTGGATTGTCAGAACCCCCTGTGCAGTCCCCAGCCTTCCTTAGCTCCTAACTGAGCAGCTGAATTTATGATTTTTTTCCCTCTGACTGATTTTTCCCATTTTTCTCAGTCAAGTTGCTCTGGCTGCTCTCATTAGCTGGGCTCCAGGACGTGGATTAATTACCCCAGGCAGGACCAAGCCCATGCAGATGGAACTCCAGGGTGGAAATCAGCACAGCTCAGGACATTGGGCCAATTTTTGGAAGTGCAGCCCCGGCCCAGGGTGTCTGTTCCCGACCCAGAGGGCTCAGGGAGCCCTGACATCCCACCCCTCCTCAGTGGTTCCAGAGCCCCTCCAGAGCAATCCAGGCTGCGGGACCTCGCTGTTCCCTCCACCAAACATTGTCTCATTAGGGGAGAGTGGTGATAACAGCTCCAAACTCCAGCCAGGCCTTGTCTCTGAGCTCTTGGTCCGGACTCTTTTTCTCCGATAAGCTTGGAAAAGCTCCAGAAACGCTTAATTAATTGGCTTCCTTGGAATCTGCAGAATCCTCTGTGTCCCGAGCCGAGTTTCTCTTTGGAGCAGGGCAATGACGTCCTGCAGGAACATTTCCTTCCCCCAGGGGCTGCCGGTGACCTCCTGCTTTACCCAGAGAGCTCTGAGCTTTCCAGTCCGTCCTTCCCAAGGACTTCTCCAGGACACGAGGGGAGCTGGGACAGCTCGGGATGCAAAGCCAGTCCTCAGGGGCTGGGGAGGGGCTGGGATGGATTCCCAGAGCAGCTGTGGCTGCCCCTGGATCCCTGGAAGTGTCCACCCAGCCTGGATGGGGTCTGGATCAACCTGGGACAGTGGGAGGTGTCCCTGCCCAGGACTGGACGATTTTCAGGTTCTTCCAACCCAAACCATTCCCAAATGCTCAGGTTTGGTGGAACCATGGAGCTGTTAGTGGTTAACAAAACTACTTTATTTATAGGAGGAAGATGCTGCACATCTCCCTCATTTCCAGGTTTCATTTTAATTTTAATTTTATTTATCCACGTTTTGTTTTGTTTTTATTTACCTGTAGCTGGGAGAGCCTAAACCCCTTGTGTGAGCCTTAGCAGGTGGCTCCTCCACTCAGACGTGACCCTCTATCCTCACATCCCGTAAAACACCTATTATTATCACAAATAACCTTGGTGGGAGGCCATAAAATGGGATTTGGTGGCTGCTCCCCCTCAGCTGGATGCACCAAAACTCTCTGCTGCACATTCCAGGGATTCCAGGCTCCCTAAACACCCAGATCCTGGATTTCACTGACTGGCAACGCTCTGACTTCCCCAAAATTGCACTGGGGAGGATCTGGGGCTAATAAAACCTCTTGAAATTATTTGGGGAACGCAGATAAAGGTTTGTTGGAGGGTGAAATACAAGTGTCAGTGGGAAGAGTTTTAATGCAAGGTAAGGGTTTCTAATAATGGAAAAATAAAACTGTGGGAGAGTGTCTGGAGTCAGGGGAAGGGAAGGGAAGGGAAGGGAAGGGAAGGGAAGGGAAGGGAAGGGAAGGGAAGGGAAGGAAGGGAAGGGAAGGGAAGGGAAGGGAAGGGAAGGGAAGGGAAGGGAAGGGAAGGGAAGGGAAGGGAAGGGAAGGGAAGGGAAGGGAAGGGAAGGGAAGGGAAGGGAAGGGAAGGGAAGGGAAGGGAAGGGAAGGGAAGGGAAGGGAAGGGGCTCCTGGGGTGCTCAAGGAGACATCAGGATAAAAGCAAAAAAAAACCAATTTCAGGTCTAAATGCTGAAGTCCATTGGTGCTGTAGTAATTTGGGGAAACAGAATCCTGGGAAAATAAGAAAATTTGCTTTAATTCCTGGCTATAATTTGATTTTCAGCATTTCCATCAAGCAAATTCTGTCTTCAGCTGCCCCTGCCAGGGTTTGATTCCCCGTTCTCCCCTTTGCCCCGTAAATGCACAGAAACACCCCGAGCCTTTGTTAGGAACATGTTGTTTTATAAACACCCCTGCTGGATGTAGCAGCATCTCCAGGAGGCTCCAATGAGCAGGGCCTGGATTGATGGGTGCAGAGCTGACACTGCTGTGCTGTCCCAGAGAGGCAGAGCTGGGAGCACAACCTGCCAGCCAGGCCTGGGACTGAGGGGAGGTTTCAGTGGGGAACTGCCCAGTCTGGGGGATTTCAGCTGGAGCAGGAACTGAGCAGCCTCAGGTTAAAGATTCTCCACTGCAGGGAATTTGTTCTCCTTTTCCAATTCCTTTTGGAATGAAAAATGCAGGGGGGGAGTTGTCTAATTTATCCCCATCTCCAAATCCTGCTGGTTTTCCATGCAAACAAAGCCTGGCTTTGTACTTCTGCCTTTTCCAGAGGAGCTGCTCAATCTCTTTAATGAAAAAATAAGGGGAAAAAAGCCAACAAAGTGACAAAATTCCCGGTGATTCCTGGGGCTCGCTGCCACCAGCACTCGCATCAATGTCTCCCAAAGGCTCCGCTCATCCTTGAGGCTCCATCTCCACCCCCCTTCCAAGCAGGAATGATTTTTCCCTGCTTTTCTGCAGACAAAGAGGTTGTTGTCTGTGCAGCAGGTTTGGGACAGCTGAGCTGGCATTGGGATAAAGGGATTATTGGGAAAAAGGGATTGTTGGGAAAAAGGGATTGTTGGGAAAAAGGGATTGTTGGGAAATTGGGATCGTTGGATGCACGTGGCTTCTCCAGTCTGTTGTGTTTGGTGACACCCACTTTAATTTCATTAACATTTGATTGTCTGTGCTGTGTTGAAGAGCTTCTCACAGCCCGAACCCCACCTTCACCTGCTGAAACCTCAAGTTTTCACCTGGTGGGGAGTTGCAGGTGGATACTCAGTCAATCATTGAATTTATAGTGATGATGGTGTGAAAGAACAGAATTCAAAGGGGGGAGGGGGATGTGATTTCACAGGCTGAGCATGTGCTGGCTCAGCTTCGCTGGGGATTGTGACAAATCCCAGATTGGCTGTGAAGGGAGTGAAGAACTCTTGGAGAACAACTGTTTCTTATTTTCCCAGGATTCTGTTTCCCCGAATTACTGCAGCACCAATGGACTTCAGCATTTAGACCTGAAATTGGGTTTTTTTTGCTTTTTTTCCCGGTGTTTCCTTGAGCACCTCAGGAGCCCCTTCCCTTCCCTTCCCTTCCCTTCCCTTCCCTTCCCTTCCCTTCCCTTCCCTTCCTTCCCTTCCCTTCCCTTCCCTTCCTTCCCTTCCCTTCCCTTCCCTTCCCTTCCCTTCCCTTCCCTTCCCTTCCCTTCCCTTCCCTTCCCTTCCCTTCCCCTGACTCCAGACACTCTCCCACAGTTTTATTTTTCCGTTATTAGAAACCCTTACCTTGCATTAAAACTCTTCCCACTGACTCCTGGATTTCACACAATCTTCAAGGCTGGAAAAAACCCCCAACACCAAACCCAACCTTTGCCCAAATCCCACCTTTCTGAACCAGACCAGAGCCCTGAGTGCCACCTCCAGAGGCTCCTGGAGCAAATCCATTGGAAAAACTACAACCCCCATCCCAACCATTTCCAGCGAACAATGACCCCGAGCGTCCGTGCCCGCTGCCAGCCCTCACCGTGCCCTCCCCTCGTGCTGGAGCTCACCCAGTGTCCTGGGTTGCAGTGTATTCTATCACCATCCTCATGAGCTGTTGAAATCAGGTGGGGCAGTGTTTCCTTGCCTCCTCCCCCCAGACTCTCTTTCTGTTAATTGCCCATCATTGTCCTGCCCCTGACTCAGAGATAACTCCCTCCGGACTATCTTCTGTTAATGAGCCTAATCAACACTTGGCCTCATGACTCATGACCCCATTGTGAGATGCTCCACCCAGAGGGAGGAACCAAGCATCCCATCCTGGATATAATCTGGGACTCTGAACACCAGAGACAACCCTTCCCGCTGGATTTCCAGAGGACAGGAGCTGCACAGTCACCACTGGACTTCCTGAGGAAGAGCAGACTCTTTTACTACAGGATCACCACTTCAGAGGACTGCAGCCACCATTCTACCAGACTGCTACCACCACCCTGCCTAACAGGGACTCAGGTTGTACCTTGACTCTGTCAGTTTGAACCAGTGTTTTCTTTTACTTTTTTTCCTTTTCTTTAATTACCATTAAATTGTTATTCTGACTTGGTGCCTCCCACTGGTTTGTTTTCAAACTAGTACACCCAGCTCTGCTCAACCTCCAGAGCCCGTCAGGAGTGCCCAGAGCAGCGCCGAGCTGGGCGCTGTGCCGGTGAAGCGCTGCAGCCTTCGGGTTCCGCTCCCCGCCCGTCCAAACCCTGTAAAACCCTCCCTGTGCTCAGAGCAGCCACGTGCCAGCACCCAAATTCCTGCAAACTGAGGGGATTTGGGAGGAAAAGTCGTTGCCTGGTTGTGTCCCAGGTTATTTTGGTTGGAAACTGGAGGGTCCTGGGTGTGAGAGGGAAAATGTCTCTCCTCAGGGTTCGTGTGGCTCTGAGCTTGCTGGGGTTTATGAGCGAGGAGCTGAGTGATTGCAGCTCGGTAATAAATGACGTTTGTCACTCTTGGCTCTGCTGATTTGGGAAATGGGGGAGATTTTCCAAGTTTCCTGATGAGGACCATGTGGGAAATGCGGTGACATCCCCTCCCTTTCCAGGCATGTCTGGTGCCATCAGCCCAACCCAGGCAATTTCCATAATGAGCTTTCCTGTTTTCTCCCACTTTTCCTCCCCTGCTTTCCCAAGCCTCCAGTGCTGTCACTTTGAATCCAATCCCCGGCAGCGTTTATTTCCAGCACGGTAAATACTGATGTGAACACGATGCACACATGGAAGCTGCAACAGGAGAGGGGGGGGAAATATTTAGGTAGGGACTGGATGTGTAAAGATTTAATGAGCACACAGAATTTGGAATCATTTCTGTCACAGCAAGAGAAATTCAACTGAAATTCACAGTATAAAACACTTTTATCTGGTAGGAGCCCACCCTGCTCAGAGGGAAAATGATGATTATTGGGAAATTGGGATTATTGGGAAATTGGGATTGTTGGGAAATTGGGATTGTTGGATGCACGTGGCTTCTCCAGCCTGTTGTGTTTGGTGACACCCACTTTAATTTCATTAACATTTGATTGTCTGTGCTGTGTTGAAGAGCTTCTCACAGCCCGAACCCCACCTTCACCTGCTGAAACCCCAAGTTTTCACCTGGTGGGGAGTTGCAGGTGGATACTCAGTCAATCATTGAATTTGTAGTGATGATGGTGTGAAAGAACAGAATTCAAAGGGGGGAGGGGGATGTGATTGGGAGGTGGATCTAAGTCCCTACTTAGAGCATTTAGAAGGTAAATGTTGATTTTTGCCCCGCGGCCTCGCTGTTATTTCTGGAATTTATCACACAGCTGATTCATGAACTTAAAAATACTTTTGTGTGTCTTTCAGAATTAATATTTGGCTGTTGGTGGCTGACTTCTAATTAAAATGTTGTCTCTAAATGCCATTAAGAATATTAATAATTAAAGGAACAGCTGGAGTTGCAGTGTAATGAGTTACAGCAGGGATTCAGCTGCAATGCAGACGGAAGAAAATTCAGTGGAGGGGGATCCCTGCTTTTTATTTTATTTTATTCCAAATTCACTTCCATCTCTACCCCCAGAGAAGAGTATTTCACATTCACGCAGTCCTGACATCAGTGGGGCTTTTCCCCTGTGCTGAGAGAAGGAAATGCCGCTTTTACTGGAGGATAAAAAGCGGTTTAGAAGGTCAGGCTGTGACAGTGCGATGTCATTTGTCCTTTGCGTGGGGACACAGCCGCCGATGCCATCGCTGGCTCCACAGCGCTGTCCCCGCAGAGCTGCCAGGGGATGAGGGGGAGATAAAACTGAGCTTAATTAAAGGCTGAGTCCACCCTGAGACTCTGCTCTGACTCGAGAACTTCCAATTTAAATCTGAAGAACCTCGGGCTGTGCTCAAGGGCAGGGCGTGGTCAAGGCAGAGAAGAGCGGAGCCAGGGAAAATCAGCTGGGGGCGGAATCATGGAACCCCCGGAAGGTCTGGGATGGAAGGGACCTTAAAGGTCACCAAACTCCTGTCCCGGGATTAAACCCAAATCGTATTTTCAGGCAGTTTTAGGGAACTGGGATAATATTTGCAACCAGCGGTTTGGGTTCATGAACCTTTGTCTCCTCCAGCAGAGAGCGATGTCAGACGGGATTCTCACCATGGGATCTTGCTCATTTTCCAGCCAAGGAAAAGTGCCTGAAGTTCAGGAACTGGCCGGTTTCCCCTCACACACACGGATGCAATGGACACAGGTGGAATTCTCCATCAGGGCTCCTCCATTCCCTGAATTCCTGCTCTCCCTGCCTGGAGGCTCTGCCGGCAGGACACAGCTGCCCATTTCGGGGGAGAACGGGATCGCACCTCACATGCGAGCCCAGGACGCAGCTGCGGGGTGGGGGAAGCAATCCCAGCCCGTTCCCATCCCACAGGTCCCCTTCCCATCGAGGTTCCAGGGGCTCGGTACCTGTGCCTCGCCTGGGCGGGGTTTGCAGCCCAAGCGCTGCCGATTAACCGGCTCTGCCCCGCGGCCGGGTCGGGAACCATCTCCATTTGCGGGCCGAGTGTCCCCACGCCTTTGATGAATGAGGAAAACAAAGCAAATATTAGGGCGGAACATCGCAGCTGGGTTTGCCTGGCCGGTGTTTCATCCATCTCCCCCGGAATCGAGTGCCACACGTTTCCCGAGGAGGTAACTGGATGTGGCTCCGTTTAATCCAGACGTTGTTTTTAACCTTGACATGAAGTTTCTTGATGATGCTTCCACCCCCCCCCCCCCTTTTTTTTTTTTCCTTTTCCTGTTGGTTTTTCTTAATTGCCTGGCTTGGCAGCAGGACATTTCAGCTGTCCCAGTGTAATCTCCAGTTCCCTCTGGGAATGTTCCAGCAGAGCTTTCTGCAGAGTCAGCCTTTCTGAAAATAAAGCAGATCCCGAGGTGAACAGAAGAGGAGCGTGCCTGGAGGTCACATTGGAAGGGGATTTTTCTTCCCTGCAGAAGGACAAGATTGCCTTGAAATCCTGAGTCTTTCCCAAGTGCCTTGAAAAGAAAATTAACTTCAAGAATTGCTTGGTTATTGGAACCTGATTTTTGTTTCTTAAGTTATAATAGGAATAATAATAATAATAATAATGATAGTGATGATACTAATAATAACCTTGTGGAATAATCAAAGGTTTCACCTTAAGGCCTGAATTTTATGACAAGAAGAAATGTTTTTATCCTGTTTGGATACATTAAATCACTCTTTCTTGTGGAAATAATCCTGTTCTAAAGGTGAGCTGTGTTTAAAAAGGAAGGGAGGGTGAACCTGCTCTGAGCAGCACCAACACCCCCAGCTCTGATGCCAAACGTGATAAAATTCAGGGAGGTGAATCCTTTGAGCTGAAGCAGCTGCTGTGTCAGGGCTCTCATCAGCCAGGCTGCTTTGAGACGTTCATAAAAGGATTGGAGGGGTTGGATTGAAGCTGGGAATGTTTTATTGGAGACACGGAGCAGCCCCAGGTGTGGGCAGGGCCCCTCTCAGTGCAGGAAAATCCTCCTGGGCAGATTTACGGGACAGCACTCGGCCTGTTTGTCACAGATGGACTTGAGGGATAAGAGGAATTATCCTCCCTCTTTCCCAGAGCACTGGGAATTAACTCCAGCCTGTCTCCAGTCCTGCTCTAGGGCTGTTAAAACCTTGGCGTGTGGGATTTCTCAGGCATCGATTCTCCTCCCGTCGAGATTTGCCACAAGAACCTGTGGAGATCAGGAGCTGCTGTGGGATTTATTTATTGTCACTAATGAGCTTTGTCTAATGTGGGAGAGCCAATTGCAGCTTCCAGGGCCTGAAGGAGCCGACAGGAAAGATGGAGAGGGAAGACTGACAAGGGATGGAGGGACAGGACAAGGGAGAATGGGTTTAAATGGAAAGAGGGCAGGGTTAGGTGGGATATTGGGATGGAATTCCCAGAGCAGCTGTGGCTGCCCCTGGATCCCTGGAGGTGCCCAAGGCCAGGCTGGAGCAGCCTGGGGTAGCAGGAGGTGTCCTTGCCATGGCAGGGGTGGCACTGGATGATTTTGAGGTCTCTCCCAGCCCAAACCATTCCGGGATTCTGTGACACCTGGAGTTAAAGCACCACCATGGCCACGGGAACATCCCAGGCTGGATAATTCGCTCGAGGCGGTGTCTCCCACCCTCCGGACAGTGCCAGTGACACCGCTGTGTCACAGGGGTGGAGCGGGGTGCCAGACACGGCACGGATTTCAGTTCCACGGAGGGGAGCTCTGGGATTCACGGCGGGGATCAAACATTTGTGTTTCCTGGGCTGCGACTGCCCGGGCTGGCGGCGACCATGGGATGCTGCAGGAAGTTGAATCATTCCTTGCAGAGGAGCGATCCCTCATTATCCCTGCCCAGCTCGGCAGAGGTGCTTAAGGACCAGATTGAACATTTCCCTTGGAATGATCTGATCATTCCTGAATGATTTCCCTTCCTGATCTTCGCAGGATTTTTGGCTCCAGGCTCCTTCGAGGACCGCGACTCGCTCGGGGCTCACAAACCCAATATTTCCACCCCATCTGCTCGGAGCCCTTCCCTTCGTGCTGAGCCTGGAGTGTTCCTCCAGTCAGAGCTGAACCAGCACCTGCCAGGGAAGGTGCGAGGCTGCCTGGGAAACCTCTGCTTCCAGGAGCTTCGCTGGAGCAGCCGCCCCAATCCCAGGAATGTTCAGCTGCTCGTGCCCCTTGTCCTCACACAACAACCAGCGAAAACATGGAAGGGAGTTTATGATATTGAGCTTAGGCAAGCTGGGAAATCGATTCTGGGGTTAAATGAGACTTGTTATTAAAATTAAGTTGGTGTGTGCAGCCCTGGATTGGAGTAATTCCATCAATAACTTAAACAGTGGGATTTTTTGGGGGGGAGACAATTGGAATGGTGGAGCTGCAGCTGGTTTGACACTGGGTGTGTTTGGGAGGATCCTGCCCTGCTCAGGCTGGCAGACCTGGACTGGAATAATTCCGTAAATAATTTAAACAATGGGATTTGGGGGGGTCAGAGGCAACCGGGAACGATGGAGCTGCTGCTGGTTTGACACTGGGAGGATGCAGTCCTGCACAGGCTGTTCCTGGGGAGGATTCCAAGTCTGGATAACGGCTGGAATGAGCAGGGAGTAGCAGATAAAGCTGGGCTCGGGCTTGGGCATCCCTCAGTCACCAGCAGAGCTCTTAAGCTGGGATTTATCTCCAGGAGCTGAGCCCGTCTTGACAAGGAGAGGTCACCAAGAGGGTCCCTCTGAGCTGCATTAGAAGTGCCCAGGGCTGGCTCCCTGCAGGGGAGAATAATTCCCCCCAAAGGTGGAGAATTCCCTCCAGGGTGGAGGATTCCCTGCCTGGGCCAGATGGTGAAACTCACAGCTCGAGTTTTCCCAGGATTTCCCTCTGCAGGCTCCCCTCGCTGCAGATCAGAGGATCCTCGTTGTGTGTTTTAATTTAAACTCATCATTACTGAGCTCACAATATTCTCCAGTGCCTGCAGATAGGATCAGCTCCCCGTATCTCCCTGATATCACCCCAAATAAACCCATCCCTGCAGCTCCCTGGGGTCACTGATGGGGAAATGACGCTCGTGCTGCGGCTCCTTTCCTTCCCTGACTCCCATCAAAAACTCACTGCAGGTTTTGGGTGGATTTTAGGCATTTTTAGAGCAGCTCCAGAAACTTTTCCAGGTATTTCTCCTGTCCAAGAGCTGATGGCACAGAAAATCCCCCCTTTCCTGACAGCAGCAGCAGCTCAGGGGTTGTTTAAGGGATGGCTGGAAGGTCGCACACGGCCCTGCTGCGGGTCAGCAATTCCCAGAAAAGCTGAGCTTATGGAAAAATCCTCCTGTCCTGGGCCTGCAGGGGAACACAACACCCGGCAAAGCTCAGCTCGGCACTTCTGCCTCGCCAGGCAAAGGGTTTTTGTCAGAGGTTATTGGGAATAACCTGAATCAAACCCCACGAGCAGTGAGCACCTGCCCAGATTCACACACAGTCCCAAATTCACACACAGTCCCAAATTCATACACAGTCCCAAATTCACACACAGTCCCAAATTCACACATGATCCCAAATTCACGCACAGTCCGAAATTCACACATGATCCCAAATTCACACATGATCCCAAATTCACACACAGTCCGAAATTCACACATGATCCCAAATTCACACACGATCCCAAATTCACACACAGTCCCAAATTCACACATGATCCCAAATTCACACACAGTCCCAAATTCACGCACAGTCCCAAATTCACACGATCCCAAATTCACACACAGTCCCAAATTCACACACGATCCCAACTTCCAGGCTGTCCCCTGATGTCCCCTGCTGTCCCCTGCTGTCCCCAGGCTGCTGCTGCCTCTCCTCTCCCATCCGAGGTTCCCTCAGGCCCTGCTCAGACACGGCCCCAAAGCTCCCAGAGCTCTGCAGGTGGAGCTGAAGGTGCAGAATTCAAAGCTGCACCCAAAAAGCCCCAATAAAGCTTTGGGTTTGTGTCATCATCTCCGAGCTGAGATGTCCTGAGGAGCTGGGGGTGCAGGGTCAGAGCCCTGACCCCTCCTGCCTGTGCCCACCCTGGGGCGGGTGGAGGTGAAAGGAGGCGGGGTTTGGCTCCTGGAGGCACAAAGGGATGGGGAAAAGGAGCTGGGAGGTTCGGGGGAGTTCCCAGTGAGCCTGAACCCCCCCAGCCCAGCCCGAGGGTCAGCAGCACCTCTTGGAACCGGGCTTTTGCTGTCCTCAGTTTAAACCCTCGAAATACGAGTCGAGTTTAAGGTAAAGAAACCCTTTTAATTTCCATCTGTCTATAACTCCCTGAGAGATCCCTGGGGCCCTGGGATGTGCCTGTTGGTGGGTGGGGCTTCCCCAAATCGAGCCCTCCTCGTCGTGGTCAGCTATTCCGAAACACCTAAATGATTAAACACCGTCATAAAAATTCTGATTCATCTAAACTCCTTTGATTTAGCGTTTGTAAGACTTTAGTATTTTGTTATTCAGCTAAAATAGGACATTTCTTGCTGTTCACAAAATAATCCCCACACACTTTGAATTATTTAATTCCTCTTCGTGTCCTTTCAAGTTCCTTTCTCAAGAAGGGTTGGAATATATTTATTTTTCAGGAGGTTCTGTCCCCACCTGCTCAGGGGTTTGATACAAATTCCCCGTCTGTCCTTGCAGATTGCATTAAGCAGTCTGGGGCTGATGGACTTTTTAATAAAGTGAGTATCAGAGGCAGATGTGATAAAAGACCTGCCACTGCTAACGATGCTTAATGAAAATAAAAGCTTTGGGGGTTGGTGTCCTGCCCATCCCGTTAAGTGGCATTGGATTTATTGTCCATCAGGCAGCTCCACACAAGCTCGGGCAGAAAATGGAATTTCAGTGTTCCAGTAAAAAATAGAAAACAGGCCGGGGTTGGGGGACAAAGGGCACATAAATCCATGGAATTATTGCCACGGACTCCGGCAGGGAGGGGGCTGGGCGTGGGCATGGCCAGGGACGCTGTGGATATTCCTGCTGCTGGCCAAAGGTTTGGCGTGTAACAAAATCCTGGTGTTTTCCCCAGTGTTCCTTACCTGGTTCTGGGGAACAGAGGGTGCTGGGCAGGGATGTTTCCTGGCCTCAGGAAGCTTTCCTGGGCTGGGCCATCGCCGTGTTTGTGGCAGTCACAGCCGTGTGTGACACAGGCACCTCCTGCTCTCCCTGCACCAAAGGATTCCACAAAACCCCACAGCTTTCCTTCCATCCCTGCACGAATGGGAGTTGAATCCCTGTCAACACATAAAGCACCTTTGAATCTTTCAAATTCTTTACAAGCCCTGGGCGTGCACAGCGCTCTCCAGAATGCAGCAATACTTATGATTTCCATCAGAAATCTGTTATTCCATGGATTTATTCCCCAAGCAGAGACAGCAGAATTCCTCACCCAGTATCCCATCTCATCCTGTCCCTCCATCCCTTGTCCCCAGTCCCTCTCCAGCTCTCCTGGAGCCCCTTTAGGCCCTGCAAGGGGCTCTGAGCTCTCCCTGGAATTTCCCTTCTCCAGGTGAGCATTCCCAGCTCTCCCAGCCCGGCTCCAGCGGGGATCCAGCCCTTCCCGACAGGAATACGGGCCATGCCAGCCTCAGAGGTGGGTGGATGTGCAGAGCAGAGCCCGGCTGGAGGCGTGGGAAGTGCCCTCAGTGGCAGCCACAGCTCCCAGGAAAATGAGCAGTGCTGGCTCTGCCAGCCGGGATTGCTCCTTCCCAAATTCCCCGTGGCAGGACAGGCAGCACCTCCCACCTCATTTCGGGAGTCAGGGTGGTCCAAACCCGCGGCTCTTTGCTGAGCCGCCCTCTCCCGAGGTGTGATGTGGAGGAAGAGTTTGCTCAACCTGTCAAAACCCACACGAGGGAAAAATGCAACTGAAGAGACACCCAAAAATCCCATCCTGCCTCCCCTGACGAGACACGAGGCACAAACTCAGCAGCCGCCAGAAATTCCCACCTTCCCTCACTGGAGCAGCTCTTCCCATCGGGTTTATTTCGGGTGGAGAGAGGCCCATGAATTTTTTAAACCAATATTGAAGCTTCTCTGCTCCTCCTCCATGCTGTGGAGGGCTCTGCAGATGGGCAGGAGATGGATTTGTGGAATTGTTGCCTTTTTTTTTTTTTCCCTCCCCCCTGTTTTCCGCTTGGGCATAATTTGGAATGTCTTTCACCAACGCCTGTGCTCCCAGGCACGTTTTAAATAAGTGATGAGGAGGCCCCACTCTTCTGATTGCAGCGTTTGTAATGGTGGCAGTGATTAAGGAAACGACTCCAAACCCGAGTCAGGGCGGCTTTTAAGGCAAGGAAATGGGGACATGAATAAGGAATAGGTGGGAAATGTGATCATTCCAGGGAAACCAAACCCGTGGTGTTGGTGAGAATTGGAGCTCTGCTCATTTCTGCCCCCACTCAGGTTAAATTTAAAGGCTTCGGGGTCAGGTTTTATCAGTGGGAGACGGAAGTCTGGCTGCTGCTTTGTGGTGTCTGGATGGATGCTGAGATTTATTGATAAATTCACCATTAAATCCCCCTCCCTTCCCATTCCCCGTGGGCTTTGTGCTGCCCGGACCCACAGGGATGAAATTTAGGAATAAACGACTTTTGGCACAGGGGTGTTAATCCAGGACAAATTGTGCCTCAGAAGCTCCTGGAGGAGGGTGCATCTCACCCAGGCTCCTGGTGCATCCAACCGCTGGACACCCCAAAACCTGGAATCCAGTGGTTTTCTTTCATTGTAACCCACCTGTATTTTGGCCAAAAGAGAGGGAGGAACTCCACGGGGCTGTCTGAGGTTCCCTGTCCTCATTTGCAGCTCTTCTGCTGCCTGTGCTCTGCAGTGGCTGATGAATATTTCAGGATTCTTTTCCATCCTGCAGCACACAGCTGATTCCAGCATGAAAAATTCACAGCGAGTGCAGCAATCGCGGGCGGGGCCCAGGGTCCCACCGAGGCTCCTCTTCTCACGAGCAGCAGCACCAGGGACATCGGCCTCTGGTTGTGCCACTCGTGGCAGTTTTTGGGGGGAAATTCATCGTGGAAAGGTTTGTCCAGCCCCAGCAGTGGAGTTGCCACTCCTGGGGGGATTCAAAGCCCTGTGGATGTGGGACATGGCTGGGCTGGCACTGCTGGGATGCTTGGGCTCGATGGGCTTGGAGGCCTTTTCCAGCCTCAATGATTTTATAATTCTCTTTCTCCCCTTTTTTGGGGCTGGGCTCTGCAGAGTCCTTGGAGCTGTGCAGGTTCTGGGATTTCCTCTGCAGGGATCACTTCAGAGGGTGTCAAAGATCAATCCCAGTAAAGCACCAGTTACTGGGTGAGAGCTGTGGACATTGGAGGGGTTAATAAATGTGCTTTGGTGCTGTTCCTGCAATTCCTTCTTGCCATAGGCCTATTCCATGGAATCACTGAATTACTGAGCCTGGAAAACACCTCCAGGATCATCAAATCCAGGTTTGGCCGAATCCCACCACGCCCATAACCCACATCCCACCCCAGAGACTCTGTCACTGCCCAGAGAAGGGAGCAGGGACCCAGAGAGGTACCCCAGCAATAGGATCGAATAAATCAGCCCAAAAAAGGGGTGAGCATCCCCTCTGCAGCCAGAGCAGCCCCGTGAGGGCTCAGATTTGGGACATGAGTCAGGGGGGAGAGAGGAGCCCGAGTCCTTATTGGGAACACTCCAAGCTGGATCCCAGAGAACTGAGGCCGGGATGGAGCTCCCAAGTGAGCGAGCTGAAAGTGCTGGGGGGTGGGAAATGCTGAATTCCTGTGCAAATCCAGGCCTTGCTCACAGCTGCCGAGGGGTGGGAGCACTGGAATGTGGGAATCAGTCCCTCCCGTGGCACCATCCCACCATGGAAAAGGGACTGCGGCCTTGGGATGGGGCTCCATGCCCCCCCTGGGCAGGGGGGTTTTCCTGCTCTTCCCAGGTGTGTCTGGGGAGGGGAGGTGTCCTGAGAAGAGGGAATCATGTCCTGAGGGGAGGGAATCGTGTCCTGAGGGGAGGGAATCGTGTCCTGAAGGGAACCATGTCCCATCCCAATACTTGACTGGGAGACTCCACCACGGGGTTCTTTGATTCTCTGTTCAATCACCTCATGCTCTGAAGCCCCATCACGTTCTGGGGCTGGGCAGGAGGGACTTTTGGGGTGACCTCATTTAGGAGCACGTTCAGGAATTCTCGGCAGCTCTTTACTGTGCCTTTCCCACCGCTGGGATCCTGGGATGTGTCTCTCCGTGCTGGCTGCAAAGCAGAACATGGAAAACACATTACTGCAGGGCACTCCAGGCCAGGCAGAAATAGATCCCGGCTCAGGAGCTGCTCGTCCCCGTGTCCGTGTAAGAACAGCTGGAAGGGGTGTTCTGTGGGGCTGCAGCCCCGAGCAAACACACCTGAGCTCTGTCCTCACGTGTTCCTGCTGGAAAACTCCTCCAGGCTTTCCCAGCACTTTTTCCCTGCTGGAGGAGAATTTTCTTGCCTCCGTTTCCAAATTCCTGTGGGAATTGTGTGGTTTTATCACTTCTCCTGTTACCTGGGGCTGAATGCTCAGATCTGTTTTGTCAGGATGTGACCCAGGGCCCTCCCTCCTCGCGGTGCTGTGGCTCAGCCCAGTCCCATGGAAACCACTTTCCCTTCCCTAATGGCTCCTGCAGACACATCCATCAATATTTCAGCCTCTCCTGTTTTGCCCTGAGACCTTCTGAAGGCCAGGGCCATGCTTTTTGTGGAATTATTTATGGATCTCGTGTCAGGAGCAGCCTTTTAATCTCTGCCACTCTCCCGGAGGTGGCTTTGGAGGGATGCAGGGACCAGGACAAGGCTGGGGCCTCCTGTTTGCTCAGCCCCAGAGGAGGATTAGAAGCATCCAGCAACGCCACGCTTGGAAAATTATCATTAAACTGATGATTAATGGCACTCCTCAGCCATTATTAAGGAAATTGAAGTGGCTGAGGTTTGCATTTCAGCACAGGGTGGGATTCTTGGAGTGTCTGTGCAGGGCCAGGGGTTGGATCCATGATCCTGTGTGTCCCTTCCAACCCAGGATATTCCATGATTCTCTGATTACTGATAGGATTATTACTGATAGGATTATTACTGATAGGATTATTACTGATGTTATCAGCCACTGGCCAAGGCTGGCATGGTAAGAACCATTTTTTGGCAGCACTGGACCATTAAGCCCAGTTTGGTGGCAGACAACCAGTAAGGGCTGAGTTCAGGGACCATCAGCTGGGAAACCTTCACTGTGAATTTTCCCTGTGATTTTTCCCACCAGTGGGCTCATCCTGCAGCCTTTTATCCCCTCCTTTGTGCAGAGGGTGATGATTTATGCATTGCTGCAAGGCCACGGAAGATCTGCTGGCACAGGGAGGTGAAATCCTTAATTCCAAGTTCCCAGTGACATTATCACCTGGCTAAAGACTGCCCCGACAACGCTTTGGTTCCTGGTGGGTAAAACCAGACTCAGTTAGAACTGGCTCTTGCTGTGAGGAGCTCTGAGCGCAGCCTGGGTGTGGAGTCACGTTTGGAGGGTTGGGATCGGGCTGTTGTTCCTGGTCTGGTGCCTCTGTGTCTGGAGATCCGACGTTCCCGCTGTTCCCGTGTCCCCGTCCCCGTCCCCTGCACGCACAGCCAAGGTCAGGAGGTGCTGGCGGTGCAGAATTGATCCCACAGCGAGCAGGATTCGCTCCTTCCCCATATCCCATTGCCCTCTAACGGCCAGCGCGGAGTTTGCAGAGCAAAGCGGACAATTCCGAGGGTGGGAGAGGAATTCCGGAGGAATTCGGTCCGTTGGGATGCTCTGAATTTCCAGAACTCCCTGAAAACCTTCACGGAGAAGATTGGGTTGGGGGTGCAAAGAGAAAAGGTGTTGGTGGCACCATCCTCAGGTGCAGATGGAGGGAAAAGTGGGAGGAAAGAGGGTGGGAAATTGGAGCAAGGTCATCCCAGAGAGGTTGTGGATTCCCCACCCCTGGAAGTGCCCAAGGCCCGGTTGGACGGGGCTTGGAGCACCCTGGGATAGGGGAAGGTGTTGGGGTTGGAATTGGATGATCCTTCAGGTCCCTTCCAACCCAAACCATTCCATGATTCTGAGATTCTGTGAATTCCGAGACTGAAAAAGAAACAGGAAAAAAAAGACATTTTTGCTTTCCCGTGGAGCGAGAGAGAGGGAGGAGCGGGACATTCCCTCATCCCAAAAATCCCAGCGACACGTTGCTTTTTGCGGGGCTGGGAGCAGGGCAAGGTCCGGCCCAGGGCTCGTGCCCGGCAGATTCCAGGTAATGTTTTCCCCCTGCAGTGGAGGCTTTTGAGCAGCAGATGTCACGTTTGTGCAACACAACGAGAGGTTGTAGCTACACACGGAGTAACTTCGGGTGTCCCGCGGCAGGAGGGGCTGGGAATCGTAACCTGCTCTGGGTGGGAATAAATGGGATATAAATTATAATATATATTTTATATTATTATATCTATTATTTTGTTATCTATTGTAAGTAATAAGTAATTATAATATTAATTATATTAACATTATAATTTTATTAATTATAGTAAAAGCCAAATAATATCTAATTATATATTAATTACATTAAATACAATTAATATACCGTATAATTACATTACTATATCTTGTATTATATCTATTATTTATATATTATAATATGTATTTTATCTATTAGATATAAAATTATGGAGAAATTATAGAGAAAATACAATATTTTCCTGAGGTTTTCACTCCTGCTCACTCGGAAGGAGGAGTTTGGTCTCAGCCCAGGGTTCAGCTCCTGCTTGGGGCTGGAGGAGTTCAGGTGTGGACAGGTCAGGACCTGGTTTTCTGCACGAAAAGGCAGCCCAGGCTCCCAGGTTTGGAGCTGAATCTCAGAAGGTAACTCAGAAACAGCAATTCTCTGGATTTGCTTCAAATCTCACTATCCTTGGAAAATTCTGGAGTGCTCCCAAAGGTGGGAAATTGGGAAGAGACAGATGTGAAGGTGGCAGAAAAGCTGTGATGGAATATCCTGTCCCCCCTCATTATAAATGGAATTTGGCTCTCCTGGCTGACTTAGCAGGTCTGACAGCACCTGGAAATGATCTTTTCTTGCTGCAAATTGGGAGTTTCAGGGCTCTGGCAATGTCAGAAATGGTCCCACTGCACCCTGCTTCTCCTGTTTCGTGGGCCAGTGATGGGTTTTAAAAAACACAACCATTCCTTCCTGTTCAGACAGAACTTTAATACAGAAATCTCTGTAAATACATTAATTACAGCTCATAAAAAACAACTTCTGGATTTTTACACCCCAGTCAAACACAGGTGGAGATTCCAGTCTGCTCCTGGCTCAAATAAAGCAGCAATTATCCAAAGAGGAAGGAAGCTCTGCTCTTCCAGTAACATCCATCCTCACCCAACACAACCTCACTCCTCAAACTGAGGACTGAAATCCCATCACATCCATGTTTTGCAGGGAATGGCATCTTCAACAGGGAATTTAAGGATTGTGGAGAGAATCCAGTCCAAAGGATCTTCCCAGAACCATTCCTAACATGTCTTGTTACTTATTCCACGTCCAGCTCAGACCCTGAGGACGCAACTTCTCTCCCAGGGCAGGAAGGGTTTGTTTTTTCCCAGGACTTGCACATGAAGGAGAAATCTTTGTGTTGCTGAGGGTAGAGAGGGCTGGAAAAGATCCAGAAATGGAGCCAAAGAAACGTTTACAATTCCCAAACCTGCAGCAGCCACGCTTTCCCTGCTCCCCTCAGCTCAGGTCCCAGAGGAGCAGAGGAGGAGCAGCCTCATCCCGCAGCGGTGGCCCAGCAGTCAGGGTGTGTTCAGCAGCTTTTGTAACTTACTCTGAGTTTACACCTCAGTGCAAGTGGTGGTTCTGCTCTGCTTCTCTTGCACAGCAGCTCCGTGTCACCACCAGAGCTCCTCCCTGCTGGAAATCCCAACGTTTTCTTCCCAAGCAGCCCTCAGTCAGTTCTTAAGGGGAAGAGGGAGACGGTCTCAGATGCCTTTGCCAAAAGTGGAGGAATCGAGGGATAAATGATCCCTGGAAACTTCAGGAGTTTCACCCAGCTCTGCTTGGGAAGCCTCAGACTCTGGGGTTCATTGGGGGCTTCAAAGCCTGCATGGAAAAGGAGGAGTTAGATCCCAGCAGTGCCAAGGAATTCCATGCCCAGAGAATGGCTGTCCCAGTGGATCCAGGTTACCTGCGGCGGAGGGGGAGGTTTGCCCTTGGCAGCGGGGACGGGAGGAGCTCTTCTCTCTGGAGCCTGGAACAAGATGGGGTTTCAGTGTCACCAAGGTTGTCTGAGTGATGCCACGAAGATTTTTTGCCTTTTCTTTTATACCCCTGTTAGACCTTTTTACAGCTTCTGTATTCCCAGTGCTTTTTGCCTGCACTCTTGGACTTGTTTGTCAAGCTGAGAGACTCAACATTTTAGAAGCTTCGTAGCCAGGGATCAGGGTGCCCCAGAGCCCAAGGTGCTCTCCAGAACACATTCTGTAAGCCAAGATAGAACCAGCCAGGGGAAGGTTCCTTGGGGAGGGGGGCTCACTTGAGCCTCTCATTGGGGAATCTTTGATAGATCTGCTAATTAGTAAAAACCTATAATGTTCTTCCCGATCTTTGGGGGCACACTCGGCGGGGTGCATCTCGATGCACATGACCTGGCCGTGTGCACCTAAGGATCCTTACAAGAAATCCCAAGGTAAAATCCCTTTTCCCCTTCTAACCGTGGCTGACTCTTGATTTTAAGACCAGGAAAAGGCATCAGGAGCAGCTGCAGGACCCCCCAGGCCCCTCATCTCTGCATTTCCTGCAGCGATTTCCCACTGGGAATGCTGGAGGAGGAGTGGAATCGTCTGTGCCCGTGCGAGGAGGCAGCAGAACACAAACACAAGGGCACAGATCTGTTTGGGAGGGCACCGAGCTGCTCCCAGCATTTCAATATCGACATCCAAGCGCACGTGGGATGTGTGGGAAGCTCAAGGTGCATCTCTGAACACAGCTGGGATTTAAGTGGGGCTTACAATCGATACGTGGGGTGATTATATTTTATATTTTACACTGTACAATGTACATTTTATATGTTACATCTTATCTTTTATATTTTATATTCCACTTTTTATATTTCAATAATATATTGAAATATATATTATATTCTATATTTTACATTTTATATTTTATGTAACATATTTTATATTTTACATTTTACATTTTATGTTTTATATTTATTTTATATTTAACATTTTATATTTTACATCTTTTATTTTACATTTTACATTTTATATTTTATATTTTACATTTTATATCTTATATTTTACATTTTACATTTTATATTTTATATTTTACATTTTATATCTTATATTTTACATTTTATATTTTATATCTTATATTTTACATTTTACATTTTATATTTTATATTTTACATTTTATGTCTTATATTTCACATTTTATATCTTATGTTTCATATTTTACATTTTACATTTTACATTTTATTTAGTGCTGACCCAGTGACTGTGCAGGCAGCGCCCACAGTTGTGTCACCAGCGTGAAGTTGGATTTTACACCCTCGTAGCAAATGCAGGCATGGTGAGTATTTGAGGCAGGTGTTTTAATGAGGATGGTTTGGGTTTATCAATGACAAACAGAACCATTCCTCTGGATTTAAGACCCACCACATCTCTGCCATACAGGGACTCACTCAGACACCTGTAGTAGCGAGGTTACTCATTGTTTGCACTCTGTTTACTCCTGAAATCCCTGCTGGTTTCAACTCCAGCTGCTGAGTTGTGTTTCTGATGCCTTGGAGGACTCCCTGGCACGGCTGAGGAATGTTTGTGCAGTTGAGGATTGCACAGCCAAGAAGGTGACCCTGCCCTAAAGATCTGTGCTTTGAAGGGCTGGGATTTCAAAATTTTCCATTAAATTATAGTCCAAAACTGCAAATATTAATTGATATCTGATAAGAGTTGGTCATTGAGATGAGGGATGTGAGGGATGTACTCACAAACTTCTCCTCTGGGTGGAAAGAGCCGGGTTTGGTGGCAGGAACGGGAGGTGGGGGACCTTTGGGCCTCAGGACAGGCTGGAAAAGATGAGAACATGGAACCCTTTAACCCTCTGTGTGCACTGTGTGTATTCCACGTGTTCCTCGGGAATGTGCCGCTGCAGTTGGATATAGAAGTGCTCCAGGAGGGCTGGCGAGGGGCAGGGATGCTCCTGCAGCCTGGGAGAACAGGCAGAGCCCGCGCTGGAGCTCAGGGATGTCCCTCTGGGATCACGTTGTCCCCAAGGGTCTCCGGGGGTTTGTGATATTCCCCAAATCCAGCAGGAAAGCGGGGACATTCCCGGGAATACTCACAGTCTGGCGCTGGGGCTTGTTCTCCTGAGGTGGAGGCACGGGAAGAACTTTCTTATCAATTACCTGCAAACAGGAACCGTCACAAATCGGGTGGAGCCCTTATCTCATCTCCTGCGTTATCTCCGGGTGTCCCTTCCCTGCCTCGGGGCACTCAGGGACTCAGGGCCCTCCCCGAGCTGGGATTCCCAGCCTGTCCTTCCCCTCAGCATTTTGGGAATCTCGAGCTGGGATTCCCAGCCTGTCCCTCCCCTCGGCATTTTGGGAATCTCGAGCTGGGATTCCCAGCCTGTCCTTCCCCTCAGCGTTTCGGGAATGTCCAGCTGGGTTTCCCGGCCTGTCCTTCCCCTCAGCATTTTGGGAATCTCGAGCTGGGATTCCCGGCCTGTCCTTCCCCTCGGCATTTTGGGAATCTCGAGCTGGGATTCCCGGCCTGTCCTTCCCCTCGGCATTTTGGGAATCTCCAGCTGGGATTCCCAGCCTGTCCTTCCCCTCAGCATTTTGGGAATCTCGAGCTGGGATTCCCAGCCTGTCCTTCCCCTCAGTGTTTCAGGAATCTCCAGCTGGGATTCCCAGCACTGTCCCCTCAGCATTTTGGGAATCTCGTGGAAGTGCAGCCACTTTGGCTGATGGTTGGGCCCTCGGGGACAGTCCCCAGCTGTCCCTGCTCTCACCTTCTGGGCAGGTGGCACCAGCACGGGCACCAGCACGGGCTGCTCTCTGCAGCTCTGCTCCTGATCCACAAAGACCTGGTTGGTGGCTCCGGGTCCCCTCCTCGTCTGGTGCCTGTCGAAGATTTCATATCATGGTAAATTTTACTTGATTTCAAGAAAAAACCTCACAGCTGAAGCCCTGCCTTACTCCTCCTGGTGTTTTGTAGCCATGTCCTTGATTTCTCTCTGCCCTTTATTTATTTAGGATTATTAAGGATTTATCAAGAGCTCCATTTCAACTCTTCCATCCCCTCCACACCACGGGATTTCTGAAACACCTCCACAAATCTCACGGACCATCTTCCTTCCTTTCCAGAGTCTAATTCCCCCCACCCCCATTGCAAACTCCACCTTACACCTCTGCAGGTATTTCCTGGCTGTGGTTTGTGGGGTTTAGGTGGATGTGGGAAGGATTTACCTCTTGTGGAAGCCTCGGAAGCGGGTGAGCAGCACGGCGGCAACCACAGTGACAGCCAGGACAGCCAGCACCCCGGCAGCGACGGCGATGCCTGGCAGGGACAGAAACAGCCCTTAGAGCATCGGGGAATCATTGGGGCAGGCACAGAAACAGCCCTTAAAGCATCGGGGAATCATTGGGACAGGGACAGCCCTTAAAGCGTCAGGGAATCATTGGGACAGGAACAGCCCTTAAAGCATCGGGGAATCATTGGGGCAGGGACAGCCCTTAAAGCACTGGGGAATCACTGGGACAGGGACAGAAACAGCCCTTAAAGCACTGGGGAATCATTGGGACAGGGACAGAAACAGCCCTTAAAGCATCGGGGAATCATTGGGACAGGAACAGCCCTTAAAGCATTGGGGAATCATTGGGGCAGGGACAGGAACAGCCCTTAAAACATCGGGGAATCACTGGGGCAGGGACAGGAACAGCCCCTAAAGCACCCCAGAACCACTGAGGGGGCAGGGACCCAACAAGAGCCGCCGTTGTTTACAAGTTTCCCATCATCGCTGGAGAAGGAATTTTTTAAACTCCATTCGTTCTCACTTTATGGCTTCCCCTGCCACAAATGGTGATGGGGAAAGATGAATTCCTGCTGGTTTTGCCATATTTGAAGTCAGCTGTCCTCGGGGTAAACAAATCCTAAACCAACCCTAAACCAACCCTGCCCTTCCCATCCACCCTCATTCCTGTGTCCTTGCTCTCCTGTCTCAAAGGCTGTTACCCAAAGTGGGGTGCAGACCTTCAAATTGCCCTCAAATAAAGTTTCTTTCACAATATTCAACAAAACTACTCCAAAGCCTCAACCAAGCCAGAGGTTCAGAGCTGAGGGTGCTCTGGTGAGGGTGAAGAGAGGACAAATATATTTCATATTATGAATGAAATAAAGCCTTTTTCTTTTCTCCCAAACACGTGGAAATCTGGACACAAATTATTTTCCCTCGGAGGTGGATCATTAAAGACCATGCAGATGATAAATGAACTTGTCCAGCTCATCAGAGCAAACTCTCGGGATCCTGGCTCCACTTTGAAGGGACAGGGAGCTTGTTATTCCAAGAATAAAAAGGAGGAGCCTGTCACTCTCACCTCCAGGGGGAATCACTTGTCAGCTTAGAAGGAAAAACACCTTCCCTACTCATCCCTACAGGACTGGGAGGTGCTCAGAAATCAGCTCCCTGGAGATGCAATCCTGGCAAAGCAGCAGGGGTTTCAGTTGGATATTAAGACAAATTTCTTCATGGAAAGGATTGTCCAGCTCTGGAACGGGCTGGAGTCCCATCCCTGGAATTGTTCAAAAAGCCTGGCTGTGGCAGCTGAGGGCAGGATTTGGTGGTGCTGGTTGGTGGCTGGGCTTGATGAGCTTAACGATTCTAATTAACAACTGCATGAACCACTCTGGTGCTGGGCTGCTCCCCTGGAGCTCCCCTGCTCATTGCAGCCAGGAAAGGACAAATTCCAAGGTGTGGGACTGTGGCACTTACTGGTGAGGGTTGAGGAGCTGTCACAGGTCGGGGGTGCCCACCCCTCCTCACACTGGCACTGCAGCTTGTGGTCACACACCTGGGGAGGACAAAGCAGGGACACCTCAGTTGGGAATTTGGGGGGTCAGAAAGTTTCTGGGTGAGGATCCTGAGAAGTTTTTTGAAGCTCTCAGTTCATTTGGGCTAAAATTTAGCACAAAAAGGAGCAGTTTTGGGTTAAAGACCATCCTGTTGTCATGTACATTTTGTTTCTGCAGTGAAAGTTTCACTCCAGAGTTAATCTATTTATGTGTAGGTCTCTGAATGGCCAAAGATGAGCAGAATTCTCTTCCCCAAACCAAAATGGCCTAAAAAAATTAGCTTTGATACCGTGGCTCAGGGGTAGGGCCAGGCACAGGGGCTGTGTCCATCTCCTGGGCAAAAATATCGATGCTACATCAGGGTAGATTTGTTTTTATCAAAATTTAAGAAGTTTCTGACTCCCCAAATTTGACAGATTCATATCAATGACTTAAACCCTGTCAGCAAGAGGGTCTGAGGCTGATCTGCATCGTTTCCTTGGGGTTTTAAAGTGGATAACATTGAAAGCTGGTGTCTCACAGCGTGGCCAGAGCACTTGGCAGAGCAGTTGGTGGACCTGAAGACCTCCTCAGCATAGACACACTCTCCATGGCTGCACACCTGGAATGAGAGGAAACCACAGGGATTTGGAGCTTCCAGGACAGGCAGAGCTTGCATTTTATCCTGTGAGGGGATGGAGAGCAGCACGAGACACAGAACCAGCACTGGAAATCCCTCAAACCCTTCTAGGAGAGGGAGACGGGGGCTTAATTTCCAATTTGGGTGTTTTATAGCAAGGGGAGTGACAGAGATGTGCAGACATCCCTGCTTCCCACTCCAATCCCTCATCCCGCCCTTCCAGGTAGGAATACACAGGGAAGGGGTTGGAAACAGCACCCAGAGATGCCTGGCACATCTATTGTGGAAATAATTAACTGTAATAACACATTAACGAGCCCCTAACCCTTCACACAGAGCTGTGTTCCTGCTGCCACACATCTTTGTGACAGTGAGAGGGAATAAGGCAGCAGCCAAGCCCGAGGAAATGGGAACGGTGGCAATTCCTGCTGGCTTTGCTGCTGGTTTGGGATAAAAGTTGGGAAAAGAGATCAGCAGAAGTTTGGGGTCCACTCAGTCTTCCCATGTACAAGAGAGAATTCTATAAACCAGACTGAAAGAGGGGGAGGAATAAAGAAAAAAGTCATTCTTTACTCACCATCCCATTCCCACACTTGGTTCCATCCAGGATCATCCCTGGGTCTGCTTCTCCATTCCTGGGAAAACTGGCTTTGCAGGAATCAAATGTCACCAGGCTCCCCTCCTTAGGCATCTCCCTCCCTCCGGAACAGAAGAGTTTTCCACACATTTTGTCTCTGGAAGGAGAACAGGAGCTGTTACCCAAGGGCATGGCCCAGCAAACCCCTCTGAGCTGGTGTTTCCTGCAGCCTGAATTCCAAGGAAACGGCTGCGGAAGGGAACGCTGGCTGGGGTGAGGGCAGCTTGGTTAGAGCAGGTGACAAGTTCTTAAATCCTGCTGAGTTTCTTAGGGAACACAAATTCATTCACAGAAATGAGCATTTAACTGGTATTCCTTCACTTGTGAGGTTCAAATTCCCTATCCCAAAAATCCCTGGATTTCCCTGCACACTCACACACACTCATCCTCCCCAGCAGCCTTGCACAGATCTCTGTGCACACCTTTGCTCTCTCTCACCTCATGATTTAAATCCGCTTTTCTTAGAAGTTATTTCCCACAATTTTCAGACAGAACAAGAAGGGACTCAGGTCTGTGCCACTAAAATAGGGTGGCCCTGGCTTCTGTCTCCTAATTTGAGTGGGAATGGCCTCTCTTCCCAAATCCCAGCAAGTTCCATAGCCCAGTGCTTACTTTCTCTTGCACGGGACGTGAGTCCCTTTCTCCTTCCTGCAGTACCCATAATAGGCTCCCTTCTCGTTCATGTGGTAGCAGGAGGCTGCACCATCCGTCGCCTCTGCAGGAGGAAAAGGCAGTGGGATCAGTTTGGGATCTCTGCTTGGGACAACTGGGAATGTTCCATCTCCTTGCCTTGCTTAGGAAATGGCCCTTCCCAAAGAAGTGTCCATGGGCGTAAATGACCTTCTGGCACTTCAGCCTGGAGAAGGGAAGGCTCTGGGGAAACCTTGGAGCCCCTTGCAGGGCCTAAAGGGGCTCCAGGAGAGCTGGAGAGGGACTGGGGACAAGGGATGGAGGGACAGGACCCAGGGAATGGCTCCCCACTGCCAGAGGGCAGGGCTGGATGGGATATTGGGAAGGAATTGTTCCCTGTCAGGGCAGGGAGAGGCTGGGATGGAATTCCCAGAGCAGCTGTGGCTGCCCCTGGATCCCTGGAAGTGCCCAAGGCCAGGCTGGATGGGGCCTGGAGCAGCCTGGGACAGCGGGAGGTGTCCCTGCCCTGGCAGGGGGTGGCACTGGATGGGATTTAAGTTCCCGTTCAGCCCAAACCATTCCCCAGCTCTAAGAAACGCTGCTTTCAGAAGCACCCAGATGTGCCAAATTTGGCTGTTAATTTGCAGGACAGACATTTCCTCTTCCTATTTAGCCCAAACCACTTCCCCAACTCCATTCCAGCTACTTCAGACCCATTCTTCAAAAGAGGAATGCGCTCCCCACTTCCCATTTTTCTGGAAGCTGCAGCTCACGAGTTACAACCACTGACAGCGGGAAATGTAACAATCATCATTAATTATGCTAGAACTAGGGTTTATCTTCATGGGTGAGCCATTCCTGAGGTACAGCAGATCTGAGGGTTTGGAGATGCAGAATTCCCTTCTCTCCCTCTCTCCTGTGACCGAGATGAGCTGATTTTTCCAGCTCCACAGGGCACTCACGTGGTCCGAAGGCAGCTTTGCACTGGCTCTCCCGGGTGGGACAGGTGCCCATGTAGCAGTAGCCCTCTCCATAGTTGCAGGGGTGCCCGTTGACCCGGAATCGATCCTCGGGGCAGCTGGAGGAGCGCCCTGTGCACATCTCAGCCAGGTCACAGTCGTGTTTCACCGCCCGGCACACCGAGCCGGACTTCTTGTACTGAGGGAGGGAGAAACGCCCCACTCAGCACCCAGCACTGCTCAGAAACACCCAGCTGAAGGGTGAAAATAGGGCAGGACAAACTCCTCCTCACTCCACAGGCTGCGTGAGGAGCAAGATCCATATCTCACTCCGTGTTGGATGTGCCAGTTCACAGGTTTTTTGCCTCTTGTGCCACACCTTTTATTCCCAGGGGAAAATGGCCAATGAAAGGGCTCATTTCTCCAGGATGGTGGGAGAGTGAGGGAATTGATGGTGGTGGTGTGGTTTGGGATGGACTGGTGGGCATTGACAGGACCCAGGGAAGGGCTGGAGCTGGGGCAGGGCAGGGTCAGCTTGGATACCAGGGAAAGGTTCTTCCCCCCGAGGGTGCTGGGCACTGACCAGGCTCCCCAGGGAATGGGCACGGCCCCGAGGCTGCCAGAGCTCCAGGAGCGTTGGGACAGTGCTGCCAGGGATGCCCAGGGTGGGATTTTGGGGTGTCTGTGCAGGGCCAGGGGCTGGATCAGTGATCCCAGTGTCCCTTCCCACTCAGGACATTCCATGAGTCCATGACAGTGCCTTTGTCAGTGCTGTTAAATACAAGCACAGGGGATCAGTTCTCCTTTATCCCAGCAAGGCTGAGGAGCTGGAGAGAGGAGGGTTCCACCTGGCAGCTCTCACAGGGGAGGGAAGGGTCTCACTGGCAGTTTTTGGGGAAGGGTCTCACCTGGCAGTTCTCACAGCAGTCCCCATGTGCACAGGCAGCCCCCGAGGTCAGCTTGCAGCTCTCGGGGTCACAGCACTCGTTCGTGCACTCCTGGGACAGAGGCAGCAGTCAGAGCTGGGGCAGGGACACCAAACCACTGCCCCTGGCTGGGACCTGCCCTTGGCTTTGTTGGGAAGCACCTTCCCTACAAGCCCTGGGTTTGGAGGTAGAAGTTGTGCAGGGAACTTGGGGCTTTGGCTGAGACGTGGGGATGGCTTTGTCCCACTCTCAGTTTCTCTGTCCCCGCCTCCTGACAAACCAGAACTTCGTTTTCCCCAGCACCCTGCACACACCCAGCCACCCCAGCTTTGGCTGTGGATCTGTGTCCACCTCAGGGACCAACAGAAAGCAGCTGCTGTCCAGCCGGGATCAACCCCTTTGCCTTTCCCAAGGATCATCTCATTCCCAGGTACCTCAGGAGTGCCACAGTCGCATTCCTCTCCCTTTTCCACGAATCCGTTCCCGCAGGACGCAGGGGCCACGATGCTGCTCAGCTCTGGGATGTTGGTCAGGCACTTGGGCATGTCAGCCAGCATGAACTTCTCAAAGCTCTGGAGGCTGCAGGAGCTGAATTCCTTGGGAATCACTGAGCTGTGTTGGGGAAACAGGAGGATTTCTGTTAGGATTGGCACAGGCAAGGAGGAGAAACCCCCTTTGGGAGAGAATTGGAGCAGGTGACTGTCCCCACAACTCTTGGGTGTAAACATTTTTCTAAATATATAAGGATTAAAGTAGGTTTGGGTTGGGTTTTTTGGGGGAGTTTCTGTCTGGGAATATCTGACAATGGCCTGGGCATTCATCCATTTTTTTTTAAATAATTTGAATGGAATCATCTCACTGCACAAAAATACTGCTCTTGTTTGAAAGCTGGGAGCATTTGAAGCCCCAGGTCCCACCTGACAGTGTCTGTCATGATGCAGATGTCGTCGCTGCACGAGCAGGCCTCAGTGTCGTGGCTCATGCCCAGGTTGTGCCCCATCTCGTGGGCCATCGTGGCTGCCACTGCAATCTCGTTCCTGTTGTGGTCCTGGGGAGCCAAGAGCAGCTGTTATTTCCATGTGTGCTTTACAACGAGCAGGAACAACAGAGAAAACGAGAAACGGGACAGTTTTTCCTCAAGTGGAATTATCCTCGCCTTGCACAAGGGTTTGTGTGGTGCTCAGCCCATCTGTGCATCTGTCTGGATTCTATGTCGTTATTTAATAAAAATGTTTATCAAATATGTATTAAATTTTTATGAAATCATGTCAAATTTACACCATGGAGGTGTGTATGTCACATGTTTGCTTTCTTTACCCCCTTCACTTCAATTAAAATAAAATCCCAGGATCCCAGAATGGTTTGGGTTGGAGGGGACCTTAAATCCCATCAATTCCATGGCAGGGACACCTTTCCCTGTCCCAGGTTGCTCCAAGCCTCACCCAACCTGGCCTTGGACACTTCCAGGGCTCTGATTGTGAATCTTTACAGTCTAATAATGAAGCAGAGAACCGAAAGTGCCCTAACCCCAACGATTTTCATAAAGGTTCTTCTCTGGCTGGGTAAAAAAACCACAGAAAAGCCTTTCAAAAATGAAATAAAAAGGAATCAGACCTGAATAATACCTGCAGAGTATAAATCACTGCATATGGATTTGAGGAAGGCCAATCCAATCGTGGTCCCCTCGAAGTCCAGGCCTCTGGAAGGAAGCACAAAAGCACAGTGAGATCAAGGGCGTGCCCAGGATGGGATCTGAGCTCAGGGGTCTTTTCCTAACCAGGCTGGAGGTTTCATCCCCAGCTCTGGATGGCATCTCAGATCCAATACAATATTTATTTTAATATAAATCAGATAAACAAAAACCCAGTTGAATGCACTTTTCATTTTAATATTTACTTAAATTCTGTGGTGGTTCATAAGGTGGAAAGCATCTGTTGGTGTGTAAAGAGCTGAATGAGGAGCTCCAAACACAGCAAAGAGCTGGGATGAGTCAGGACCTCTGGACACAGGACAGAAAAGTGGGGTCAGTGCTGGTTTAATTTGGCATTTCCCACATTTTTGGGGAAATTTAATTCATCATTTCCCTGCTAAACTTCACATTATGACTCTTTCAGTGGTCAGATTTCGCTGCAGTCCCCCAGGGCACTCAACTTCTGTGAGCAAAACCAGAAGAAGAGTCTTAGATAAGGCAGAAATTCCCATTCCCCATTTTTGCAGGGATTCAGCTGGAAAAATTTGATGCGTGTCCTGGCAGGAATTTATTTGTGCTCCATGACAAAAAAGAAAATAAAAGCAAAAAAAAATGAACTTGCATTTATATTTTTTTCCTGGAATTGGTACAAGCCAGTGTTGGAATGGGTGAAATCCAGGCCAGGATAGTGCCACTGACTGGTGACAAATTTTGAGGAATAAAAAGTGCCTTGGATGGGTTTGGTGAGCGATTTTTAAGGAATAAAAAGGGTCTTGATTCTGTGACCAATTTTTAAGGAATAAAAAGAGCCTTGGATGTGTTTGGTGAGCGATTTTTAAGGAATAAAAAGAACCTTGGATGTGTTTGGTGAGCGATTTTTAAGGAATAAAAAGTGGCTTGGATGTGTTTTTGACCAATTTTTAAGGAATAAAAAGAGACTTGGATGTGTTTGGTGAGCGATTTTTAAGGAATAGAAAGAGCCTTGGATGTGTTTGGTGAGTGATTTTTAAGGAATAAAAAGAACCTTGGATGTGTTTGGTGAGCGATTTTTAAGGAATAAAAAGAGCCTTGGATGTGTTTGGTGAGCGATTTTTAAGGAATAAAAGGGGCCTTGATTGTGTGACCAATTTTTAAGGAATAAAAAGAGCCTTGGACATGTTTGGTGAGTGATTTTTAAGGAATAAAAAGTGGCTTGGATGTGTTTTTGACCAATTTTTAAGGAATAAAAAGGGCCTTGGATGTGTTTGGTGAGTGATTTTTAAGGAATAAAAAGGGCCTTGGACGTGTTTGGTGAGCGATTTTTAAGGAATAAAAAGTGGCTTGGATGTGTTTGGTGAGCGATTTTTAAGGAATAAAAAGTGGCTTGGATGTGTTTGGTGAGTGATTTTTAAGGAATAAAAAGTGGCTTGGATGTGTTTGGTGAGTGATTTTTAAGGAATAAAAAGTGGCTTGGATGTGTTTGGTGAGTGATTTTTAAGGAATAAAAACAACCTTAGATGTGTTTGGCGAGCGATTTTTAAGGAATAAAAGGGGCCTTGATTGTGTGACCAATTTTTAAGGAATAAAAACGGCCTTGGATGTGTTTGCTGAGTGATTTTTAAGGAATAAAAAGTGCCTTGGACGTGTTTTTGACCCATTTTTAAGGATTAAAAAGAGCCTTGGATGTGTTTGGTGAGCGAGTTTTAAGGAATAAAAAGGGCCTTGAATGTGTTTCTGACCAATTTTTAGGAATTAAAATGGCCTGGAATGCATTTGGTGAGCTGTTTTTCAGGAATAAAAACGTGCTGGGAAGGGAGTGGCAGAGGGAAGGGCACCCACGTGATGAGCTGAGCGTTGTCGTTCCGTTTCCTCTTGAGCAGATCCGCCAGGCGCCACTTGGAGAAGGCGTCCAGGGTGAACCCTGCGCTCCTGCTCAGGGGACACTTGTCCCCATCTGTCCACACCTCCAGGCCAACCAGAGCCACGTGGGTGTTGATGGCTTTATAAACCTGCAGCAGAGGATTAATTAAAAATTAATCCATTAAAAATGAATGCATGTTGTTAAAAATCGATGCTAAGGAAACAAAGCCTGGTCCTGGTGCTTGGGTCACTTTTTCCACTTCCAGTAGCCAAACTCCAGACCTAACAAGGCTTTTCCAAGCTCTGAATTCCAAAAAACCCTCACCAAATAAACCATGAGATCTGATTTCCCACCACGTTGAAAGGAACTTTAAAATGGTGTTAAAATACTTGAAAATTCCAGCAATTTTGGAAGAAATTTGCCAAAGAAATCAAGAATCAATTTATTCTTTTAGAATCCACCATTCACTTGACAAGTGATTAGAAAATATCTTAAAAGTATTGGTAGAAATAATGAAAGTAGGAGTAGAAATAATTAAAGTAGGAGTAGAAATAATGAAAGTTGGAGTAGAAATAATTCTTATTAAAAATCTCATCTCTGAAGGCAAAGAACAGGAGGATATGGACAGATGTGGTAAATTTGCTTTCCAAATTACAATGAAGTTGAGTTTTCATTCATAATATGCGTAATAATGAAAGTTTATGATGTTTAAAATAGAAATAATTATAAATCACTTGGATTTCTATGGTTTTCAATAGAAATAATTATAAATCACTTGGATTTCGATGGTTTTCAATAGAAATAATTATAAATCACTTGGATTTCTATGGTTTTCAATAGAAATAATTATAAATCACTTAGATTTCTATGGTTTTCAATAGAAATAATTACAAATCACTTAGATTTCAATGGTTTTCAATAGAAAAAAATTATAAATCACTTGGATTTCAGTGTCACTTGTTTGCTCTCACCGTGTTGATGTAGTTGACTATTCCAAATATCCTTTGTCTTAGATTTTTAACATCTTCATCATATTTCTTGTACTGAAAAGGCAAATACAGCACATCAGGAAAAGGGGATTTATCAGGAAATAAATGTCCCACAGAAGATTGTTTTGCAAACCACACCACATGTAAAAAATCGTATTTTATATAAAAACTATCTCTTTGATGTAGGATTTTATCAGATGTTGGGTTTCAATATCAGCCCCTTCCAAAATGGGAATTTCTGTGTAGGGTGCAGAGAAGGAGTTGGACTCAATGATCCTTGTGGGTCCCTTTGAGCTCGGGATATTCCCTTCAAATTCAGGATATTCCCTTTGAATTCAGGATATTCCCTTCCAATCAGGATATTCCCTTCCAAATCAGGATATTCCCTTCCAAATCAGGATATTCCCTTCCTAATCAGGATATTCCCTTCAAATTCAGGATATTCCCTTTGAATTCAGGATATTCCCTTCCAATCAGGATAATCCCTTCCAAATCAGGATATTCCCTTCCAAATCAGGATATTCCCTTCCAAATCAAGATATTCCCTTCCAAATCAGGATATTCCCTTCCAACTCAGGATATTCCCTTCGAATTCAGGATATTCCCTTCGAATTCAGGATATTCCCTTCCAATTCAGGATATTCCCTTCCAGCTCAGGATATTCCAACAGCACAAGCACTGCAAGGTCTTTCCTAAATCCAGGTCATCTCCAGGTGCAAATTCCAAACTAAATCCCCTTTAGGAATCCCTTTTCCCAGCCAGGCTCAGTGGAACCTTGTAGCTCTTGTAGGAGCACAGGAATACGAGTTGGGATACCCTGGGAAGCTCCTCTGGAGCTGATCAAACACAAAATAATTCCAAAACTCACCAGAGCATTGTCTGCAACGATGTAGAGCTCCAGGAACTTCTTGGCTTTCAGGTAAGCTTTCATCTAAAGGAATTATTGATTTTAAATGACTTTTAAGAGCTTTTCCAATCCCAACCTCTACCATTTCAAAACTGTTTCTTAATTATATTAATTATTGAGGGGATTTCTTTGGCCAGGTCATTCAGAATGGGACTGGTTTGGGTTTAAATGACGAGAAGTAGGCTGGGTATTAAAATTTTTACTCAGATATGGAAGGTAAAATAGATATTAATGAGTATTTAGGTGTTAAAGGTGCAATGGGCACCTGTCAGTAAAGGCAGGAGGGTAGAACTCAGCTGGTGACTCTGAAATCTCAGCTCTGGAAGATTTTGCTCTGGTTTTTAAGATCTGACCCCACTTCCCTGTGTTTAATCAATCCTTTGTGGAGGTGCCACCAAAAAATTGGGATTTGTGCTATTTAGACTTCTCCTATTCCCTTTTTTTGATGGGATAGCCACGTCCTTACCTCTGGGCTGTTGCTGGATTTGAAGATGTCGTTGATGGGGTCACTGGAGTCCTGCTCCCAGGAGTTGTTGAGCAGCCCACAGGTTTTGATGGGCTCTTGTTTCAGGGCCTCATATTTATAAACCACGTGTTCCTCCCTGTCCGAGGCTCCCAGGGGCTCGATGAAGAACTTCTGGCCATGGGTCTCAAAATAGCCACTAAAAAAAGGGTTGGAAAGTGAGGTTTTGGATCAAAGAAGCATTTATCCCAAGCATGTAGACCCTTGGAATGTTCCAGCAGCCTGAGGCAGTGTGCAACACTTCAGAAGCAGAAATCAATTAATTAATTATTGCTGAGTCAATTGGAAGATTTGGGTGCTCTCAGTCAAAGAGAAGCTGGGTTAGGAATTAATTTGATTTAAATTTTGGGGGGGTTGTGCTGACAGAAGTGGTTGAGAAGTGGATTTCATTCCAGTGGGGAATTCGAAGATGTTTTCATCCTGATTTGAGGTGAAAAGCTGAAATACTGTAAGGAACTAAGAATAACTATTTTTCTTCCTTCCCCCTCTGTTTTTCTTTGGGAAAAAAGTTGCCAAGGCCTGAACAAAAGATCACATGACTTCTTTCCTTCCTGATTCTCTCCTGTTGGGCATTTATCCCAAAACATTTATCCCAAAATCCCATTCTGCGCTTGGAACCCAAACCCCTCCTCACCTCAGCCCTTTGCAGGTGCTGATGCTGGCCACAGATTCAGCATCACCCTCCACGTGGCCTCCATAGTAACAGTGATCCTGGTTGGAAAAAAAATCCAGGGTCAGGTTGGGCTGAGGATTTCAGAAAACAAATTAAACTATCTCCAAATGACAACAAACTGCACTACATGAGGAGGTCTCCCATTAGGAGATTTGTAAAATGAATTTTAAAAGTTGGTGATCGTTTCCATGTTTGCTGTGGACCCATTTTTTTTTTATTCTTCAACATGGAGTTACCCAAATCATGGCAAATCCAACAATTCTGGGCTCTGGTCAATGCACAGCACAGAAAAAAAGGAATATTCCCACTCCCTGCTCCAAATTAAGCACACACTGCTGTGCTCTGCTCGGTTAAAGTCCACACCAAATGGTTTCCTTGTGCCCAGATTTCGAGGAAAGGCTCTTTAATTAGCCAACAATTAAATGCATTCATTTCAATGGGATTAAAATACAGGTATTATATTAAACACGGGTAGGGGAAAGAGTTTGGGGGCTTAATTGGCTTAAGGATTTAAGGTTTCTGTTTTTGTGTTCAGAGAGACTTCAAAGTCACTGAGGGGTTGTGGAAAATTTTACCCCCAGCGTTTTCCTAACTGGAGTTCTTAAGATCCTGGATCCAAACCCTTGTGCCTTGTGCCTTTTGTTTTCTCATGAATTTTTGATTCCACTTTATCATTTATTTCTCTTCCTTCCACCACAAAGTGTCAACTTTGTTACAGGGAAAAAGACATCCACAAAGGGAAAGTTACGGGGGGAAAGTGGAGGATTTCTCTCCATCCTTTGGGGATACAAGAGGAAAAACTCCTGATCCTAATGCAATATCCGGAGTGCAGGAATTCCCTGTTCAGCACAGATGGGTCTGTCTGAGTTTGTCTTTATCCAGGTTTTTCACACTCCGTTCAGGGAGTGAAAATAATTGGAGCAATCAGAAAAAAACCCCAAAAATAACCAACCCAGAGTTATTTCTGCACATTTATTTCAGTCAGAATCCTCCTAATTGCTCCTAACAAAGAAAATTAGGCTTTGAATTCCAGACTGTGTTGTTAAAACACATCTCATGAGCTTGGAGGAGAACTTCAGGTGGGAGCTTTGGGGAAGATCAGTGCCCAGTTAATTAAAAAATCCCTTCTGCAGTGAGTCCCGTTTGCCTGGAGGTGCAGAACTGATCTGCCAGGGCTCAGAGGAGGCAGCTGGGCTCAGGTGCTGCGAGCGTGGCTGGAAATGTGAGCCGGGAGGAAATGGGGCCTTATCGGGCTCGGGATCTCCTTGGGATCAGGGCGGAAATCAAGTCACGGGGCTGAGCAGGAGGAGCAAAGCCTGGAGGGCAAAGCAGCAAGGTTGAAAGCTTTGGGATGGCCCTGACTCCAACAAAAGGCTGGAATTTGACCTTGAAGTTGTTCAGCTGCCACTGAGGTGGGGCCTTCCTGGAAGCCAAACCATGGAGCTGATTCCCAACAGGCACAAGGGCCAAATCCCAACTTCCCCATCCCTTCAGAGCCACCCTAACTGGCTTAGAACCTGGAATTCAAACCGTGCCTTTCTGTCTCATATCTCCCGTTATTTCATGGATCCGTGAGTCTCATGTGGACTCAAGACTGGATGTAAAAGGGAAAAACCCTTCCTGCGTTACCTTGATCCCAGGAGTTGTTGTGATCTGTCGGCCGTCAGCAGAATAAAGAGTTTCAGAATAATCCCCAGCCAGGAGATCCCTGCAAGGAGCCAAGTGCAGTCATTATTCCAAGGAAATCGTTGCCATGTAGAAATGAGGTGATGACGCAGTGCACCGAGTATGTGGGGAATTCAAACAATTACTCAGGTTATTCTTAGTATCGGAGAAACTCGGGAAGCAAAAGCTGCAGGGAGGGGAATTCTGCTTGCTCATAATCCTTACTCAAACAAACAGACTTTTCTAAAAGAAGAAAGCAATTAAAGTCTGCTGATTTTACTGGGATAAACTCATCTCCTGGCAGATCTGGATGCAAATGTATAATTATACATTGATTTTTTGGGGCCCGTTTTTACACCTTCCTAAAAGCAGCACCTCTGCAGTGACTCCTGTTTGGGCAGCTCCCACCCACTGCCAGCATCCCATTTCTCTTCAAAGAATAGGATTTAGTGCAACACCATTTCCCTCCCCCCAGTCCAAATATTTAGATTAGATTAAAACAGGGGAAAGCAGTTAATTACAGTCTATATTTAACATGAATTGATTATGGCACTACTGTATTTGCACAGCCTGTGGAGCAGCACCCTTTCACCCAGACTGTCGGAGCGTGTGGTAAATGTTCTGCTGGAGCCAGACTTCCCATTTCCAGGAAGGTTTTGTCAATGCCAGGTTATGTTTGGTTACTCCAGGTTCAAAAGAAGTAGTGCTAAGGTAAATATCTATATCAATGTATCAATCTATCAGTGAATCAATCAATCCATCTATTATCTATCTATAATATAGAGATATATAAATATAGAATCACAAATTTTTTAAGGTTTGAAAACACCTCTAAGATCATCGAGTCTGTCCTAAAATCTTGGAATGGTTTGGGTGGGAAGGGACCTGAAGGATCATCGAGTTTCACAGGCAGGGACACTTTCCACTGTCCCAGGGTGCTCCAAGCCCCATCCAGCCTGGCCTTGGGCACTTCCAGAGATCCAGGGGCAGCCACAGCTTCTCTGGAAATTCCATCCCAGCCCCTCCCCAGCCTCACCGGGAGGAATTTCTTCCTAATCTCTAATTTAAACCCTCTCTCTCTCAGTTTAAAACCACCCCCCTTGTCCTGTCACTCCAGGCTACAATTCTGAAACCACAGCCTCTTCATGGTCACAGAAAACTTGTGAGGCAACAGAAAAAGCTTAAATATGCATTGGATTGACCAATTTAGGAAAGAAATGGGGGAGCAGAGGTAGCAGGATGGGAAGTGCCTCCATCATGGCAACGTCTCATCCCCAGCACTTATTCCACGTTCCCAAAACACTGACAGGATTCTTCCTCTCCCCTCTTCTTTCCTTGCCATTGAGATGTTGCATTTACCAGAACACTTCTATTTTACAGGGCTCTAATCCCTGTTTTTTGGCATCCTGAACACCCTGCCGTGGCTCACAGCGAGCAAGAAGGGAAGAGCTGAGCTGAACCCACCGATTTTTTCGTAGCTGCAGCACCACTTCCTCTCCGTTGGCTTTGATCCCGTACTTCACGGTGTCTTCGTATTTGCTCTGTAAACAGATTGAAGTGTCAGAATATGCTCTGCTGCAGCTCCTGGCCTCAGCAGTGGTGTTATTGGAATGCCAGCCGTGTTCTTTTCCTCCTCTTCCCACCAAAAACAAGGATTCTGGCAGGAGCAGAATAAGCAGGAGGTCACTCTGTTTGAGGGGTTTTAATTAGAGGAGCAATTTTGACCTTGCAAATTCATTTCTACCTCCATAAGCACAAATCCTGCATGCTGGGGAAGTGCTGAGGGGGATGTTTACGTTCAGACACTTCCATAACACCCTCTGGAAGTGCGTCAACCATGGTTGGTTTTAATTATTGGTTTAATTTAATCCAAATGAAAGTGTCCACAGGTTATTAAAAACCTGAGCAGTATCAAACCCTGCATCTTTGCAGAGGTACAAAGCTCAGAAGAGCCTCGGATGGCCTGAGGGATTCTCTGCATGCTGAGCACACCTCAGCTCCTCTTCACGAACACGGGATCACTTCTCCAGGCTTTTCCTTTTGGAAGAGCAAATGTGTGTCCAAGTTCTCTTAGCCTTGAAACCCAAAGGTGTTTTAACTCCAGAGAACCTTCCCCATCTCCCAGAATCAGCCAAGAAATGATCTCCTTTCCTACCTCTGAGCTTGCTCCCACAGCTCTCCTGTGCACCGAGTGCAATTTCCGCGGGTAAACGACTTCATATTGCTCAGCTCCAGGGAACTTCCCGCTGCTGCTCCCTGGGGAGAAACAGACGGGGATTGATGAAAACACAATTTTAATTTATTAAACACCCAATTTTGTGGCTGGCCAGGTGATTCCTTTGGGCTCTTGCAACACCTCGTGCTGCCCTGCTTTCCCTCCACAGCGTGACCCAACACCAGCAGTTTTCCCATTCTGGATTTTGGAGGACTTGCCCTCCCTGGCTACTTCCATTAAAAAATTTCCTGCAATTCTCTTGGGGTTTCTCCTCCCAGCTCTGAGCAGTTCAAGTCCCAACAGGCCAGCCCAGCCATGCCAGTGCAGCCTTTCCCTCTGCATTTTCCAGCGGCATGAATTAAATGATTTGGGTTTGTGGAATGAGCAATCTCCAAACCTTATCACGTGACAGACAGGCCCAGACTGCCTCTGGATCTGCAAATAAATTTACACAATGCAGAGGTCTGCAGCAGGATTCCTGCTCTGCAAAGCCTTGGCACATACATAATTGTGGCAGAACTTTAAGAGAGGGTGGCAAGAAATAATTACAACTTTTACCTCTTGAATTGGGTTGAGGGAGATACAGCAGAAGGATGGGAGAGGTGTTTGGGCATGGCCAGGTAAAATAATGGGAGATAGGCAGGAAATTAGGAAAACCTTGAAGGTGGAAGGAGTCCAAGAGGTTCCTTAACTGCCAGAACCCTTTGAGTGGTCTCATAAGGTCTGCAGTGGCTGCAAAGAGCTGGGTAAGGAAATGCAGAGCTGATAAAAAGAATTTTTCTTTTCTGCTCTGAACCTCAGCAAATCCAGAGCAAAGTTAATTTGGGGTGGGCAGCACCCTGGAGTTCATCCTGGCAGCTGGAAGCCAGGTTTTTGGGAAAACAGGGTTGTACAAGGGATGTGTTGGTTTCCACCAAGGCAAACCCTGAGCTCTTTAATCTCCTACAAAAGGGAATTTCATTTGAATTGGTGAATTCTTGAGGGCCTGTATTTGAAAAATAAACCAAGAACAACAACAACAAAAATACCCTAAGCTGCCCAGAAAGCCAACAAAACCCTGCAAAAACAAAGGCACAGAGCACCTCCCATGATAATTCCTGCCCCAGGGCCAGGTTTTTCCAGGAGTGAGGCCTCCAATTACTGTAATTTTCTCTCTCTGGAACAGCAGAGCACATCCTCGTGCAAATTGTCGAAGTAAAACAAACAGATCCATTCTTTTATCACTGATTTATTTGATTCAACCCTTTCCAAATGTAATTGCAGAACAAACCTGGTTGTATCTTGATAAAGATGTTGGTTTAATGGTGCAGAGGGATCCCGTGTCAGCTGAGCTGCTACACCGAGCATGTGCTGGGAGCAACTACCGAGTGTAACTTTACTACTGCCATTCACAACGGGGTTTTATATTCTTTTTAAGCAACTAATTATAAAAAAAATCTGCTGCTTTTCAGATTTCCCTCCACAGGCCTCAAGTGTGTCCTTATGCAACAATCCCAGGAATATTTCAGGCCTCTTGGAACAAAGATCCCCAATTTTATCTCTCCACACCCTTTGTGCAACTCCAGCCCAGAGAGTTCAAGTTAAGGCGAGGTTTAAAGGGAGACTCAGGACTGAACTCATCCCTTCCCTGCAGCCTGATCCAGACAGAATTTCGAGGAAAACTGGTTGGTTTTGTTTGGAATGAATCCTTTCTTCGAGGGAGTTTTTTAATCAGCGCATTGTCTTTGCTGCCTTCAGGTTTTGTCTTGAGCTTGGAGGAGGAAAGAAATTCCTTGGGCCCCGTACAACAACTTGTAATAAGGAACAAATAACTGTGTGCTTTTCCAAGCAGAAAATCATTAGGGAGGATTTTATTGACAATGAAGTTGTGGTTTTGTCAAGAAAAAGAAGATAACACCTTTAAAGTGTGCACATTTTCAGATATTCTGTGCGAAAAACCAAATTATAGATCTGTGCCTGAATGCTAATTAAATGTTTAATTCTGGCTATAAATCCTGTGCATGCTTGTGCAGGCCAAGCCCTGAAAAACTCCGTTCCCTGTTGACAGGAATTGAAAGAAATTGTGTGTGTGAGGAAAAAGAAGCGGGGTCTGCTCAGGTGAAATCACCTGGATATAACCTGAAGCATCATGCAGCTAAATAAAGCCTGTTCAATATTTTAAATCAGGTAATGTTGTAATTGAATTCCTACAGAAATCTGCTACTTTATGGCCAAAATGCTGATAAATTGCTGTAATTGTCTAAATTGGCCTCTCACTTGCAGGGTAAGATTTGCTTTAGTGGTTCACAAAACCAACCAGTTGTGGGTCTTTAGGCAATTTATGGCCACTTGTCAAACAAGTAAATGCTGCTCTATCTAAAGAATTGTAGACAATTGCTTTGAACGCAAAGAGCAAAATCCCAAATATCCCTAACTCCATTTTCCAACGGCTTTAACTCATCGTTCCTCCCTAATATCTACCAGTTAATAATTAAAAATTCATCCAGACTTATCCATAGCAAAGCTGATAAAGGACTAAAACAAAAAGTGCCATACCTTGTTGGAGGAAATGCAGCAGAAGAGCAGAAATGAGGAGGATTTTCATCCTCGGGGTTGTGCTGGGCTGGGAATGTGGCGTTCCCAGCGTGGCCCTGCCCGGGAGCTCCTCTGGGCTGTGGGTGAGAGGCAGGGACGGGTTCAGCTTTATTCCTGCTCCTGCAGGAGGAAGTGTTTGCTAAAGGTGTTGCACAACACCAAGTCACAGAGTGTTACAGCAAGCGAAGTTCCTGCTGCTTGCTTCGTGCCCTGAACCTTGGGATAAGGATCAATCGCTGCTTTGGATTCGCTTCCCTGAAAACGGGGAAAAGAAAACGAATTAGGTCAATAAATCAATAAATATGGAGATTGGAGCTGTCATCGAATTACAGAACGGTTGGGGTGACCCTAAGGCCATCTATTTATGGTCTGGCTGACAAAAGCTGAAAGAAAACCGGTGGAATGTCAAGGAAGGAGCGTTCCCAGGAAGTTTAGGGTAAAACAGGTCCGCAGGGTGAAGTTGTGCTTTAATTCTGGGTATTTACCCCTGAACCTGGACCAGTGAATCACTGACAGAAAAAACACTGAGCTGAGCCCTTGCTGCCCCATCACCCCTGTTAGTAATGTTTGCTTCGGACTCAGGTGATTAAATAAAGGAGGCAGAGCAGGGAACGATCCAGGTGAGGTCTGTGCAATCATATTCCGAAAATCTCTGCCAGAAAAGCACCCCGTTGACTCAGTCAGCTGTAATAGAGGAGTAATAAACCTTCTCAGGCCACAAGTGTCAATACAGAAGTGCTTGAGAGGACTTGAACTTTTCATGGGTTTAAATGGGAGTTACAGAGTACGGAGAACTGGAATGGATCATCGGGATATGAATTGATATTTATATACAGCAGGATCAGCAATAGACAGGACACAGAAATATAGATATTCCTTGTTGATGTTAATTTATAAATGAGTAAATATATCTGGATAAATCCACAAGGGAATTATATCCACAGGAGAATTTTACTGCCTTTACCCTTCTCATGTAAGCGTGAGTAAGCAACTGTTTCTCTGTTGAAAAGTTCTGATTTTTTGGACATTTTTAAGCCAAACTTCCCCCTTAGATTTCTGCTGGATCTCCAGACATGCTGGGACAGATTGGGAGCTGCAAACAGATGGGTTTGAGCTTTTATTAAGTGTAGGATGGTGTTAATTGAGAACAATATTTGGCAGCTGCTTGTTTGGGACACTTCAGTCAAATATTTCAACACATGTCGCCATCCCAGGTTAGGAAAGAGGTCTCCAGGGAAAGAATTCATGAAGGATTTGGACATACCCTTGCTCAGGTGCTCATCTGAGTTGCTCAAAATCAGACAGGAGCTGTGTCATCAAGTTTAGGTTGGTGCCTTTCAAATTCTGTAGAGATATAAAAGGTGGACAATTCATATTTTAAGTGTTCTATGAACAAAAATAAGCTGGGCATTCTTGGGCTGCATCTTTGCCTCGCCAAAAAAATAAATAATTAAGAGACATAACTGTGAACAACTGGTTTAAAAAACAAGTGGCTGCTGTCCAAGCACTGATCTCAGCTCATTCTCTCTGCATGACGCACTTGAAAACGATGTGTGACCCCTGAACTCCAGAGTTAATGCTCTTAATAAGCTGTGCTTTCCAGCAGGATGGAAGGGAGAGTTCCATCCCAACAAAGGGCTGGCAGGAAGAAGGGAATGTGCAGTGATGAAGGTCTTGGGGACACTTGAAAGGGAATGGGATGTAATTTCCTTTGGTGCCTGGAGAAGCATTTGATGTTCCTGCCCTCGCTTCAGCGATTTCGGAATGATCTGATCATGGCTTCTTCGCCTGGAGGTGCTCGCAGAGGTGTTCCTGAGGTCTCAGCTGGCTTGGGATTTTTTGAAGCCCCTAAAAAATTGGGCAAAGTCCAAGGGAGCAGTTTTCATGTTCGTGGGGGGAATGAAAACTGGATGGCAAGTTTGTTTCAGCTCTCAGTAACTGAATATTGGTGGTTTTAACCCAGGTTCTCTCTGATCAATTAAAAGAAAGAAGCAGCAAAGGGTGAATTTCACCCCTACACTGAGGATCTGCACAAGTCCTGCCCGGATTGACAGTAAAAGGAGAGTTGTATGGGAAGCACTTGGCGGAGTTCAGGAAAAATCCGGGCTCGAATCACTTCTCTGCTTCTGCCGGATCCTAAAAGTCCTGCTGAACCAGGTTTGGCACGTCCTAAAGCACCAAGCAGGGACTTTCAGGAGTAAACAAAGTCTCCTCCAACAGACCCATGTCCAGCCACCCCTGAACCACTGAGGCAGAGATAAAGCCGCTGAGGGCCAGGATTGTGCCGGGTTCTGTTCCTGGTTCTGCTCCCTCCTGCTGCCCCCATCCCACCCCAGCACAGCTCAGCAGCTCTGCCCCAGCACCACATCCTGTTCCTCTGGGAGCAAGGGAAGGGATGTGGGATTGCACAGCCAACCACGGCTCTATTGCTTCACTGCTCAGTCACCTGCCTTCCTCCTGCCTCTGTTTCCTTCTCCCAGGCTCCATCCCCAGCCCTCCTGCAGGTTCTTTTTCCCAGGAACACAGATAAAACACACACCTTCACCTCTGTGTTCCAGCCCTTTGCTCCCCTTGGCTTCCTCCATCTATTCCCAGCTGCATTCCAGTGTCCCCACAACCTGCCTCTCCCTGCCATCCCCATCCCTTCCTCTCCCCTTCCAGAGTGATCCAAAACCCATTGGAGCCAACAGAACACTTTCTGTGGCCTTCCAGGACCTTGGATCAGCTCTTGGATAAGCTCCGTTCCTCTTTAGAACCTCCTCTTCACATAAAGTTTTTCCTTGTGCTTGCCTCTGTTGTCTCACACATTCCCAAAGTGAATTATCCTCCTTTTTCTCAACTACCTGCTCTCAATATTTTACTTTCTGGGGTTTTGTTGAAGGAAATGATCCAATGGTTGCTTTAGACCTGAATGTTTGGAAAAGTTTCTTCCCTTCCAGCTGTTCATTACCTGCTTAAGTCCAGCACTGGCTCTGTTTGTACTAACCAGGCTTTAATATAAAGTAAATATAATCTTTTTCTCACTGAAATTGTGATTGAAACTACCTTAGTAAGCACCAGCTGAGTTATTTTTGCTGTGTATTTAATCAGGCCACAGTCTGTCATCTGAGCCTGACTAATGAAACCTCATCAGAAATATTTTACATCTCGGCAGCACTTTTTGCCTTTTTGAGAAGATCACAGACATATATGGTGTTACAACTGTGTGGCTTTCTTCCTTCCTTCCTTCCCTTTTCTTTGAAATGGAGAGCCAAAAATCAGTTACTTCAGCTTCCCCCTTCATTAGCTGCGTTTTGCTTAATTATCCTGCCGCAGGGTGATGGGGGCCGTGCAGCTCCGGCCCACTGCAGGCTGCAGGGAGTTAATTGAAGGCACAGGACCTCGCCATGGATTTCTCAAGAGCCATGCACTACTTTTAAGTTCTTAAGTGGATTAAAGTGATTTTTGGAAGGTTAATTCTCCTCAGAACACACCTGCAGCCCCATTTCTGGCCGTGGCCCCTGTTGTGTAATTGTGTGCACACGTCCGAGCTGTTTAATGTTCTCCACAGCACGAGTGACAAAGCAGATCATTGTGAATTAAGGAGCCTTTTTTTTTTGCAGGTGTTGCTCCTGGTATTGTTTATCCTGGTCCTACGTGAGGGCTGGCTGCCTCTTCCCAAGGGACAGGGAATTCTGCCTGCTCCTACGTGGGGTTGAGCACAATTCTCCGCTGGCTGGAATCCACCAGGGCTCTGCTGGCCACGCAGGAGGGCTCAGTTCTCAGAGTTCGGAGGGCTGTGGGTAGGCCCAGAGTCACGGAATGGCCTGGACTGGAAGGGACTTTAAAGATCATCCAGTTCCAAACCTGCTGCCATGGGCAGGGACACCTCCCGCTGCCCCAGCCTGCTCCAACCTGGCCTTGGACACATCCAGGGGCAGCCACAGCTGCTCTGGGAATTCCATCCCAGTGCCCCCCCACCCTCACAGGGAAGAATTCCTTCCCAATATCCCATCTAAACCTACTTTCTATCATCTTGAAGCCATTTCCCCTTCTCCTGTCCCTCCAGGGCCTTGTCAAAAGTCTCTCCTCTCCTTGTAGGCCCCTACAGTTAATCGTGGAAGGCCACAGTGAGGTCACCCCAAAGCTTCTCCTCTCCAGGCTGGACAATCCCAGCTCTCGCAGCCTTTCCTCCCAGCAGAGCTGCTCCATCCCTCTGCTCATCCTGGAGCCTCCTCTGGCCTCTCTCCAACACCTCCACGTCCCTCCTGTGCTGGGACCCTGGGGCTGGGGCAGCTCTGCAGGTGGGGCCTCACCTGAGTGGATCCAACCCTCAGCCTCCATGAGGTGAATCTGGCCAGGCTGGACGGGGCTTGGAGCACCCTGGGATAGTGGAAGTGCCACTGCCCACGGCACCGGATGAGCTTTAAAGTCACTCCAACCCGGATTATTCCACGATTCTGCCCATCCTCTCCCTCTTTCACCCCCACATTGCCCATGGAAGGTCCTGCCCTGCTTTTTCCCTGTCTGTGGCTCTGCCTCAGTCAGGCCCCTGAGCTCCTCTCCGTTCCCTCACGGGAATTCAGGGAGAGCAGCTGAGGGCACGCGGTGGTTTTTGTCCTGGCAAACAAGAAAGGGGAAGCAGAGCTCTCGTACCTGGATAATCTGTCTCAGTCTCCAGCCTGATGGACTCCGATCTTCCCACACACCGAGAGCAAACAGAGATCACTTCGTTGAGTCATCCCGGCCCGCGCTCGAGGCGAGAACAGGAACAAAGGAGCAACTGTCCAACCTCAGCTCCCTCTGCAGCACGAGGCTTTTCCTGGCATTGGAATTAGTGACAAAAATCCCCCAGTGTGGACAGCGAGCCACCAGCCAGGCTCTGCCTGGGACCAGCAGAGAGAGGGTGCTTGAGGAAAGCAACCCTACAGGTCCAGGGACAGGTGTCCATGGTGGGGTGGGACAGCACCAAGTGGCCCCAGGGATTTCTTGACACCGTCCTGGAAGATCTTGACACCTGCCCAGAGAATCTGGGGCTGACCCATCCCTGGAAGTGTCCAAGGCCGGGTTGGACAGGGCTTGGAGCAATGTGGGACAGTGGAAGGTGTTCCTGCCCATAGTAGGAGGTGGAAAAAGATGATTATAAGGTCCCTTCCAACCCAAACATTCTGGGATTTTAAGATCAGAGGACCCTGAGCAGGTGCAAATGCAGTTAAGCCTCTCTTGCACCTCCCTCTTATTAATAAAAACCAGACCCCAGCCTAACAGTACCCACCTCTAATGTAAAGCTTTATACCCTTAAAATAAACACTGAAACCACTTGGACAATCAGGTCGGTATGAATATTTCAGCCTGCTGGAATATTTCTGTCTCAGGGATGAGGGAATTAGATGTACCAAGGGGGTGGTTCTCTGCACCAGAGCTTTGGGTTCTGTGGAACTGGGCTCAGGATGAGCTTCACCCCTAGAGAGGGGACACAGACTTGGGGAAGATGTTTCCCAACTGGATTTGCTGGTTTTACTGAGCTGCTGTTTTGATTTTTTGATGAGAGCAACTCTAATGAAAGCAAAATAAATGTTGAAGAAAACCATAAGAAATGTAAAACTGAGAAAGGAAAGAGAAAAAACCCAAATGGATTCTTTATTTATTTATTTTAATCTCCTGGTCCCTGTTATTTTCTAGGCCTGGTTGATGGCTTTGAAGGCTGGGAGTTGGCAGACCTGAGTCCTGATCTGAACATTCCTTTTCCCAAAGAGGCTGCACTGTCCAAAGACAGGAGGTGAGTTAAAGCAGGTATTTAATCCTGCTTTACCGGGCCAGGACTTTGGAGAGGTCGGGACTAAGGCCTCAAAGCCTCACAGGAAGTTTGTAGTGGCATAAAGAATTGTTTTCAGGCTCTGAGTGTTCTCTGCAGTGAAGCAGCCTAAAGCCTCCTTCTGGGCACCTCAGAGAATGCTGGTTATAAAGGGGAAAAGGGTAAAAGGGGAAAGGGGAAAGGGGAAAAGGGTAAAAGGGGAAAGGGGAAAGGGGAAAAGGGGAAAGAGAAAGAAGGGGAAAGAAAAAGAAAGGAAAAGGAAAAGGAAAAGGAAAAGGAAAAGGAAAAGGAAAAGGAAAAGGAAAAGGAAAAGGAAAAGGAAAAGGAAAAGGAAAAGGAAAAGGAAAAGGAAAAGGAAAAGGGAAAGGGAAAGGGAGGAAAGGGAAAGGAAAAGGAAAAGGAAAAGGAAAAGGAAAAGGAAGGAAAAGGAAAAGGAAAAGGAAAAGGGAAAGGGAAAGGGAAAGGGAAAGGAAAAGGAAAGGGAAAGGGAAAGGAAAGGAAAGGAAAAGGAAAAGGAAAAGGAAAAGGAAAAGGAAAAGGAAAAGGAAAAGGAAAAGGAAAAGGAAAAGGAAAAGGAAAAGGAAAAGGAAAAGGAAAAGGAAAAGGAAAAGGAAAAGGAAAGGGAAAGGGAAAGGGAAAGGAAAAGGAAAAGGGAAAGGAAAAGGAAAAGGGAAAGGGAAAGGGAAAGGAAAAGGAAAAGGAAAAGGAAAAGGAAAAGGAAAAGGAAAAGGAAAAGGAAAAGGAAAAGGAAAAGGAAAAGGAAAAGGAAAAGGAAAAGGAAAAGGAAAAGGAAAAGGAAAAGGAAGGAAGGAGGAGACGTGCAAATAGTCCGTAGCCCTCGACTGGAACAGCTGAGTAATAAGAGTAGAGCCCAGTGAGTTGGCCATGGAGGGGTCAGCTCTACAGGGGCAGCTCCTGGATTCCAAACACCCGCAAAAAGTGATCCCTCACCTTGTGATCAGAACTGGTTTCGTGTGGATCACGTTCCTGGGCCGCCTGCCCCTGCCCTGGGAGCAGGACAGGCCCCGGGCACTGCAGGGAGGAACAAAGGCCAAGCTCAGCCCTGTTTGCTCACTGCACGCACTGTTGTCTTCCATCAGATAAGCCCCTGGCCAGAGGATGGAATATTTCCAGATCCAAATCAGCCAGAAAAGAAGTGAGACTGCGAGACAAACAGCAGAGCTCTCGAGTTTCATCTGTCTGAGGAATGTTCCTGCCCCATCCAGTCATATGATGGGGACCAGGCTGCCATTCCCAGGCACTGGGAGCCTTCTGGTTCCATCCTGCTGCAGGCTGTGCCTCTTGCTGCTGGTGGATCCTCCTGCAGCCGGACTCTCCCCATGGAACAGCCCAAAGCGGCCAAGGGGGATGAAGGAATCACATGCTGGGGGGAAAAGCTGCCCCATCCCTGTCGTGGCTGGGTTGTGGCTCTGGAAGTGCCATGACAGGAGGTGTGGGAGGGCTGCAGGTGACAGGAGCCAGCCCTGGGTGACACTCTGGGGGCTGGGGACTGGCAGGTGGCAAAATCCTGTGGTGCCTCTCCACAGCTGCATCTCCAGAGAGGAGCGGGAGCTTATTCCACCGGCCTGCCCTGTCAGCCAATCCAAACTGCCCCAACTTGCCTTTATTTTGCTTTCTAAGCTGGACCACAGCCAGGATTTAATGGATGTCGTTCAGCCAAAGTATATTTACCAGCTTTTCCTGCTTTCCTTGTGACTTTTGGCCTGTTGGGGTATTTTAATTGGAGGCAAAGCAAAGACTGCTTTAAAATGCTGCGGGTACGGGAGCAGTTTTTAACCAGCCTGCTCAAAGAGTGCCTGTGCTGAGAGCCAGCCCAAGTGGGCACAGGGACATTCCAAAGAAAATCTCCTTCCCAATTATTACCTGCAGAAGGCAAAATTCTGAAAATTAAATGAAGCCAAACAAACTTCCAAAAGCATTTAATGGAATTTGGTTCGTTTTACAGAATACCACGTTTAAGAGCTGGCTGCTTTCGAGCTGCAAATCCATTTTTCCTGTTCTTTTGCTGGTTTAACTGGAGAAAACAATGAAAACTATTTTTACAGGGCAGAGTTAATGAAGGATTTCATAGGGAAGGCAGCACACAGCAGGAATTTCACTCCAGCTTCGCACATCTCACCAGCACTGCAGGAGATACTCCACGTGCTCCAGGGCAGGAATTCCAAAGTCAGTGGCTCGTGCTGTCGTGGTCTTTCCTTGTTTTATTCCAGCTCTTGGCTGTGGCTTTGTAAAGCCACCACTCTCCCTCAGCTCGTTTGTTTGAGGTTCTGACAGCACTGACAGCAGCAGGAAAGATCCCCAAATCCCCCAAATCCCCCAAATCCCCGCTCGTGATTGCTGTCAGCAATCACTTACCTTGGCAAAGCTGAGAACTTGGGGTGTTTGCTAATGCCGCCCAAACACAGCCATAAAAGCATTAATGAAAAGGAGAGAGGAAACCTCAGGAATTCTGCTCCCGCTGCTTCCCATCCAAAGCAGGGATGGCTTTGAACTTGCACCGCTCTAAAGGAGGAATGGCAGAGGCTCTCCTGGGTTTGGAACTTTGAATCGTGTCAAAAAGGTTGGAAAAGACCTGCAAGACCATCAAATCCAACCTTCAACCAAATCCCGCCATTCCTGTGGAATTTGCTTGGGTTTTGGACACTTTTTGGACACTTTTTGGACACCTGTTCCCTTGGTGCCACCAACCCTTGGCACCTCTGTCCCTAATCTGAGCCTTTTAAGGGTTTCCTGCTGCCAGCGATGAATTTCTCACATCCACAGAGCACATTTTGCACATCCAGCCTATGAGCTGGTCCTGTTGGCACTGCCACCCTCGGGGGTAGGATTATGGAGAACATTCCAGAAGAAGGGTGGAGCCAGGGTGGGATCAGGCTCTTTTCAAGGGAACAAGTGACAGGATGAGAGGAAACAGCCGCAAGTTGCCCCAGGGGAAGTTTAGATTGGATGTTAGGGAAAATTGCTTCATGGAAAAGGTTGGAAAGCCCTGCCCAGAGCAGTGGTGGAGTCCCCATCCCTGGAAAAGGTCCAAAAATGCGTGGATGTGGCACTGGGGGCTGTGGTGCTGGACTTGATGATCATAAAGGTCTTTCCCAACCTCAACAATTCTATGATTTGATGGCCTCTGACTTGTGCAGAAGGACAGAAAGAAATATCAAAAACAAACCGAAGAAATATCAAACCAAACAAAAGAAACATCAAAACAACCCCAAAAAAACCCCCTGAAATTCCGCTGTGAACTTGAACCTGGGGCTCCTCACCTGAGTCTTCATTGGAATTCAGAGCCAACGCTTGGAGCCTTCCTGGTGTGGCTGTGTTGATAAGAGAGGAGGAGAAGGGCCTGGAGAGGATTAAACTCCTGAGCAAATACCCCAGGCAATCTCTGCCTTTGTGCCCGTGGCCATTCTGGGTTAAACATTTCCGAGCTCCTTTCTTAAAATAAATCAGGGCGAGATTTCACAGCTTGGATCCGATTCCCAGTAAAAATAAAGTGGTTTTTTTCCTCTTGTTTTCAATCATAAAAATGTGAGAAGGGCACGGTAACCTTGGAAGCTTTTAAAATTACAAATCTGAAGTGAGATTTTTTAGTTTTTTAAATTCCCTAAAACTTCAGGCAAATATTTTTAACAAAATAATTTTGTTTTCTTCCGAGTATCTTGGTCTTGGGCAGTTCTGGGCTAAAAGGTGCCAGAATGCCCCAAGAAAGGCTGATTTTGCAGTATTTCCACATTTACTGGTGCCATGAAGTAGTAAAAGAGAATTAATGGGAAGGGAACATTAAGGAATAAGAAGTTTGGAGATGCAGTTGCCCAATTATCCTACAAAATGAACCCTGTAACTCTTAAGGACTCTTGTCAACTATAAAACATGAAAAAAAAAAGAATAAAAATTTTCTGTTGTTTATTCATGTTAAAGGCACCCAATTTCATGAAAGATCCCAAGGTGAGTCCAATATCAGAGAAAATTCTATTTTCTTGACTTGCAGTGGGTTCTTACTCTCTAATACAGAAACAACTCCTAGGACTTTGTTCCTCAGTATCGTCTTTGATTTATTTTGCACTTTATTTTATATTTATGTTGCATTCGATTTTTAAATTTTTTTATTTTCATTTTTATGGCATTTTAAAAGCAAAAAAACCCCCACTTTTTAAATATCCTGATTATGAAATTGTCCTGCGTGGGATGAAACAGTGCCAGGAAAAGTTCCTCTGTGTGTCTAACCATGGTGGCTGTCAGCATTCAGGAGAATTTGCAGTCAAGGGTAGGGATTTGTTATGGCAATTCCTTGGAAATTGGATGGGATCCTTCAGGGGAACTGCTCTGGCTGAGCTAAGAGTGGACCCAGGCACCAGGAAAGGGATTTTGGATGTGTTGGAAAAGAGGCTGGATCTGGGTCAGCCCCGGAGGAGGGGCCAGGATGGAACTGAAGTGGGAAAAGCCAAGGGATGGTGGAAAAGATGGATCTTCCCTGGGTAATTTATATCCATCGCTGGGAAAATTGATGGGATTTTTAATCCTCAGCTCCCACTCCTTTCTGCGAGAGCCGGATGTGTCCTTCGGAAACACAGAGTTCTCCGAAATCTCTGGTTTCTCCTCTTTGGAGGTGTTTCAGTCGCTGCTGGGGGAGGAGTTTGGAGTCACAGGGTCACCAAGGCTGGAAAAGCCCTCCAGGATCATCCCATCCCATCCAACCTCTGCCCAAATCCCTGCTCCAAAGCTCCACAGCTGCATGTTTTGCCAACACCTCCAGCAGTGGTGACTCCAGCACCATCCTGGGCAATGTGTGCCCAGGTGCCACGTGTGCCCTGTTTGAACCAGAGCAAACCTGAGCCTCGCAGGTGTCATTGGAAATATCGGAAATTTATTCAGCGCAGCTCAGAAAATCAGAGCTGGGCCAGGCTTAACCCCTCCTCAGTGAAGAGATCTTTCCTGATATCCAACCTGAGCTCCCCTGCCACAGCTGGAGCCTGTTTCTCCTTGTCCCATCATCTCCTAGAAGAGCCTGACCCCACCCCAGCCCAAAATCTGGTTGCAGAGAGCAGCCTGGATCAATCCAGAGCTCTCAGGACATTCCTGCTTCCAGGAAATGCTGAATTAACCTGAATTAAGAGTTGATTTCTCTGTTGTTATTCCCTGACCACGCAGGGACAGAGAGGGGGAAGAGCCCAGGGCTAAAGATCTCCCTTGAACCTCACATAATGAGCTTTTTGTTGGTGTCACGGTCGTGTTCTGAGTAATCTCCTGCCCTGGCACCCCACCTTTATTCTGAAGAAAGGAAAAGCCTCTCCTTGGAAGAATGGGAGCTCGAGTGAACAATGCCAAGCGCTGTCTGTGCTCAGCATCTCCGCTGAGAGCTGGAAAATTCCAACAAAAGCTTTTGTGTGAGGGGTGTGAGAAAACTCCGTGCTCGAGGTGACGTCTGGAGAGGAAACCCGTGGCAGTTTATCCCATAAACAAAGCAGGAACATCCCTGCAGTGACATCGGCTGCTCCCTGTCCTTTTTACGCTGATTAGGGCAGAAATGTCACGGAATCCTGGAATGGGTTGGGCTGGAAGGGACCTTAAATCCCATCCAGTGCCATCCCTGCCCTGGGCAGGGACACCTCCCACTGTCCCAGGGTGCTCCAGCCTGGCCTAAACATCACCTCAGACTGGGGCAGGTTTGATCTTTGATCATTTTGATCCAGGAAATACCGATCATTTCCCCCCACTTCCCACCCTGTGCTGCTGGATCTGGCATTCCAGGGAATGCTGCAGCCCTCAGTGACCTGCCAGGACATCCCTGCCCATGAGCAAGCCCTGCACCAGCAGGCACCAGTTACACCAGTTACACCAGTACCCGTCTGGGCCGTGGACAGGCAGGACATGGAGCTCACCAGAGCTGCAGTTATCCTTGAAATCTCTCTTCCACTGTCAGCTTTCCCTGACAAAAACCCCTTGGAATGGCAGCCAGCCTCCGATGGGAGGGAAAATCGGGAGCCAGGTCACTCAGACAGCTGCCAAGATAACGACTTCTCCAACCAGCTCTGTTTGTCCTGCAATTTATGCAGCAAATTGCCCTGTCTGGATGAAATTTGATGGGAAATGATCCCGGGCATGGATCGCAGCCTGCAATGTGTCCCCAGGTGCCACGTGTGCCCCTGTCTGAACCAGAGCAAACCTGAGCCTCGGGAGGTGTCATTGGAAATATCTGAAATTTATTCAGCGCAGCTCAGAAGATCAGAGCTGGGAGCAAATCGCCACGACAGCGGCACTGGCCAAAAATTTGGGCTGTGAGTTCTCTGCCACCTCGTTGCTATTTGCACTCGTTAGAGTTCCTTTGGATTCATGATTCCCTGGAAAAGTTCTGTCAGGAAATAGGGGGGTCACGGAGGTCAGTCTCGGTCATTCCTTTTGTTAAAATCTTTAACCCCCACTACTGTGCCCTTTTTAAAACGAAACCTCGGGATTTTATCCTTCCAACACTCCAGGGGATGGGTGGAATCATTGTAGGGGATGAAGCCTTAAAGAACTTTTTGTTCCAGTTTGGTCTCCTGTGCTCCTGCCTCGTCCTCACAACCACTGCCCATGGGCACCTGCCCAGATGGCAGCAGCAGGTCCCTAAAAATCCTTTTTTTGGGGGGCTGGGATGCATTTCCTGAACGTTTCCTTTCCACTCCTTGCTCCCACCCACGGCAGGCACACACAAAGGCACCTTCCCTCCCTTCCTCACTCACACTCTGCTCTGCTTCTCACATCAACAGAGCTTTTTCCACCACTCTGTGAGAGGAAATATCTGAATTACAACAGTTTTTTCCCCGTCTGAGCATTGGTGCCACCCTGGTACAGAGCTGAGGTGCTGGGGAGCTTTGGGGACACTCAGGGGGACACACACCTGTGCTTGGAGGTGCACAGGGACAGGAGCAGGTGCACACAGAGAAGGCATTCATCGTTTTCAACCCCAAAGCTCTCATTTCTAGGGCAAAAATAGAATAAATAGCATTTTTCTTCTGATGAGGAATGTGTATTTAATCCTTTTTGAGAGCATTTCTGAACTTTTCCCTCACCAGTCCCTGTTTTTCTTCCAAGAACAACCAGTTGAGGATCAAACTCCATGTTTTACCTGGGAGACTCCAAATGTGAGGCTTTGTCACCCAGCTGCAGCTTTAAAAAGCATTTAAGGCCGTTTTAAAGAGATTGAATTTTTCCCTGTGCCACCAGAACGCTCACACTGAGCTGCCTCAATTAGCAGGTTAGTAAATGATTAATTGCAGGAGGCTGGCCAAGCCATGTTAAAAGCTGCATAAATATTAATAAATCTGTTTTACAAGGTGGGAAACGGAAGAGCCAAGCAAGGACAGAGCTCTAGGGATGGGCTGTGGTGGGGATAATGCTGGGATTGGTGCTGAATTCCAGGGGCAGGTCCCAGGGGGGGGTTTGGGAGTGAGGATCAGCAGGGATCACTCTCCAAGTTCCCTGGGAATACAGAGCCTAAAAGCCAAGGAGTACAAGCCAAGTTTTACTGAGTTTGGGGAGGAATTAGGGGAATTAGGAGTGATTTAGAGGCCGCATCATCCTCTCATGCCCCAGTGACAGTGGCATTTCAGGCTTCTCAGCACATCATGTCATTAAAAATGTAGAAATTGATGTGATTTGGGGCTTTCAGTGCTGCTGGAGCAATGCAGAGAAGTTTTGCAGAACTGAAATTTACCCTTACAAATATTTTGATCAGCACTCCAGACTCCAACTTCCCTTTCACACAGGCTTTGCTCGACCTGTCCCAGGACAAGGTAAAAGAGAGAAAAAGCAGAGGGGAAGAAGCTGATCCCAGAGAGTGAACAAAGCCAGGCCCCTGCTCTCCACAGCTCCAAACATTTTTAAAAAGTCCTTAAGATAAGGATTTATTGCTGCCCGGGCTGCGGGGCTGAGCCGTGCCAGGTTTCACATTGCTGACTAATTCCCCTCGCTGGTTACAAGCCACTGACTCCAGATTTGCGTCATCGAAGGCGCTGAGTCCAAAGAAATGCGGAGGAATCCGTGGCTGAAACATTCCCTGAAGATTTCATGTGAGGAGAAGGTTCATCTGCTCTCAGCTGTATTTTATCTGCTCACATTCCCACACCCACAGCACCAATCCCACCTCCAGCCCCTGTCCCTGGGCAGGATTATCCACGGTGAGAGGAGGACAAGGGACACCTGTGTGCCCGTGGCATCTCCGTGCTCCTCTTGAACGGTGACAAGGAATTGGGCTTGAATAGGTCCTTTAATACCCTTTGAAGTCAGCAGTTATTACGGCAAGAAGAGTCTTGTTTACTTTACCCTCCCTGCATCTTGGGCGATTGTCCTGGTTTCCTCATTTGGGGTGTCTGACAGCGCTGCCCGTTTTCCTGGGGCGGGCAGGAAAGAGGTGCAGGACATTGAATTCTCCTTTTTGTCATCCTCCCACCCTGCAGTACGAAATTCTGCTGCTGACAGCTCATCCGTGCTGTTACTGATGCAGGACATCCCACTGCTGTTGTTTGCCAGCGTAACTGTGCTCAGCTGTATCCGTAATCTTCAAAGGACACCAGGTTTTTAACCCTTGATTCATATTTTTTCCTGTCAGAAAAGCAGATTTCATGCACATCTCACTCTTAAATACTGCAGATTTTCTGACACCAAACTCTAGGAGTGCCAGCTATTTCAAGGATGAGAGAATAAAAGTAACTGTGCTCTGTTGTATCCATAATTCTCAATGGATGCCAGGTTTTCAACCCCTGATGCATATTCTTATATTCTTCCTGGTGCTTCCAGAAAAGCAGATTTCATGCACATCTCACTCTTAAACATTTCTGACACCAAACCCATCGCAAGGCTGAGAGAACAAAACAGGAACACCGAGAAATGCTCCGTGGCTGCTAAAAATAGAACGGTCGGGAGAGAGGAAGGATGTGGGAGGAAAGGAGATAAAAGAGAGATGATTTCAAAGCTTTTCGTAAGGCTTTGAGAACGAGCTGTAAAAATCCTGCAAACCAGAAGGTGACGGCACCTGCTCGGGATGAGTCACTCGGAGGGAGATCTGTGCCCTCAGGTTTGGAGAGGAGTGAATCAGTTCCGTCAGAAAAAACCACGGAGCCGCCCAAGCTCGCGGGTCCTTCCTGTCCCCGGCTGTGGCACTTTTGGGACCCGAGCAGGGACAGCTGATGGCACTTCCCAGCTTCCCAGGTGCTGCCGGTGTCGTGTTTCCCACAGGGATTCAAAGCCCTCTGGAAAGGTGCCTCCTCTTTGGGATATTTCAGGATAGCAGGGACACCTCCCACTGTCCCAGGCTGCTCCAACCTGGCCTTGGGCACTTCCAGGGATGAGGAATCCACGACCTCTCTGGGCACCTTGTGCCAGGGCCTCACTGCCCTCCGAGTAAAGAATTTCTCCCTAATACGGAACCTAAATCAGGGTGCTCATATCAAGTGTGTGCTCTCAGTTTGGGATGTTCCTGGCCCTGCCCCCGGGAAAGAGGCTTCGAGCAGGGGCCTGGGGCTCCCCACGGCTCTGCTGACCCAGGACGAGATTTTGGCTGCTTTGGGACAAAAGTGCTGCTGGGAGGGGTTGGTCCTGTCAGAGAATCCTGGAATGGCTGAGGTTGGAAGGGATTTTAAATCCCATCCAGTGCCAGCCCTGCCTTGGGCAGGGACACCTCCCACTGTCCCAGGCTGCTCCAGCCTGGCCTTGGGCACTGCCAGGGATCCAGGGGCAGCCACGGCTCCTCTGGGAAAGCTGTGCCAGGGCCCCATAAATCAGAGATAAAAGAGAGTGAAGGTCAAAGATCGGGATCCAGCCCTCATCCCGGTGTAAGAGTGTCTTGTATCCTCATTGGAAACATCACTGTCATTTCAGGTCTTACTCAATTTTTATTACCTGGTGATTAGGGCTAGAAAGGAACTGCTGGTTACTGATAATCCCATGTCCCAGAAGCCTTCCCTGGAACAGCTGCTGGGCTAAGTTTGGAAAACCTGTGGAAATCTTACTTAAAATTAAATTATTCCTCAGTCATATTCGGATCAGCTGCCTCAAGGAACAGAGAAAATCCCCTTTGAGAAGTTAGTGTGTGATTATAGAACAAACCCCTTGAAGGTTCTTTTCCAACCTAAATAATTCCACTTTTTCCACGTTAGTGCTCAGTTTTATTTGGTGGGCTGGGACAGGGGATGTGGTTGGAAGGTGAGAATTGGAGCTTGTGCTTTTAGAGGTGGCTTGAAAATGCCTTTTTTGTGTGTTCTTGCCTGTGGAAGGAGATCTGAAGGGGTGCAGGCTGCCCTCACTGTAAGGTCTGATTGTGATGTAGTGTGGATTAATTAATGAGGGTATGGATTAATTAATGAAGGTATGGATTAATTAATGAGGGTATGGATTAATTAATGAAGGTATGGATTAATTAATGAGGAGTGGTGTGTTCCAGCAGCTGTGGAAGACCAGGAAAGATAATGAGGTGAGGCCTCCACTCTCCACAGCCCCTTTAATGTCAGAAACGCGGCTCAGGGGATGGGCAGGGGCAGGGCACAGCTGTGTCCCATCGGTGTCCCCGTGCCGGGTACCTGTCCTGGCACTGTCCCTGTGCCTGGTACCTGTCCTGGCACTCTCCCCGTGCCGGGTACCTGTCCTGGCACTCTTCCCATGCCGGGTACCTGTCCTGGCACTGTCCCCGTGCCGGGTACCTGTCCTGGCACTCTTCCCATGCCGGGTACCTGTCCTGGCACTGTCCCCGTGCCGGGTACCTGTCCTGGCACTGTCTCCGTGCCGGGTACCTGTCCTGGCACTCTTCCCATGCCGGGTACCTGTCCTGGCACTCTCCCCGTGCCGTGTACCTGTCCTGGCACTGTCCCCGTGCCGGGTACCTGTCCTGGCACTGTCCCTGTGCCGGGTACCTGTCCTGGCACTGTCCCCGTGCCGGGTACCTGTCCTGGCACTCTCCCCGTGCCGGGTACCTGTCCCGGCTCTCGGCAGGGATGGGAATTCCCCCCCGGAGCTGCTCGCTGTCTGTTGCTGCCATCCAGAGCCCGCTCAGGTGAGCTGCACTCGGGGATGTTCCTCTGCTCCTTCCGCACCTGCCAGGCGAGGGCAGGGAGTTCTAAATGCCATAAATAAGGGGTGAGATCCCAAAACAGCTTCAGTTCCCAGCCAGAGCTGGCGCTGCCTCTGCCACACCTGGAGCAGGAACGGTTTCATTTTGTGTTTTCTCTGTTCTCTCCTCCCCCGGTCTGGCTTCGACGAGGGGAACGTGATCTCAGCAAAGAGAACCTGCAGGAGATCCCTGCTCAGGCATTTGCACTCTTATAACCTGATTATTATTGGATGTCTCCGTTGTTCTGTATGAAAAACGGGATTAATTCCGGCTGCTGGTTTTTAAAGGGAAGGGGAAGGGGAAAGGGAAGGGGAAAGGGAAGGGGAAGGGAAGAGGAAGGGAAGAGGAAAGGGAAGAGGAAAGGGAAGAGGGAAGGGAAGGGAAGGAAGGGAAGGGAAGGGAAGGGAAGGGAAGGGAAGGGAAGGGAAGGGAAGGGAAGGGAAGGGAAGGGAAGGGAAGGGAAGGGAAGGGAAGGGAAGGGAAGGGAAGGGAAGGGAAGGGAAGGGAATCTGCTGCTGTCATTCTGTGAAACTTCTGTGCTTTGGCCCATTCCTGCACATCCCCCTCGTCCTCACAATGCCATGAGCACGTTCCTGTGGCATTCCTGGGAATCCTGGAGCTCAGAAAAATCTCTGTGGGCCCAGTGAGCCCCGGATTCTGCCCGGGAGGGTGGATTCAGGATTCACTGCTGTTCCTGCCTTGTTTAATCAATGTTTGGGGAACCCACAACTCCAGAGCCCACAGGAGGGAGCCAAATACTTTGTTCTCAAGAAAGAGGAAACTCACCTTTGTGTTCAGTGTCTTCATCGAGTGTTCAGAGGTGAAAAGGAGGAAAAAACGATGGCAACATTTAAATACATCAATGGAGCTTCATATACAGGGAATTCAGACTTATCCAGGGGATTACCTGAAAGAATCCAGGGAAAAAAGATCATCCAGAGATATTTTATACGATCACATCATGGAATCCCAGAATGGTTTGGGCTGGAAGGGAGCTTAAATCCATCCAGTGCCACCCCTGCCATGGGCAGGGACAGCTCCCGCTGTCCCGGGTGGGGGCAGGAGGCCTGTGCCAGAGGCAGGGAAAGCAGCCTGGGATCTGGGAATCTCCTCCTGTGCCTTGTTTTTATTTTTTCCCTCTAAACAAAGCTTCAGTTTGGTTTGTGGCTGTTGCTGGATGAGGAAAGTACCAAGCAAGGAAAGCTTTCAACAGGCTAAAAATAAACTCTGTTATTGTCATTTTTTATGAATATTTCACAAAAGGATGGGATTTTTTCAGCTTCACTGGAAACACCGGGAACAACTTTTCCATATTAAAAGAAATCCATCGTTATTTATTTTTGTTGGTATTTGCTGAATTCCGTGAGTTTTTGAGCTGCTTGCTGACATCTGACATTGCTTTGGGATCACGCTTGGACAAGAGCTCGGGCACACATTTGCTTTTGCTTTGGGATGGAGGGACCTTTCCCAGCTCAAAAGCTGATCCCTTCTATCTGCATCCCAAAGTGATAACACCAAGGGACAATCCATCCATCAGCCCCCAGCCAGGATAACCATGAGGAATGACCCGTTCCTGTTTGTTGTCACCATGAAAGAGGTGGCTGGAGCTGGAAGTTGGCAAATCTCATCCTTCCCTTCCTAAGGGAATATTTATAACCTCCCATCTCCCTGAGTAATGCCACTGGGATTCAATTCCAAATCCATATTTCCTGAAGCTGGATGGAAAATGGGATTTTTGTGCCTCTCACGGATGATGCTGGAGAACAGCAAAACGCATCCCAGCTCCTCCAGGAACACAGCACATCCACGGGATGCTGGGGAGACAAAACAAAAAGGGTGTTTCAGCCATTTGATCAGTGATAATGAACTCATTTGGGACGGCCAAAGTACCCCCACACACAAAAATGCACCAGAACAAACAACGAGGGAATATTCTGTACATAATTCAGAACAGCCACGGGATGGAAAAGAAAATAGACGTGTCCTGGGCAATGTTTTTTCATATGTGCAAGGAATACATTCCTTTCCCCTGTGCTGGAGTTATGAATTTGTCAGGGTTCACGTTTTTCCTCTTATTTTTTCTCATCCTTAAAGGTCATGGGGCTCTGAAGCACGGCCTGCCTGCGTCTGTGCTCTAATCCAGCAAACCCTGCGTGGCCAAGGATTCAATCCCGCTGCACGGGGCCAGATGGATCCTCCTGCTCTGCCCTCAGGTTCTGGGGTGGGTGGCAGGATGGACTCTGGGAGCAGAGGGCCGGGATTTCATGGAATGCGTGGCATGGCAGGACCATGGAATGTGCTGAGCTGGAAGGGACCCACTGGGATCACTGATCCTGCACAGACACCCCAAAATCCCACCCTGGGCATCCCTGGCAGCGCTGTCCCAACGCTCCTGGAGCAGCCTCGGGGCCGTGCCCATTCCCTGGGGAGCAGTGTCCAACACCCTCTGGGGGAAGAACCTTTCCCTAAAATCCAACCTGACCCTCCCTGGCCCAGCTCCACACCGAGGAGTTTCTGGTGAGTCTTGGCCTCCCCTCAAAGCAGCAGGGACAGGAGCAGCAGCCCCAGCAGAGCCACGGGCAGGACCTGGAGCCCCAGGGAGCAAAGGGAGCTGTGTAAAAGCCAGGCCTTGCTGCTGGCCCAGGAAAAGCCCTGCATTAACCAGGTTTTACCAATTCAGTGGAGGCCAAGGGTGATTTGCTGTAGATGAGGCTCCTTTGCTGCGACTAAAAAGGTTCCAGGCTGCAAGGAACTTCCCCCAAATGCCACAATCCTACAGATCCAGCCAGGGGAGGTCACGTAAGTGGTGGCTTTGCCTTGGAGCTCCATCTCCACTCGTTATATTCCACTCTGGCACCAGCACTCCTCCACTGATTTATTCTTTTAACATTCCCAAAGGACATTAAGACAATTTTTCGGAAAATGTGGGTGCTTTGGGGATCTCCATGAAGGCCAGACCCCACAATGTGCTCAGGTCCCCTGTGCTGCTCCTGTTTGTAACTTGATCCTGGAGTAAACCCTCTTTGCTAAAGCTTTTGTGAGCCCCGAAGTCCTCCCCTGTGCCTGGGAGGGAGAAAAAGGGTTGTTAAACCCCCTGCATGGTTTGGTTGTGCTTTTTCCTAAATATAACCCGTTTATTTTGCTTTCAGGCAGCCCCTCCCTGCTGGGAGCTGTTCTGGGGTGACGCCAGGCAGGGTTGGTCTGCAGGTACTTCCAGCCATCCCCACCAGTGCCAGACCCACTCCTGCGCTGCTGAAGGGGGAATCCACACTTTCCAGCGAGGTCTGGTTGCACCCCCGGGCCCCTGGCACTGCCCTGTGGAGTGAAACCCGTGCTGTGCTGTCCTTCTCTTGTCATTAATCATCTGCCTGAGTCACAGCTCCTAACGCTGAGCCTCTGCTCTGAGAGCAGCTAAAGTGAGCAGCCTTACAAGAAAGAGCTTGAGTAAGAGGAGATGACATTTGGGAACCTTCTGGCCGGGTTGGTTTGTCCAAACAATGCTTTGGACCAAAAAGTTTCAGGGAAATGGCACCTTCTGGCCCAAAAAAAGCTCAAATCCCTCAGCTGGGAACGACAGCCAGTGCTGGAATCCCATCCCAAACTCTGGGAGCAGCTGAGCACAGGTTTTATAGCAAATCCCAGGCCCAGGAGTCTCCATCTTGTTATGATTTACAGGGACACACAAACTGGAGAAGGAATCGTGTTCCTACGAGCGGGGTCATGTTTGTTATTTGAAGCCAGCTAGAGTGTGCTGTAATTCATTTGCTTCATTGTTCTGGGCTTTGTTTGCCCTTCTTTTCTGATTTCATTCCCTCCCCCCAAAGCAAAAGCAAACACTTGCACTGCTGTGTGAGGGACTGGGAACGTCCTGTCCCCTGGAGGCACCAAGAAGACCAAGATTAATTTTTATCCTGACTCTACAAAGCCAGGATCCCAGAAGACATCGGCTGGGGAGCCATGCTGGGCTTTTTTCCCAGTTTAAGGAATAACAAGGTGTGTCCCGGCCTAAAATAACTCCTTTATTGCAGTTCTAGAGCACAAAGCCAGGCTCAGCCCTCCTTGCTTCGGGTTTGATGCTCTCCCAGTGAAACCCAGGCTTGGATACTGGACAGTGCAGTGTCCAATTTTTTATGGAACATCCCCATGGAAGAACTGGGGATGATAAAGGACACGAAAGCCAACTTTTGGTTGATGGCAAAATGCCCCAAGAGCTCAAGAATTGGCCCTAAATTGGTCACAGCTGAAGAAGAGATTTGAGTTGTAGCTACACAGGGAAGGGAATTGGCTGGAAATGGGGTTTGTGCTTCCAAAGTGGGGGATCCATCCATGTGCTGAAAGGGTCTTTGCTCCTGGGAATCTCAGATGTTTCAGTGATGAGGGGGAGGCAGAGAAGCTTCTGGTCCCCCCCATCATCTGTTGGGAGACTGGGAAGAAAACGCAGCCAAAGTCACTCAGAAAATTGGTGACAGCAGCTAAATTCTGGTTGATTTTCTCCCTTTTGGATTTAAAACTGGTAAAGCTCTTCAGAAGCTTCTCCTCTGCTTTAGAATTTGGGAGTGGGAGGAGGTGGAAAACGGGAAGTCAGCAAGGAGAGGAAAGAGCTCTGCCTAAATCCCCCGGATTAATTGTTGGACTTCTCTGTGGGGTTTGAGTACACTGCTACAACGAAAAGCTTTTCTACTGGAGGCCGAGATGTGAGATAGAAAGATGATCCAAAGCATCAAAAGAGAGGATGGATTAAATGGAGAATAAAAAGGGAAAGAAATGAGGAACTTTTGTGGTTACGTGCTAGGAGCTTCGGAAAATCACACTCAAATTGGAAGCATGTGCTCTAGAAAGTTTCAACATAGGTATTGCAAAAAATGCATTTTTCCCAGGGGAAGGGGAGGAATTGGGATTCAAAATTATGAAATGACCTGGGGAGAGCTCTGGCCTTATGCACAGGAGAGCAAACTGGGGATGGAGATCAAATGTAGCTCGTGGAGGGGATGGTCCAGCACAAAATGTAACCTGGGGAGCTCCAGCGGGGAGGGGGCACCACTTCCATGAACTAGGAAAGAGCTGGGATGGAGAAGGACTGGAGTTCAGGGCTCAAGAGGGCAATTCCTGGTCTAATTAAGAGTTTAGAGACATCCCAGTGTCTGCTTGAGTCCCTGCTGAGGCTGGGAGTGGCTCTGCTCCGCTCCCACACAAATGAGGTTTCATTGATTGCGGCTGTTCCTTTGGTTCCCTGTTTGCAGGAAACTTCCTGCCTGTGGATAGGGGATGGATTAATGAGGAGAGAGAGTTTGGGCCTTATGGATGCAGGAATCCATGGCTGGGGAGGGCCCTCTCCTCCTTCTGGTCAAAGTAATGGCCAAACTCAGCATTTCCAGAGCCAGAACCAATCCTTTGCTAAAATTTGTATGGACTTGTAGCAATTTCTGAGCAGGAGGATTGAGGAAGGAGGAGAGAATCCAGAGCTGGATCTGGAGATTAAAACCATTCACTGGAAACATCTGGAGGTGGCTCTCCCATCCCTCCCCTATCAGCAGAGCTGGAGCAGGAGCTCCTTTCTGTGTCTCTGTCCAGCACTTCCCAGCCAGCACAGATATTCCCGCTTTGCTCTAACAGCCAGCATTCCGAGGGGTTTTGGGGTGTTAAAAACACAACAGGGGCTTGTGTCCATGCTATTCCCAGCCTGGAAGAGGCAGCTGAGTTGGGAGGAATAAGGAATGGAAGGTTGAAAGCATAATGGAGGGATTTCCTGGATGAATACCAGGAAATGAACAGCCAGGTCATGGAATCCCAGGTTTGGGTGGGAAGGGACCTTCAATTCATCCAGTTCCACCCAGGGGCATTTTCCGCTATCCCAGGGTGCTCCAAGCCCTGTCCAGCCTGGCCTTGGACACTTCCGGGGATCCAGGGGCAGCCACAGCTTCTCTGGGAATTCCATCCCAGCCCCTCCCCACCCTCCCAGGGAGGAATTCCTTGCCCATATCCCATCATCAGCTCGTGTAAATCAGCAGTGGATTCCAGCGGAATCACCAAATCCAAACAGAACTCTGCTCCATTCCTGCCTATGTGGGCTCTTCCAAGCCCAAAGCCTTAAAAATGCAGCTGTTGGAGGTTTGGGGGGAAGTGACAGAGAGGAAAATGGAGAGGGAAATACAATCCCAGACAGGCAGCAAAAAGGAGGGGAAAAAGTCAAGGAAACAGGCGGAGACCAAAGGAAAAGGATGGAAAAAGAGGGAGATGCTCAGAGCTCAGGTCCAACAGCAGGAGAAGAGCGTGTTCAGTGCAGCTGATGCCATGGAAAAGCAAAATACTTCCAATTAGGAATCAAAATTAGAGCAATTAACAGGGAGGGAGTTCGTTTAATTGGAATGTTCAGAGTTCTTGGGGTGAATTGTGGTCACAGGCTTGGCAGCATCCTGCCTGGTGGCTCTGGGATTGCTATAAAATCATTTAAGTTCTTCCCATTTTATCCCTGGGTGCAAATCTACCTTGGGAGTGACCTCCAGACCTTGGAATCCTTGAGGAATCTGGGAATTCGCTGTTATTCCCATCCTAAGCTGGCTGTTCCCAACACTGGCTGCAGGATTTTCCCCTCGAGCCCAAGTCTGAGGTTGGGTCCAGGTCTTTCTAATTTTATCCCTGTGGAATTCCTAGAAGCCAGACAAAATTGACTTTCACACAAGAATCTCCTTTGTTTACACACTCGGCTTCTCTGTTCAGTCAACAAAACGTGGTTTTTATTAAGTTCCCCTGGAAAAAAGAAAAGAGAGAGAGACATTTAAAATTAAGGGAAAAAATGCTTGGTTTGGGTGTTGGGTGAAATCTGGGGGTGGTGAGCTCAGAATGTTAATGAGAGATCAAAGCTTTTTCTTTTAATAATTTAAAGGTTATCAAATTCCATAGAGTTTTCTAGGCTGAGACTACCAGAGGAATCCAGGTGGGAAGAGTCCCGTGTAGAGTTGGTCAGGTGGAATTCCAAGTTCAAGTTCAAATTTGATTTTTCCATGTTTTCTGTGGCCCGTGTGCCTTTTGCTCTAGCTTTAACTGCAGCGGAGTCAATACATTCCCATTAATGTGATTTATCTGCCTCAATCCCTATGAAACACTGGAGTTGTTGATGTCGCTCCTTCCAGATGGATAAAAAGGAAGGAGGGAGGAGAATTTCCGAGGATACACCTGGCTGTGTAAAGCAGGAATTAAAATCCTGTTAAGGCAGGTAAATGAGCACAGAAGGCAGAAAGCAATGGGGGGGATCATTGCGGGGTCATGGAATTGTTCGGATTGGAAGAACCTTAAAGATCGTCCCATTCCACCCCTGCCATGGGCAGGGACACCTCCCACTGTCCCAGGCTGCTCCAAGCCCCATCCAGCCTGGCCTTGGGCACTGCCAGGGATCCAGGGGCAGCCACAGCTGCTCTGGGAATTCCAGCCCAGCCCCTCCCACCCTCACAGCCAGGAAGGATTTCTCCCTAATATCCCATCTGAACCTCTTTGTCAGGGGGAAGCCATTCCCCCGTGTCCTGGCGCTCCAGGCCCTTGGAAATTTTCTCTATTTCAGTTCTCCTTTCCAGTCCTGGAAATCATTCTGGCAGGTGGGAAGTTGAATTCAGGTGTTTCTTTCCCAGGGTGCTGGGCCACTGTGGGAGGAGTCCCAGAAGCATCGACCCCACAATGTTTCTAAAAGGGATGAGTTTTGTCAAGCCCCAAAGCCGTTTGTTGGCAGCTGCTCCACGGCCGCCTCGCACTCACCTTTCACACTTCCCTGAGAGCCGTCCCCACGTGTCCCTGCATCCCTCCAGCCTTCTCCAGGCTGAGCTTAGGGAGGGATGGCTGCGATTCCTGGCAGAAAGGGAAATGAGAAACAGCTCCTGGTTAGTCTGGAGCAGTTGTTCAAATCCATAACGGAAACCAGGACAGGGAACGTCTCAATTTGCAGGCACTGCGGAGTGGAGGCAGCTGGATATTCCCTGTGGTTGGATATTCCCTGTGGCTGTTGGATATTCCCTGTGATTGTTGGATATTCCCTGTGGTTGGATATTCCCTGTGGTTGTTGGATATTCCCTGTGGTTGGAACTGGCCAACCTGGCCTTGGACACTTCCAAGGATGGGGCAGCTGTTCCATTAATCCATAAGAAGCAAGAAAAGTGAAAAAAACCCCCAAATCAACGCAGGGAATTATAATTCCCAAATATCCCGACTGCTACTGGGATCAGCCTCTCTGGTCACACCATTCCAGGGCATGAATTTGCTGTTGCTGCTTTCCCTCGTGGAAGTGAAATGAGCTCCATCACCACAGGGCTGGGGAAGGTCTGGGTGGGAGTGAGGAGGGAAATAAAGCAAATAAAGCAAATAAAGCAAATAAAGCACTGTGGGAGCAGATTTCAAATCCACATCGAGAAAATGGAGTTTGGTTTGAACGTGGTGATTCCTGTCTGGGCTGCTGGAGCATCACCTGAGCTAAAGCTTCACCCTGGGACAGCCAAAAATGTCCCTTCTGTGACATCAGCCCCTAAAAATCAGTTACCTGTGTGTGTCTCATTGCTGGGGTCACCCTCAGCGCTCGGCTTTCATTTCGCACCCAGTTGTTATTTCTGTCTCTCTTTTTTTCCCCCCCTTTCTCCTTCAGCAATGACATTTGCATTCCTTTTAGCCAAATACCAAGGTTAAACTAAAAATAATCCTGCCCATCAGTTTTAGATTAGGCCTAGAGCAGGCCCAGCTTTACAGTAAACGTGTGTGTCAGGCTTGCTGCGTGCCCTGCCAGGAAACTGCTCCAGTCAGGCGTTTCAGGAATGAGATTAATGGGCTTTTTAACATCATCTGAAGTTATTTCTGATTGCCAAGTGGTGATTGCTGTTAAAAATTGCGTGAATCCACCTTCTTTCAGGAAAAATGAGGATATTTTGGAATGGTTTCCTTTCCTGAAACTGAGGAGGGTTTGAAACTTGGGTCGTTCTCTGCAAAAAGCAGCAGCACATCCCAGTTCCTTCGAAAATGGTGGGATAATGTTTATTATGATGCTGGAAGTGTCCAAGGCCAGACTGGACAGGGTTTGGAGCAACCTGGGATGGTGCAAGGTGTCCCTGCCCATGGTAGGGGGTGGGATGGGATGATTTTTAAGGTCCCTTCCAACCTAAACCATTCTGGGATTCTCTCATTCTGGGATTTTCTCATTCTGGGATTCTCTGATTCTCTGATTCTATTTAAGAGCTTTGTGCTTGCAAGGTTTTAATCTCTCTCTTTAATCTTTGTGAATCTGAGTCACCTAATGCAGGTTTATAAATATTCCCTTGCTTTTAAAAATCCCGGCGAAAGCGCAGCTTTGGTGGTTTGGAAGCTCGGCTTGCAGGGTTGGACACAGGAGATTCCACAAGGAAGTGCTAATCCTCCCTCTTCCAGGGTGCAGAGGTTCAGAGGAAGGTGTCACCAGGTGTAGTCCCACAAAGGAATTAAACCCAGCTCTAATTATGAAACCAGACTCTCCTTCAAAGGCCCACGGGCCCGGAAGGTCGAAATCCATGGAAAGGAATCGGTTTCTCTGTTACTCTTCCAAAAGTTCTCAATATCCAAAGGATGAGATTATTTTTGATCCCTGTGGGTGAGAGAAAAGCTGAAACTTGGGTTCTTGTTTAAAAGGGCTCTGCAAGGGCACCAGGGAGTCCCAGACCTGTCCTCTCCCCTCACTTGCTCCATTGGGGTCTCCTGGGCAGCTGTAACTCCAACAGAGTCCTTTTGGAGCTCTGGCCTTCAGGGAAAGGATCCACGGGAGATCCTCCTGCTCCACTGGGCTGTGTTTAGGCCTAACAATTTAACACCGTGTTAACCCCAAAAAACACCATCCCAAGGCATCAGCTGGAGCCAAACAATATTCCCTCAGCACCCTGTGCAAGTTCTGCTCTCCAGACAGCCAAGATACCAATTCCCCTCAACCCAGCAGCACTCCCAGGGGATAAACCATCCTCAGGGCAGCTCTGGACTCTTTAGGATGGGCTAAAACATCCCTGGTACAGAATTCTGGTGGAATATCTTCAATGAAAAGACCTCCACAGGGCCCTCACTGAGTGTGGAGGGCCCAGCTGTGGGCTCTGCTCGCTGTGATCTCTCACAGATCCTAAAGAGAGACAGTAAAAGTTGTCCAGCATTTATTGGAGCGGCTGTAAAACTTCATCTGATGGCAGTGGCTGTGGCTGATGGCAGAGGAAATGTCGCAGATGTGGAGCTGGGACAGAGTCTGGGAGATGTTCCCTCTCTCTCTTGTTTAAGTTTCCAGCACTGAGGTGCAGAATGTTTTTACAGGTACTCACTGAAAGTTCTGAGTATTTCAATGTATTCCAGCGTAAAGGGCTGTGTGGAAATCTGTGAACTGGTTTTGCAATAATAAATGCACTGCAGACCCCAAACTGCCTGTCCAAACTCCTCTCTGGGACTGTCTGACTTGTTCTGCATCCTCCTTCCCTCTGAGGCTGCTCCCGGGCCCAGCCAGAGCCTTTAAAGCCTTTAACGTTTGCATTAAAACCTTTCACATTTGCATTAAAACCTTTCACATTTGCATTAAAACCTTTAACATTTTATTAGAACCTTTAACATTTTATTAAAACCTTTAACATTTGTATTTTGACTTTAAAAATGCAGTTCATGCCATACCTTTGTGATCCTCAATGCTTCCAGTGTGTATTTGTTATCCAGAGCTTGGTGAGATCAATCACTGAGGGCTAGAAAGAAATGCTGACAATTGCTCATTAATTTTAAATATTAAGGCAATTCTTACCTGGCAGTGCTTCCAGCAATGTGTTTATGAGCATTAATGACTTATGGAAGGATGTGTTCAGGTCATGGGATGAATATTTCTATTTTTAACATTCTCCTTCTCAGTTTTTAACCTTTTACACATCACTTCTCTGTGCGATTACAATACAAAATCGGGCTGAGATAATTTCCACTCAAAATCACCTCCTGTCGTTTGTCCTGTGACGAGCTGAAATATTCTGTGAAATGGAGCTTTTAAAGAATTCCCCGCTTCCTTTGGCTGGGAGGAAGGGAAGTTGTAAATTGGATTTTGGAGCTGTTCAGCTCTGGAGCTTTCAAAACATTTACTGGAGGTTAAAAAAAGAGCTTTGCTGTGGAGTGATTGTGATTGTTTTTACATCCACTTCGCATCTGTTTCTTCCTTAGGGATGTGGAATGAGGAGCAGAGAAGAAAAATCACAACATTAATTTATGTTTCAAAGCTCCTCTCCTACAACGGGAGCACAAAAAGTTGACCTTAAAGAAAGCAGTCCCTGAAAAAGGAGAAATCTTTCCATTCATTCGGGATCCAACGTGTGCTCGCTCATGCGCTGCCCCACAGCCGACTCTCTCTTAGCTAATTACCAGTGACATTTAATTCAAACTAAAAGGAGCCCAGGGCTCTAAAAATAACCCCAAATCACAAGAGAACGAAGCATTTGTCTGCCTCTGACCCTGGGCAGCCCCAAAACACACTCCGGGCATGACAGGGGGGTCAAATCTCCGGATTTGGGGAAAATCTCTGCACCTTGTTGGGATCATTTGCTCATTTGCGGCACCGTGGGCTCGGTCACTGAAGGGCTGGAGGTGTTGGGTGTCAGGCCCTCAGTGGCTCCAGGAGTTTCAGGCATTAAATTTCATTTTAGGTCTTGTTTGAACCTTTCCTTGGATGCTGGAGGGAGGATTTGGTGTCCTGGAGAACTGGAGATGTCTCTCCACGTCCTTACCTGTGCACAGGGAGTTGTGCCTTGTGTTTATCGGATTCATTCCAGCCCTGTTACATCTCACAGGATCACAGCTAAGTGCTGAAATGGATTCTTTGTCTCTTTTTTCCTCCATTTCTAAAAAACCACAGCTGATTTCTAAAAAAATTCAGGGCAAAGTCTGGGAGATGTTGTCTCGCTCTCTTGTTTCTTTTAGATTTCCTGCAGCCTTGGCTTTCCTCGCTGAGGTGCAGAATGTTTTCACAGGTACTTGCTAAAAGACCTGAGTATTTCAATGGATTCCAGGGTAAAGGGAAATCTGTGAACTGATTTTGTAACAATGAATGCACTGCAGACCCCAAATCCCTGTCCACACTCCTCTGGGATTGTCTGACTTGTTCTGGATCCTCCTTCTCTCTGAGGCTGCTCCTGGGCCCAGCCAGAGCCTTTAACATTTGTAACCCTGTGAGGTGGGGAGGAGCTGGCCTGGAATTCCCAGAGCAGCTGGGGCTGCCCCTGGATCCCTGGAAGTGCCCAAGGCCAGGCTGGAGCAGCCTGGGACAGTGGGAGGTGTCCCTGCCCATGGCAGGGATGAGCTTTGAGGTCCCTCCAACCCAAACCATTCCAGGATTCTGTGATCCACCCATCCCCGTTTTTAAGGAGTGAGGTGTGGGGTCAATCCTTCAGGATTCCTCTGTGGCAAAGGCAATGATGGCACCCCCAAAGCGGGGGCTGCTCTGTTGGCAGGGAATGAATGAGACCTGGACCGTTTCCATAACCTTGGTCTTAATCCTTGTTTGATTTCTGAGCCTGGTTTGATTTTGAAACCTCGAGTTCTCTCTGACTTTTCCCATTGCCCGTTAATTAGAGAATGGGATTAGCCAGGATTTGGGATAGGGTTGGTTAAACTCCCAATTCCTCCTGGATGCAGAATCCATTATCAAGAGGAGAAGGGAAAAGGAAACCTTGTGTTGTCTGGGATGAACATCCCAGCCTGGAGACACGGAGCTTGGAACAGCTCCACTTGGAATCGGAATCTCTACCACAGATCAACGGCAGCGGATTCCCGGCGGATCTCGAGTTCCTGAGTTCCTGCAGAACATCCTCTTCCATGTCCTGCAACACCTCATTGCAGGTTTGATGTCCAAGGAGTTTCCTCGTGGTCACGTCAAAGCAGCTGGCAGAGTCTTTCCCATTGTAGGACCGGGAATGTTTAGGTTACATTATGGGGGATACAAAGAGTTACGGGAATTCTGCCAAACCCCTTTAATGTCCCTGCCCCTGGATTCAGGATACGGATGTTGTCCATTTGAGAGGCTCCACATGCCACGGCATATTCCAAACTGCCGTGTAATGGAGCTCCAGGCGTGTGTCTTCCCAAAGGGATCAGCCTGTTTCGGTCATTTTAACCCCTGGCCTTTGGTAATTGTTGTTTGCGGATCAGATTTTCCTTGGCCCGTTTTCCTGTGGGATGTGAGAGTGGTTGGTGTCTCCAGCCCACTTCAGTCAGTGTCTGGCTCCTTCCTTTCCACAATCCAGATGTTTGTTTTACCATAGGCATTTTACAAAAGCCTAAAACAAATAAATATCCACTTCTATCCCTTCACCTCCCTTTGGATTCAACATTCCCAGAGTGTTACTGAGGTTAATGAGGGTTTTCCTCTCTTCAACAGCAAATTCACACAGATCCATAGCAGGGCCTGATACCCCCTGGCCCAGCAGCGCTGGATCCATCTGGGGATCCTTGGGAGCCTTTCCCAGTGCTCCTGGCACAGCTGATGGAAGGAACCCGGGCGTCAGGACGAAAGCCACCGCTCCAGAGCCTGGGATGTGCAGCACAGAGAGCAAAACCAGAGAGCAAACAACCTCTGCCCTTCCTCCTCCGTCGCCTTCCCACCACCACCACCCACCATTTACAGAGATGAGTTGTAAAGGAGCTGGTTTGTAGCTCCGTCCGTGGAACTTTCAAACAAGCCTTTCCCTGGCAGATTCCTTTGAAATACCGAGTGGTTTTTTAATGGGAAAAATGAACCAAGAGCTCTTACATTTGTGTCCTGTTGTTGTTTATAATCAGGGCCGGCAGAAACGTCAGCTTGTAATGCTTCGCCCACTCCTCTTCCACAGGATTATTCATCCCGGGAGCGGGGATGGGAGGGAAAGAAGCTTCTGTCATGGTTGTTTTGTAACCCTCTCCTATTTTTAAAAGGGACACGGTCCAGAACCAAACCGTGTGGGCTTAACTCAGCCTGAATCACCCCATGGCCAGCAGGACCTTTGCTCCTGCTCACAGGTCCTGGGCATGTGGTTAAAACAACCTGAGCTGTGCTGCCAGGGAATTCCTGGGGCAGAGCTGGGCCAGCCTGGGGCATTTTGCTGCCCTCCCCAGCCAAGCTGAGCAGGGACCAGGATGCTGATCCATCATTTTTCTGGTTGGTGGAAAGTTGAGTGAAGTCAATTGCGAGTCGCTTTGAAGTCCGGCTCTGTAAACAAACATGAAGAGAGAATTATTTACCACCACGATATTCCGGAATTTGCAGAACCCCAAGCTATTCAAAACACACTTCTGCCACTTTAAGATTGTTTATAAATGTCTCCAAGGGCTCCCAGGACAAATCCGGCCCCTGTGACGGAAGGCAGTGGTCACCAGACAGGGTCACTGAGGTGGGCATGACATGGGACAGGCACCAGGCTGCTGAGATGAAGTCACGCCGTTAACGAGCTGCAGGCTCGTTAATGCAGCTCTTTCCCAGGAGTGGCTTCCCGTTGGGAAACTCTTCTTGTGGCTGTGCTTGGAGCCCCAGCAGCCTCCAGATTCCAGCCCCTGGCTGCCAGCACCGGGTGAAGTTGTTGTGCTGAGCCAGCCGTCCTTGGGAGCTCGGGGCACAAGCAGTGCCTGCCTTGATATCCCCCTGGAAGATGCGGTGGGGCCGCTCCTGGAGCTCTGAGGGCCTTGCTGTTGCCTCTGGAAAGAGAAGAATCCCTGTTTTCCTGGGCTGGGAGGGTCATTTCTCTGGGATTTGTGTTCTCTGCCAGCTCCCAGCCCTTGTGAGCAGAGTCTCCCTCACACATCACTCATCAGAGGTTCTTGCTCCAGGCAGCTCCGTGGTCCTGCAGCTCTGCTACACCTGGTAATTATCCCCAGCAGCACCATCTGCACTGGAGTTTAATGTCTGGGGTTTCAATTTATCCTTAAATTACACCCTGGAATAAGGAATGAGCCGGGGCGTTATCAGGATGCTGTGGGGAGGATGGAGCGGGATGTCGGCGGTGACACAGAACAGCCACGGGCCTGCCATGCTCCCGTGCCAGGCAGGCGTGATTGGAGCTTCGTTAGTGGGCAGGAAGAAGCTAATTAAGGGAATCTGGAACAAATTCTCCCCAGAAGAGCTGCTGATGTGATGGTGGCTTAGGCCAGCAGAGCAGCCGGGCGCTGGAGCTCATCAAAGATTTGGGGTTATTGAGTTAAAAACTACTAAAGGTGAATTTTCACCTGCAGCTGATAAGGAGATGGACGCTCTAATTACCCTGCTTGTTTGGAATAACGAGATAAGCTTTCATGGGTCTGGAGTTAAGTGGGATAGGACCTCTGGACTGATGATCTCAGAGGTCTTCTCCAGCCTAATCTGTGATTCTGGGAGTCTGTCACCGACATCTTGCACTTATCTGGCTTTAATTGGGCTGGGAGCTGCTTCAGCTGGGTAGGGAGGGACAGAACATCCAGAACTGATGGCACAGGAGTAAAGCTGGGGCTCCTTCCTGCCTTGCACCACGTTGTTGGTGATGCCAGGATGATTTTTTGCCTTTTCTTTTTACCCCTTTTATATACCTTTTCACAGCTTTTGTATTCTTGGTGGTTTTTAGCCTACATTCCTAGACTCATTTGTTAAATTAGGAGACCGAACATCCCAGAAGCCCCGGACCCCAAGGTCCCCTCCAGAACACATTTTGTGAGCTGAGATAGAACCATCCAGAGGAGGGGTCCTTGGGGAGGGGGTCTCACTCGAGCCTCTCACTGGGGAATCGTTGATAGATGTGCTAATTAGTAACACCTATAATGATACCCCCGATCTATCGGGGTGGGCATTGTGGGGTGCATTTCAGCGCGTTCCACCTGGGCGTGGTGCACCTACAGATCCTTAAATAAATACTGAGGTAAAACCCCTTTTCCCCTTCTAACCGTGTTTGACTCTTGATTTTAAGATCAGGAAAAGGCATCACTGGGATCCTGCCCTGTGCTTGGCCATTAAATCCCAGTGCAGAGGTGCTCGATTTGCTTTTGCTGTGATGGGAAAGGGACAAATATTGGGGTGGAGAAAGAAAGGGAGACTTCCATAAATGATCTCTGACAGTTCCTTTACTCCTTCATGAGTTCAACGCCCACTTTCTTCTCTGGGACAAACAAACACCCCAGCAGCTCATGCAATGATCGTTTGAAAGGAAAGAGGGGGAAAAACAGAGTTTAAAATGTACAGATCTGTTTAGACCTGTACTAAGTTTATTATAACTCCTGGCTTTTTCCCCTCAGTGGAAATGGAATCAGCTTTTCAACCCCTCAGTTTGAAATAGTAGCACCAACACTTGTCTTGAGCAGGGAAATATCCAACCACAGGGAATGTCCAACAACTGCAGGGAATATCCAACAACTGCAGGGAATATCCAACCACAGGGAATATCCAGCCACAGGGAATATCCAACAACCACAGGGAATATCCAACCACAGGGAAACCCCCAACTGCAGGGAATATCCAACCACAGGGAATATCCAACCACAGGGAATGTCCAACAATCACAGGGAATATCCAACAATCACAGGGAAAATCCAATCACAGGGAATATTCAACCACAGGGAATATCCAACTGCAGGGAATATCCAGCCACAGGGAATGTCCAACAGCCACAGGGAATATCCAACCACAGGGAATGTCCAACAACCACAGGGAATGTCCAACAGCCACAGGGAATATCCAACAGCCACAGGGAATATCCAGCCACAGGGAATATCCAACCACAGGGAATATCCAACAGCCACAGGGAATATCCAACCACAGGGAATATCCAGCCACAGGGAATATCCAGCTGCCTCCACTCCGCAGTGCCTGCAAATTGAGACGTTCCCTGTCCTGGTTTCCGTTATGGATTTGAACAACTGCTCCAGACTAACCAGGAGCTGTTTCTCATTTCCCTTTCTGCCAGGAATCGCAGCCATCCCTCCCTAAGCTCAGCCTGGAGAAGGCTGGAGGGATGCAGGGACACGTGGGGACGGCTCTCAGGGAAGTGTGAAAGGTGAGTGCGAGGCGGCCCTGGAGCAGCTGCCAACAAACGGCTTTGGGGCTTGACAAAACTCATCCCTTTTAGAAACATTGTGGGGTCGATGCTTCTGGGACTCCTCCCACAGTGGCCCAGCACCCTGGGAAAGAAACACCTGAATTCAACTTCCCACCTGCCAGAATGATTTCCAGGACTGGAAAGGAGAACTGAAATAGAGAAAATTTCCAAGGGCCTGGAGCGCCAGGACACGGGGGAATGGCTTCCCCCTGACAAAGAGGTTCAGATGGGATATTAGGGAGAAATCCTTCCTGGCTGTGAGGGTGGGAGGGGCTGGGCTGGAATTCCCAGAGCAGCTGTGGCTGCCCCTGGATCCCTGGCAGTGCCCAAGGCCCGGCTGGATGGGGCTTGGAGCAGCCTGGGACAGTGGGAGGTGTCCCTGCCCATGGCAGGGGTGGCACTGGGTGACTTTTAAGGTCCTTTCTCACCCAAACCATTCCAAGATCCTATGAAATACCTCCCATCAGAAGAAGTTTTTAGGAAAAGAGACATTTTAGCTTTTTTTCCAGGGATTTCCAGATGATCTCCAACTTGGAAGGGCCAGCTGCACTTTACCAGGCTCGCTGGTGATTTCATTTCTGCCTCTGCGATTTTAACCACAAAGGATAAGCAGATCAATCCAGTGCCTGGCTGTGCGAATTCTCCCTGGAATTCTCTGATTCCAAGGGATGAGTTACTTTTCTTTCCAGTGCCACTGCAGGCATCGCATGACGAGGCACATCTGCTCCGTGACTCATGGAAAGGGAATATCCCATGCGTGTAAGTGGCACAGGCTGCCTCACACTCAACCTTTGGGAAGCTTTTTGGAGGCCTGGTTATGCAAGAAATAAAAGGGGACAAATTCATCCCAGGGAAGAACTTTGAAAGCTGCGATTTGGCCTGGAAAAATATCCAACATCAAATATTAATAATGAGAGCGTGCTCCTGCTGACAGTCCTGGAGACAAGGATTCTCTGTGCATCCAGAGCCAACTTCTCCAGGCCTTTCTCCTTCGTATCTTTGCCCTCACACATTTCCGTGTGTTTCCACTCTCAGTGGAGGGGGTGGAGGAAGGGACTGGGAAGGGTTTGGAAGATGAAATGTCCCAAGATTTGGGTTTCCCTGAATGGAGATGCCAAGCCTTGAAAAGCAGGGTGAGGACATTGATGGCTGAGCCTGAGGGATCCCACAGGGAAAGAAGAAGGAAGAGAAGAGGGGCCATTGATGTCTCCATAAAATTAAAGAATTATTAAGGGTGGAAAAGATCTCCAAGAGGGATTATTGAGGTCTCCATAGAAGTATAAAATCATTAAGCTTGTAAAAGTCCTCCAAGATCGTCAAATCCAAGCATTCCCACCATTCCCACTAATCACGAATTGCCACAACTGCTCATTTTTGGAACACTTCCCGGGGTGGTGACTCTGCCACTTCCCTGGGGAGCCTGTTCCAAAGCTTGGCCAGTCTTCCAGTGAAGAAATATTCCCTGGTATCCAACCTGAAGCTCCCATGGCCGTTTCCCCTTGTCCCATCCAACGTGCTGCTTGAGGTGCCAAGGAAACCCCAGGGATTTGCCTTTTGCAATCCATAGGATTGTAAGGATCTCCCTTAAGGCCTCCCAGCACCCAGCTGACGGGAACGACGGCTGGGCCATCTGGAACTGTCGGTTTGGTGCTGCCGGACTCTGGGATAAGGAATTCTAGGCAGTAGCCCTGGCGCTCCTTGGAATTTGCGAGGCTTTGAAGCAGTTGTGCAATGAAGAGGGAAACAGGAACGTATTGAAAGGGAATTTCATCAGCTGGAGGCTGGGGAATGCAGCGCAGAAAGCCGTGAAAGGAACGGATCTGCTTCATTTGGCTGGACTTTGGGATTTGTTTTCCTTTTTTTTTTTCCTATTCCCAAATTGTTCCTCTGCAAGTTGTGCTCCAAGGCTTCCGATGGGTAAAAGCACCTCACGCAGTCAAAGTTTCTGACCCAGCGTCACCAGTGGAGCTGTGTTGCTTCCACCAGCTGAAATCTTGGCCTTTTGTGTGTTTTCCTGACCTTTCCCATTATCCCTGATTGTTGGATGATGACAATGTATTCCTTCCTTTCTGCGAGGGCCCCGCCACGTCCTTTGTTCTCCGTTGGACAAATGAAAATTCGGAATGGAATTAATCACTGGCAGTGCGGATCCCTTGGGATAAGGGAGGAGAGTCCTCCAGGGAGGGAGAGCAGTTACAGGATCATGGAATGATTTAGATTGGAAAAGACCTTTAAGATCATTGAGTCCAACCATTAACCCAACACTTGGGTGGCCAAGCCCACCCTTAATCCGTGTCCCCAAGCACCAGGCTGAGCTGAACCCGTGCATGAATCCCATGAATCCCCATCCATTCCACGAGAAATCAGATTTATGGAGTCTGTCTCCACCACCTCATGCCCCAGCACTGACGTCTGGGGACATCAGCGAGCTCTTGGTGGCACTGCTGGTGGGAGTGTGCAAAAGCAGAAGGAAACTGGAGAGTTTGAGAGCTGGGATTTCTTTCCTCTTCCGAGGTGAGACACAGAGGTGGGCACTGAGAAATTTGCTCAACTGATTTGGGGAGCTCTTCACCTTCTCCTTCCGTGGGTGAGTTTGAGTGTTCTGATGTTTGAACATTCTCGTTTGGGGGTTATTTTATTTTAACACCCTCCCAGTGCAGCTCTTGCATATTCAGGTGTTTAAATACAGTTTGTTGTAAATCAGACCCTGCTTTTCTGGCCTTGTTCAGAAAGGGGATTTTGTCCAGCTGAGTGGTTCCCATTAGGACTTTTAATTTTTAATGAATTATTTAAACAGCTCTAATGGTTGTGAGCCACAAGCTGTAGGTGAAGCAACTCCACCACTCCTGTGCCAGCCTCTGCCTGAAGCTAAAGCTCAGTTTAAACCCTCAGCACCGAGGGTTTGCCCTGCTCATCCCTTCCTTTGAGGCACCCAGGCCATCGTTCCCGCGTCAGTGGAAAGAGGAGGGGAATATTGTGATTGGCAAGATTCCAGCTCTTCCCAGCAGAAGCCGTGGGATGATTGCCTTTTGTTTAAATGTCAGAGGATCAGGGACATCCGAGGGGAGAAATGGCCTTTTAGATCATCAAAATCTGCATCACAAGTGGTGGAAAACTGAGGAAAAGCAACGTGTGAGCATCAGGATTATCCCGTTGGAATGGCCATGACTCAGCAGCTCTGCCTGGCCTCCCAACCCATGCCAACCGCTGGAAGGGCACAGGGCACGGAGCATTCCCTGGAGGGATGTGCAGGGCACACACATGGCCACATATAATATATCACAGTCAGGATGATACGAATTATGTCAGGAATCACAGGAGGAAACCTGAAGGCTGAGCTGATCCCAGTTTTTAAAGAAATTGAACTCTAACTTGGATATCAGTGATTTCCCAACAGCGCCTGCAGGACATCCAGCTGGGCACTGCTGCTGGGGTATTCTATAGGTCCCCAGCTAAACCTTGGCTCCCTCCTGCCAAGCCCTGCATAAACATTTTGCAAGAGCCTGAATCTTCTCCAAGGAGCCTAAACGGGCCAGGGAAGGAGTGGGACAGAGCAAGAATTGTTAGTTCCGGTCCACAAATGGAAAACCAGGCAGAGGAGGGGGAAGTGGTTTGCCCAAAAATCCGTGTGTAACTGGGGTGACAACCAGGTCCTCCCAGTCCCAACCCAATGCTTTCAAAGAGCCTCAGATTCTGTTAACTCAGGCGATGGAGGGGGAGGACAACAAAATTTGAGAGGGGACAGAGTCTGCGGGTGCAGAATCAGTCAGGTGGAAAAACAGGGCCAAACGTTGTTGTGGCAGTGGCAGTGCTGGGTTGGATTGGTGGGTGCTGGGGTTGGATTGGTGGGTGCTGGGGGTTGGATTGGTGAGTGCTGAGTGTTGGATTTGTGGGTGTTGGATTGGTGAGTGCTGGGTGTTGGATTTTTGGGTGCTGGGTGTTAGATTGGTGGGTGTTGGATTGGTGGGTGCTGGGTGTTGGATTGGTGGGTGCTGGGTGTTAGATTGGTGGGTGTTGGATTGGTGGGTGCTGGGTGTTGGATTGGTGGGTGTTGGATTTGTGGGTTCTGGATTGGTGGGTGTTGGGTGTTGGATTGGTGGGTGTTGGGTGTTGGATTGGTGAGTGCTGAGTGTTGGATTTTTGGGTGCTGAGTGTTGGATTTTTAGGTGCTGAGTGTTGGATTGGTGGGTGCTGGGTGTTGGATTTGTGGGTGTTGGATTGGTGAGTGCTGGGTGTTGGATTGGTGGGTGTTGGATGTTGGATTTTTGGGTGCTGGGTGTTGGATTTTTGGGTGCTGGGGGTTGGATTTTTAGGTGCTGGGTGTTGGATTGGTGGGTGGTGGGTGCTGGATTGGTGAGTGGTGGGTGTTGGATTGGTGGGTGTTGGATGTTGGATTTTTGGGTGCTGGGTGTTGGATTTTTGGGTGCTGGGGGTTGGATTTTTAGGTGCTGGGTGTTGGATTGGTGGGTGGTGGGTGCTGGATTGGTGAGTGGTGGGTGTTGGATTGGTGGGTGTTGGGTGTTGGATTGGTGGGTGTTGGATGTTGGATTTTTGGGTGCTGGGGGTTGGATTTTTAGGTGCTGGGGGTTGGATTGGTGGGTGCTGGGGGTTGGATTGGTGGGCGTTCAGTGGGCTCAAACACCCCCCTTTGGAATCTCTGCACAGACCATTTCAGACTCATCCACGGAATTTTGCTGCCCCGGTCCTGCTTCGCTTCCTCACTCCCAACTTCCCATCAAAGCTCCCTTCACGTTGACACGTACAGGGGACTCTCTGGCTTGAATTCCTGATGAAATCCTTGGACATTCACTATTCCAATTCATTATTCCGTTCATTCTGATCCAGCCTGGACAACCAACCTCCTGTTCAGCTGCTTCAATGCACGTTTTTCTTGGGAAGGAGGATGGACTTCCTGCAAAGTGATTCATAGGTCACTGCCTGAGCTGTGCTGATTATCCCAAAGCTTCTTCCTCTCCAGCCCCGTTCGTTCCACTCAGAGTGACATTTGAAGGCTCTGTGGTAAATATTGGATGACTGGGAAGTTGAAATTGTAGCTGATTTGGAAGCTTTTCCGTTATTTCAGGCTTTACAAATGTTCCAGCTTGGTCCTCCTGTCCCATGGTGGGAGCTGTAGGAGCCGAGGGTTTGCTGGATCTGCAGGAGGAGCTGATGGCTCTGCCAGGCTGGGAGAAAGTCTTGGATACAGGGACGGTTCTTATCCCAAATCTCTGGGATCGCAGCCCTGCAAAGAGGGGAGGGTGAGGACTTTTGCTGAAGGCTGTGGGAAGCGGTGGAGTTGCCCACGGAAGTGGTGGGGGTCCCCATCCCTGGAAGTGCTCAAAAGATGTGGGGGTGTGGCCCTTGGGGACATGGTTGACGGCCGAACTCCGCAATCCCAAAAACCTTTTCCAACCTTAACGATTCCATGATGCTGTGACGCTGTGAGGGTTTTGCTGCTTGTTCTGTCCCTTTGCATTCCCGTCCCTATCACAGCAGTGATTTCCTCCCTGCCTCGTCCCTGATAATGCCAACATTGTGAGAGTGCCCTTTCCAAGAGTGACTTTGAGTCACAGCCCTGCTCTGCTGAATCAGAGCCCTTTCCTCCCTTTCCAGGGCTGTCTTCTTCCCATCCTGGGCCGGAGCCCTGCCAGCTCCGAGGACAGCAGGAAGCCTTGTTTTAAAACAAGAGTTTAAAGGGACAAAAAAAAAAAAAAAACAGAAAAAAAGAAGGAAAAATTCAGAAAGCAAAGCTAGGAAAGCAAAGCATTGCTGCCTCTTTGTGTGCATCCTCCCCCTTCCTCCCGGGAGTCGGGAGCAGAGGAAACCCAAGGAAATGTCCGAGGGTTTAATTTGAACGAGTCGCTGGCATGGCCTGGCCCAAGATCCCCTGGGAAGGGGTGAGGGCTGAGCCAGCGGCTCGGAAGCTCTCCCTGTCAGCTGGGGAGTCCTGTGGGGTTTGTCTGTTTGAGGGGGATTCCTGTCCCTCCTTCCTGCTCTGTTTCGGATACCAGGCACCAGCATTTCCATTGGCAGGCGTGGAATGGGAGCCGCAGGGAAAAGGGCTGGGGTGAAGGAGAGGGCAGGGAGAGGAGAGGAGAGGAGAGGAGAGGAGAGAGAAGAGGAGAGGAGAGAGGAGAGGAGAGGAGAGGAGAGGAGAGAGAGGAGAGAGAGGAGAGGAGAGGAGAGGAGAGGAGAGGAGAGGAGAGGAGAGGAGAGGAGAGGAGAGGAGAGGAGAGGAGAGGAGAGGAGGGAGAGGAGAGGAGAGGAGAGGAGAGGAGAGGAGAGAGGGAAGAGGAGAGGAGAGGAGAGGAGAGGAGAGGAGAGGAGAGGAGAGGAGAGGAGAGGAAACTGTGGGGGAGTGGAGGGGGATCAATGATGGACGTGAAAATGGAGGGCAAAAATAGGAGGAAAGAAAGAAAAGGAGAGAGAGACCACAAGGGACCAAGGCAGCTCCAAATGATCCAGGGATTGGTTTATCAGGCATAAAACATGGAATGGTTCGGGTTGGAAAGGACCTTAAAACTCATCCCATTCCCCCTGCCATGGACAAGGACACCTCCCACTGTCCCAGGCTGCTCCAAGCCCCATCCAGCCTGTCCTTGGGCACTGCCAGGGATCCAGGAGCAGCCACAGCTGCTCTGGGAATTCCATCCCGTGCCAGCAAAGAGCCGTGCCTGGGAGCTGAGGGGCCAGGGAGTGGTGACATCCGTGCCCCTGGATAAAGGAGAGAATCTTTATGGTCCCTTCCCGCCCAAACCGCTCCAGGATTCCGTGACTGTCCAGCTGTGGGCACTGGGAAACCGGCAGGGTTTGAGTGGGGGCAGATGGAGAGGGCAGGAAATGGGAATGATGCAGGAGGCCCAGGAGGTGACGCGGTGGCGACATCAGCGCACAAAGCACCGACGGGGGGTGCAGGGGACGCGGGCTGGGGGTTGTTGTAAACATCCTGCCCAGGAAGAACCCTGCTTTTCCAGATATTTCATTGTGAAACTGCCCCAGCCATCACCTCCCCAGGAACAAACGTTCACGCCGTGACTGGCCCCCAGTGCCAACCACTGCTTTGGCCAAATGTTTTTAGGATTACTCCCCCCTCCCTCAAATTGTGTTTGTTATTACAGCTACAGCTTTTCTATGCGTCTTTTCTGACTATTTCACTGAAAGAAATCCTCATAAACTCCCAGTTAGCAAGAGGGGGTTGGGTGGATTATCCAGGCACATTTTCTTTGCTTTATTTACTTTAAAAGCTGTGGTCACCAATGGCTGGAAACGACGAGCAGGATTTTCCTGGGATGCTCAGCTGCCCAGCTCAGTTACTTGCAGCTTTCTGTGCTTATTTCTGTGTTTGGACTGAAATAGCTCCCTATTTTTATTTCCTCAGAACTTCTAGACAGTGGAAAGGGTTCGCTTTTAAATCCAGGGGCAAGAGATGTGAATATTTGAGGATTTAGAGCTCCTTTTTCATTCCAGCCTGAGCAGTGACTCTCGGGAGCTTTACCAGTGACTTATCTCCAAAAGAAACTGTTCCTCCACTGCTCCCCACTGGGCAGGGTCATCAATCCTCATCAAACTGTTGCCTTATAATTAGAAATTGTCCACATTTAGTGTTCATAAGCCTGGCAGTGCCTGAGGTTAAGGACAGGCACTCAACTTCCTGCTCAAAAATTGCAATTTGGCCATAAAATGGAAGAAATCCGAATTTATCCTCATGGGCAGCTTAGGGAGAAGTCAAGGTTCAGTTGAATTTTTGGTCACTGAGGTGCCATTGGTCTCTAATCACACCCTGCTTTGGGGTTTTGGTGTCCAGTTCTGGGGCTGTGCACTCAAATCCCTTCCATTTGGCACTTTGAGGTGCCTTTTGATAGAAATAATGGGAATTATAATACCTGGATCTGGGATACGGCTTCCTACAAATGGTTTGCAAAGTGTTTCATGGTGCAACAACTTGGGATTGTGGAAGGTGCCCCTGCCCAGGCCAGGGATGGGATGGGATTGAAGGGTGGGACTGAAGGGATTGAAGGGTGGGATTGAAGGGATTGAAGGGTGAGATTGAAGGGATTGAAGGGTGGGATTGAAGGGATTGAAGGGTGGGATTGAAGGATGGGATTGAAGGGTGGGATTGAAAGGTGGGATTGAAGGATGGGATTGAAGGATGGGATTGAAGGATGGGATTGAAGGGTGGGATTGAAAGGTGGGATTGAAGGATGGGATTGAAGGGTGGGATTGAAGGGATTGAAGGGTGGGATTGAAGGGTGCGATTGAAGGGTGGGATTGAAGGATGGGATTGAAGGATGGGATTGAAGGATGGGATTTAAGGTCCCTTCCAACCCAAACCATTCTGGAATTCCAAGATTCTCTGATGCTGCGTTTAAAGTCCTTGAACAGATCCCTGCCACAGCCTCCCTCCAAGTCGTCCAAGGCCAAGGAGCACAAAGTTTGTGCTGCAGCAGGAGTGACTCAGGCTGAACATGAGGAAAAACATCCCAGCAATAAAGAAACAAAGTTTTCAGAAGAAGTTCCACTTCACAGAAGTTTACAATGAATTTATTGCCTCTCCAGAGCAAATTCCAGCCCCGGCAGGAATGCGCAGGCCTAGCAGAAAGTGCTTCTGGAAATCACAGGGACAAAACTGGTCCCGTCTTGGAAGAAGGGCCTGGAGCTGACCTGGAGCTCCCCTCTGGCTCAGCTTTTCTGAATATCCCCATTTATCCATGGGAAACGAGGGCAGGGAGCAGGGAAAGGCCATGGCCAACGTCACGAAGCAAAAGTGCAAAGTAGGACTTAGGTCTCTTCTCTGGGAGGGCAAGAAAAAAGAGGGAAAATAAACAACAGCAGAAAAGAAGAGTAAATAAAGGCCGCATTCCAGGCTTTTCCTGGCTCTTCATCCGAGGCTTCCCTGCATTTTTCAGATGTATTTGAAAGGAAGATTTTCCTTCAGTTCAAGAGCTTGTCAAAGCCGGCTTATCTCCTACCTCAGCCTCTCAAAATCCCCGTGTCTGGATCAGAACATCCACGTGCCCCAGGTTAGCCGGGAACGCTGGTCCTGGCAGTGTTTGGGGCTGTCACTCGTTTAGGAACAATCTCAGCCCAAGGTTGAAATAATTCAGCTCAAGAGCTCTGTTCTCATGTGGAGGTTGCAGTCACTGTCCTCCTCCAGTTTTAGAAATTCGGACTGGTTTGAACTGGTTTTTGGCCATAAATCACTGGGAATGCTGGTGAGGCTCAGCCCAGACAAGGCAGGTATTCCCTTTCCATTCCTCTCCTTCTGTACCCCAGCCTGGAGTCGGTGTGCGGCTTGTAAAGAATTTATTGAGACAAAACTCCCTCCCCCTGAATCCCAAATTCTTTGGATGTGGAGGGGAAAGCAAGAGGATTTCATCCCTTGGATGAAACTCCTACTGAGATGAGCCCAAATCAACCCCCAGGTCTGGGCACCCCCAGATGAAGAGGGGAAAGTGAAAAGAGAGGCCCAGCCTGGTCCCCGAAGCTGGATCTGGTTCCAAATCCATGTTCCCCACTCATGATGGGTTAAACCAGAGAATTCCAGGCTCTGGGACTGGGAGAAAATTCCTTTGGAACTTTCTTCTCTCCTCTGCTTGTATAAACTGGAGTTGTGACACTAAATTGAAACCACGCACGCGAGGCCCGCTTGACTCGAGGTTCTCATATTTTCACCAGAGAACAGCAAACCCAGCCTGATCTGTAAACAAAGAGCATCAACTCCTTGTCAAAAAACCCCAACCAAAATCGTAATTATAAACTGGAAAATAATCAGGTTTTGATGCAAAGTCATAATTTTCCATGGGAAAACCTCCAAAATTCCATGGCAGGGTATGTCAGATGGATAAAAGAGATCCAGGCCAGCTTCAAACCAGCTCACACCGGTACCAGTAAAGGCCAGGACTGGCTGTATCAACCCAGCATCGACTCCTCTGCCCGTGTTTACACCACAAATCAGCCTCCTATTAAATCCACATTGGACAATGGCTCTGCTCCCTCTTTTCCTTTGCCTCTGGCCAATATCTTCCCAAAAGCATTAATGGATTTAGTGATCCAAGCAGTTCATCGTGTCCCCTCCCGCCCTCAGGATCAGACATGGCCAGTGGAAGGTGGCCAGCGGGGCTGGATGGGCTTTAGGGTCCCTTCCAACCCAAACCATTCCAGAGTTTTCTGTTTTCATGGAGTTGGTGAGGAAAATTTACGGTTTTTACCCCACTGAGGAGCTGAATCCTGCACCCAGTCCCTTCCAGAGGATCAGCAGAAGGACTGACCCAGGAACTTTCCTTGGGAAACAACACAGAGCTGCCAAAATCCCAGTTTGGGGAATCTAAACCCAGCTCATTTTCAGCCCCTCAGGAGGGACCTGTGGGAGGGAGGGACCCAGATCTCCACCACCCCCATCACTAAACAACAAAGTGATCTTTTCTCCATGCAGGGATTGGATCTTGGATTTTAGAAGAGATTCCAGGGAGCATTTCCCTCTCTCCTGGCCAGCCCTGCGCCGGTAAATGCTGGAATCAGGCACAGAGAGCAAAGGATGGGAGATTTTCCTCTTGACCTTTGCACACTCCAGAGAGGCTCCCGTTGGTGCTGCTGAGGGCTGCAGGCATCATTGTTCCAGAGAGAAATCCCTCTGGCCGGTTCCTGGTGGATAATGGTGCTGTTTGCTTAAGGAAACGGGGTCATCACCGGGGTTATTTTTATTGGGTGCCATCGTTTTTAGCATCCCCACGTCAATGTGTGTCACCAACAATGCCTTGTAAAAGGATACAGCGGTCGCTAAGGAAACCTCTGCAACAGCAGAGCCAAACAAAAAACAGAGCAGAGGCCGCCAAGGGCCTGATCCTGCAAATCCTCACCCACTCAGCCGGCTGAAGTTTTTCTTTTTCAAGCTGGGAGATGCTCAACCCCGGCCGGGGAAAAGTTTGTGTGGCAGAGACTCCCCCGGGGTTTGTGTGTGCCCCAGCTCCGAGCAGCAGCGGGAGCACGGGGCTGTTTCTGGGCTCTGCTGGTCGTTAATTGTTGAAAGCAGCCCTGGAATCTCGGCTGGGATATTTAATTTCACCGGGAGCACAGGAAACAGCAGCGGCCTTCAATCGCTGCTGATCTGCAGGAAGTGAGGGCGGATCAGACTCCTGCAGGCATCGACGGCCCCAGGATGTGCCCAGGTGTCCCCGGGGGTTCCAGAGGCTGGGACGTCTCCAGGAAAGGCTGCTGGTGGCTTCTGTTGTGGTCGATGGGCTGGGAGGGTAAATCAGGGGATCTCATTTCCAGAGAATGACAGCCCAGCCTTGCAGGGGTTCTGCAGAGAGGCTTTGGAATCCCAGAATCAGGGAATTCTGGAATGATTTGGGATGGAAGGACCTTAAAGCCCATCCAGTGCCCACCCCTGCCATGGACAGGGACACCTCCCACGATCCCAGGGTGCTCCAGCCTGGCCTTGGGCACTGCCAGGGATCCAGGGGCAGCCACAGCTGCTCTGGGAATTCCATCCCAGCCCCTCCCCGCCCTGACAGGGAACAATTCCTTCCCAATATCCATCCAGCCCTGCCCTCTGGCAGTGGGAAGCCATTCCCTGGGTCCTGTCCCTCCATCCCTTGTCCCCAGTCCCTCTCCAGCTCTCCTGGAGCCCCTTTAGGCCCTGCAAGGGGCTCTGAGCTCTCCCTGGAATTTCCCTTCTCCAGGTGAGCACCCCCATCTCTCCCAGCCTGGCTCCAGAGGGGCTCCAGCTCTCTGTGGCCTCCTCTGGATTTATTCCAACAGATCCATTTCCCTGTGAAAGAGAAACCAGGATATTAAATCAGCAGATACTTTCCTCCATGAAAAATCTTGATTTTCCAGGGGCCGGGAAGTCTGATCCCCCCCCAGCGACTGCATAGGATCAGCCACGAGAGCTGATCTCACAGAATGACACAACACCAGACCCTCCACTCAAACCCTGTCCTGGTGGAGATCCCTGCAGCATCTCCAGGACATCCCTCACCCCCAGCAACTCCCCGCAGCAGCAAACACAGGATTCGTAACAAAACACGGGAATTTAGAATTGGGGTATTGTGGAATTTAGATCAGACAGGAGAAGGGAGTCCTGAAAAGTCAGGATTTTGTTAAAATCAGCAGGGCCTGGGAACTGCTGGAATTTAACACCAAAAGAGGCGTTTCAAAGTCAAAAACCCCACGAAGTTTCGGACGAGGAGGAACAGCCTCACTCCGCTCCAGGGACTTCCAGCAGTTTCTTGGAGCTGGGATTTTAAACCAGTTCAGTTAAAGGGCTGCAGATTGCTGGGTAAATATTGATTCTTCCACTCCAACCCAGCTCAGATCGAGCCAGGAAGGAGAAAATTCAGCCTGTCTGGGATAAAGCACCAAAAGAACAGTGGCCACGACAAATTTGTATCAGCTGAAGCGAAGACCTGCGAGATTTGTAGATTAAAGGTCTCCCTTGCGAACATTTCCACGGAACCCAGGACAATGGGAGCGGGATTGCCGGGTGTTACCATGACACAAACGAGACACAGCACGGAGGACAACAAGGGTTGCCATGGAAACAGCTGATAAATGGGCACATGCACAAAAAAATTGGCTTAATTTGCTTGTTTAAGTGGGAGGGGAACTGTTTTGATCCTGCTTAATTGCAGCTGATCCCCTTTAATTGCATTTTCTTCCATCAAGTCCAGTGTCACTGCCAGAGCAGCAGCTCCAGCGATCTTCAGCAGGGGGAAACTGAGGAAAGGATGGCTGGCTGGGATCATTCCCAGCTTTTTGAGTTCTCCCTGCCTGGATTTAACCCTTCCAGAGGAGCCAGCTGTGCAGGAAAATCACAATCAACAAATGCACGAGGGGAAAAAGGCTTTGCTCACCTGCTTTGCTTGAGGGGGAATAAATTCAGGGTGTGGACAGGAGGGGTTTTGTCTTCTCCTAAATGTCCTTTCCGAGGTGCTAATGCTGACTTTGAGGCCGCAGGGAAACGAGCTCCGCTTTTAGCAGGGCGGAAAAGCAGGAGCCAAGTGTGGAGAATCGGAAACCTGATGGGAATGAGAGCAAGCAGATTGTGGGGCCTGTAAATAGAATGGCCGCTAATGCAATTAAAACAGGCTCGTTAAGGGCATTAATATGCACGGAGAAAATTCTCCTCTGGTTTTATACCCCGAGTGCTGAAGGTGAAAGGAGCAGGGCCCATGAAAGCTGCACTTTTGGGTTCGGTGCACGAGAAAGGTTCAGGCACTCCATGGAAATTTGGGGATTTCGGGAGGTTTAGCATGGGAGAAGCTCTGGGATCAGCACCAGGCTCAAATCATGGAGCAGATCCATGGGGGGGCTGCACAAACCTTCCTCTCCCAGTGGGATGCACTTGGGGAGAGTCCTTCAGCATCCCAAGGTCTGCCCAGGCAGGGAAATGTCCCAATGGGGCAGGGAAATCTCCACATGGAAAAGGGAAATGTCCCAATGGAGATGGGAAATGTCCCAGTGGAGAAGGGAAATGTCCCAGTGGGGCAGGGAAATGTCCCAATGGGGCTGGAAATGTCCAAACAGAGAAGGGAAATGTCCGGATGGAGCAGGGAAATGTCCCAATGGAGAAGGAGAATGTCCCAGTAGAGAAGGGAAATGTCCCAAACAGAGAAGGGAAATGTCCCAGTGGAGAAGGGAAATGTCCCAAACAGAGAAGGGAAATGTCCCAGTGGGGCAGGGAAATGTCCCGATGGAGAAGGGAAATGTCCCAATCAGAGAAGGGAAATGTCCCAGTGGGGCAGGGAAATGTCCGATGGAGAAGGGAAATGTCCCGATGAGGGCCACGCTGAATCTGGGCTCCGTCCTGCAGTGGCTGCTCTGGAAAAAAGTGAATTGAGCTCCCCAAAACCCACCTGCGGGGAATCTCCTTCCCAGAGTCCCTCCATGGATGCCTCCTGGCAGATCATCCCCTAAATACATCTCCCTTTCAGCACACATTGCTCCATTTCAGCAGCCTGAGTGGGGATGACATTTTTTTGGACTCTGGGATGGCATCAACAGCGTGGCTGTCCCAACATTTTCCCAAATGTTTGGAAAAAAACTCAAATGAACAAATTCCTGTTACACATTCTGCTTTCTGCAGCGGGAAGAATTAAAGGCAGCTCATCAACACATGCCCTGGATGTCCTAATTGTCCTAATTAACTCCTTCCCTCGTGGCTTTGGAGGATTCTTTCCAGCTCCCTGCACGGGGATGGATTTCACCTCACGGAGCTGGAATTGTGCTTGCTCCAGGCACGATTGCACTTCAGGGCAATCAGAGGATTTACAAACTTTAGGGTTTCCGCTGCACAAAGGGAGAAGCAAAAGCTGAGAAAAGGAGCAGGAAACGGGAGCTGGGAGATGGGAAATGCTCCTTATTGGGAATGTTTCTGTTTGGAGGTGTCACAGTCACCTCTGGAGGGGGGAAAACACCTCACACTCACTTACACCCCACCCAGGATCCATATATTCCAAATATTCCCATTCCCAGTGGAGGGGTTGGGTTTTACAAGGTGTGTCCCACATCCAGGAACAGCCACATGGGATTGAATTCCAAATTAAAGGCTTGGATTCCTCTTGCACGGTGACAATGGGACCTGGCCTACCAGAGCCCTCCTGTCCCTCCTCACAGCTGTCCCAGGAAGATTTTAGGAAGTTTTTCGGACCTTGTAGAGATCATTCTGTTATCCCAGGATTGCTGTTTGAGCTCCCAAATGTGGTGAGATAACTGGTTTAACTCTCGGGACATCATTCTCCAGTTTTAAAGCAGTGCGCTCCCTGTGGGACTCGGAAATATTCTGTTCCTGTGCTCTTCTTTCCTCTTGGAAAGGAAATCATTAAAAAACCCCAAGCACTCCATTTCCAGTGACTGTGGAAGTGGTTTCCTACTAAGATAAATAAAGAGATGTGAGAATAGAAAGTATTGACCCATCCCAGTCCCATCCCAGGGATTCCTTGAGTGGCAGCACAGAATTCCAGCTTTAATCTGCACCAGGGAAGAGGAACCTCCTGGGGAAAAGATTTGGGCAGCAGCCAGAAAAATCCATCCACGTCTTTCTGACAATAATATTGTAACATCATGGAATTGTTCAGGTTAGAAAAGACCTTGAAGCCCATGGAGTCCAACCATCCCCCAGCCCTGCCAAGGCCACCACGGAATGTCCCCAAGTGCCACATCCACCTGTTAAATCCTCCCAGGGATGGGAACTCCCAACACATCCCTGGGCAGCCCCTGCCAAGGCCTGAGCACCCTTTCCATGAGGAAATTCCCGCTGCTGTCCACCCTGAGCCTCCCCTGGCCCAGCCTGAGGCCGTTCCCTCTCCTCCTGTCCCTGTTCCCTGCGAGCAGAGGCCCGACCCCCCCCGGCTGCCCCCTCCTGTCAGGGACTTGTGCAGAGCCACAAGGTCCCCCCTGATCCCCCTTTGCTCCAGGCTGAGCCCCTTTCCCAGCTCCCTCAGGAGCTCTCCAGCCCCTTCCCAGCTCCTCCTCCCAACTTCCCTGCTAAACCACTTCCCTGTCCCTCCTGTTTTATTGTGTAACTTCATTGTCTGGAAGCAAGAGGTGAATCCCAAGGATTTTCCTTCTCCTCCCAGCTGTGATTTGCTGTTTTCTTACAGAAAGCCAAGAGCCAAAACCAATTCTAAACACTCTGGTAGGGTTCAGTCTTAAGGTTTTTACCTGAAGAAACAGAATATTCTGAATCCAGGGATGGGAATGCAGCTGGGACCGTCTCCAAAGGGAGCCCAATCACGCTAAACGAGTGGATAACCGGGAAGTTTTTATAATTGGCTCAATTGTGGCTGAACCACCTCCATTCTGCATTTGAAAGGAGATTAAAGAGGTGCTCTGGGTTCAGACCTCATCCCACGCTGGTGTCGTTACTTGGTAGGACAGAAATCTTCAGTCCTGAAGGATTTCCAAAAGTCCCCCAGATTTTTAGGGGCATGAAATGAAATTCCTGCTGCTTCCAAGTGCTCTTTTCACTGCCCAGCACGTGAGGATTGCGTGAAGAGGAAGATGACACCAGACCTGCCCGCGTCCTGGGAAGGAGGGACCTTCTGGATTCCACAGAAACCCTGGAGTCAAAGGGAAGAATGAGAAGCCCGCAGCAGAAGTAGGGAACTTCTTTGCTGAAGAAAGAAGATTTCAGTGAAAAGTGCAGTTTCGTGGGTTTTCCCAGGTTTTTAGGGCTGAAATGTTTCTCCTGAGGTCACTAAAAGGTTCCTCCAAAAGTTCTTGCCCCAGGGAGCACCCAGCACGTTTCTTCAGGGCAGGAACACATTTCCTCTGCCTTTGGGCTGAAAGCTCTACCTGCACAAACCCACGGGGACCAGGAGGGGTTTGTGCACTTTGGGATTTACTGGTTTGTATCCAAAAGGGCAGAGTTGGAATCCCAGACCCCTGGAAGGGTTTGGGTTGGAAGGGGATGTTCGATCCCACCCAGTGCCAGCCCTGCCATGCCCAGGGACACCTCCCACTGTCCCAGGCTGCTCCAACCCGGCCTTGGGCACTGCCAGGGATCCAGGGGCAGCCACAGCTGCTCTGGGAATTCCAGCCCAGCCCCTCCCCACCCTCACAGCCAGGAATTCCTTCCCAAAATCCCATCTAAACCAGCACATGGAATCCTGGATGGATTTGGGGTGGGAGGGACCTCAAAGCCCATCCAGTGCCACCGTGGGGCAGGGACACCTTCCGTAGACCAGGTGGCTCCAGCCTGGCCTTGGGCACTGCCAGGGATCCAGGGGCAGCCCCAGATGCTCTGGGAATTCCATCCCAGCCCCTCACCCCCTCACAGGAAAGGCTCTTTACCCCCTACCCCGTGTCCCCATCAGCTCCAGAAGGTTCCAATGGGATTTTCCCTGGAGTGTTCCCCCAGGAGATGAAATAAAAGTGAACGTGGCAAAGTCAGCGGCACCAAAGGCACCTCAACAACCTTCACCTCCCTTCCCTGGGTGCTCGCTGGGGCCCTAAAGAACCAATTCCCCCAGGGAGGGGCTGGGGTCCCATCCAGCAGGAGACGTGGACAGGCAGGGACTCGAGGTGGGAGTCACTGTCTGTGCTTCTTCACACCTGACAAGGTGACAGCAGAGGGTGAAAAGCCCAGGCTGGGACAGAAACCAGCAGAAAATATCAGTGGCGCTGAAAAAAAATCCCAATTTCAAATCCTAATTCCAGCACCTCGGTTTTATATCATAACTTTGTGCGTTGAACCCCCACCCTGATCCCGGGGGGGCACCGGGATCACTGCACGGGCTCGGGGTGCTGCCCACTGGGGGAAAAGGGATCCTCAGGCTCCGCTTCTCCTCGGGGTGCCCCAGCCGTGCCTCGGATTAGCCCCCTCCCTTCCCATGACCTTTCCTGCACGCATTTGGGATGTTCAGAAGTGCGGGATGGGGGCAGAGCCGCTCATCCCTGCAGCCGTGGAGCTGAGGCGCAGCCAACTCCGAGCAACGTTTTTGTTGGGGTTTTTTTGTTGTTTTCCTTTTTTTTTCACTCTGTGTGCGATGCCAAGAGATTGGAAATGACAATCAGCAACCGGAGGCAGAGCCAGGCCAGGAGAGGAGCGCCTGGAAAAACAGAGGGAGCCCCTGGCTGCCCTGCAGAGCCTGTCAGGGGTCACGGGGCCAAGGGCTTCTCAGCCTCCTCGTGGGGTGGGGGACGTTTAATGCCGGGATTCTCCGCGGAGAGCGCGATCCCACGGACCCCACCTCTGCTTCCAGTGGGAAGACAGAGCTCCAGCAGCCTCTGACGTGGGAAGTGACGGGAATGGGAGAGAGCTGAGGGCAGCCCGAGCTGCCTTTAAGTGATTTAACAGCTGGGGAGCAGCAGAGGCCACGACCATGGGAGTTGTTCCATGGGTTTGGGAGCTGGAGTGGCTTCCAGGGGATTCAGCCAATTTCAGGGATGCTCCCTGGTGTCTGTGGGAACCCCAGACCCCAGCCCCTCCCTGGGGGAATTGGTTCTTTAGGGCCCCAGCGAGCACCCAGGGAAGGGAGGTGAAGGTTGTTGAGGTGCCTTTGGTGCTGCTGACTTTGCCACGTTCACTTTTATTTCATCTCCTGCAGGAACACTCCAGGGAAAATCCCATTGGAACCTTCTGGAGCTGATGGGGACACGGGGTAGGGGGTAAAGAGCCTTTCCTGTGAGGGGGTGAGGGGCTGGGATGGAATTCCCAGAGCATCTGGGGCTGCCCCTGGATCCCTGGCAGTGCCCAAGGCCAGGCTGGAGCCACCTGGTCTACGGAAGGTGTCCCTGCCCCACGGTGGCACTGGATGGGCTTTGAGGTCCCTTCCCACCCCAAATCCATCCAGGATTCCATGTGCTGGTTTAGATGGGATTTTGGGAAGGAATTCCTGGCTGTGAGGGTGGGGAGGGGCTGGGCTGGAATTCCCAGAGGAGCTGTGGCTGCCCCTGGATCCCTGGCAGTGCCCAAGGCCGGGTTGGAGCAGCCTGGGACAGTGGGAGGTGTCCCTGGGCATGGCAGGGCTGGCACTGGGTGGGATCGAACATCCCCTTCCAACCCAAACCCTTCCAGGGGTCTGGGATTCCAACTCTGCCCTTTTGGATACAAACCAGTAAATCCCAAAGTGCACAAACCCCTCCTGGTCCCCGTGGGTTTGTGCAGGTAGAGCTTTCAGCCCAAAGGCAGAGGAAATGTGTTCCTGCCCTGAAGAAACGTGCTGGGTGCTCCCTGGGGCAAGAACTTTTGGAGGAACCTTTTAGTGACCTCAGGAGAAACATTTCAGCACTAAAAACCTGGGAAAACCCACGAAACTGCACTTTTCACTGAAATCTTCTTTCTTCAGCCAAATATCTTTGCATTTCTTGCATTTCTCCCTCCTAAATCCCAGTCCTGCCCATTCCTTCCGTGGGGGCAATCCCAGAGTTTCATGCTGTGCTGAGAGTTCAGGAATCTCTGTCCTTGTCTAAACTTTGCACTGCAGGCCTTGTTTATGAGCTGTCTGCAGAGGAGCTGCGAATCAATGGGGCATTGTTCAATAAATAATAAAAGCCAGACACCACCAGGTTCCTTTTTATCCCCGGCTTTTCCCGCAGGAGACGCTCCATAAAAATTCCTGCTGGGTAAGGACACGGCTTCCTCCTCTGCGGAGTGGGATTTAAACTCATCCCATTAATTCCCACTGACACCCCAGCACCTGAGGTGACTTGTGGCATCCCGTGGAACATAAAGTTGCTTTGTAAAATGGGATTTTGGGGTGATTTAAGTCATTTTCTAGGAAGCTGTAATTAATTCCTGTCAGGGTGATAAATATAAGTGCTATATAGATGTATTTTGATATATTTTGCTTCATGTTTAAAATCAAAGAATTAAACAGCCGTTTTTGGGCTGCCTCACCTGTGCTGGAGAGGGGCAGATCTGAGGGGTTTCCTCCTCCTCCTCCTCCTCCTCCTCTCAGTTTGTCCCAGTGCCAGAGCGAGGGGTGGCTCTGTCCCTTTGGAAATGGTCTGATTCTGCTGCTCCTGGTGCAAAATCCAAAGGGAATTGTGCTGCTCCACCACCCCTGGGCTCCCTGCTGGTCACTGACACTGGCTTCCACCGTCCCTCAAAACACCAGGAGCAAACCAGGCTTACATGGAAGGTGTTTAAGGAAAATTTCCCTGGGATTGTCCAAAACTGAGGAGTTGTGGCGCTCTGGGCCACGGCTGAGTGGGCAGGGGGGGTTTGGCCCAAGGCTGGGCTGGATCTCGGAGATCTCTTCCAACCTCAATGATTCTGTGATTCTCCAAAGGGAATGAAACCTCGGATCTTCCCCAAATCCTCCTCCTGAGCAGCACAGCTGGGGACAAACCCATCAGCTCTTCTCATTCCAGGAAATTCCCCGTTTTTTAATGAAATCATTCTCTTTTTGCATCAAAGTCCAAAATTGCAGCCTTTGCCCCGGTGCTTTTTGGGTTTTCCACACTTCCCTGGGTCAGGTCCCCACTGCCCATCTCCATCAGCTTCATCCTCCTCGTTAATTCATGTGTTTGATGAGATTTAATGGGAAAAGGCTTTAAGATAACACGGGATCGCCTCTTGGAATAGGAGATAAGTGATATTAGGAATGAAATGGTCCATAAATCATCTTTGTCTGCACAGCTGGATGGGATTAAAGGATCCAGGTCACAGAGATAAGGACAAATCCTCACCTTGGCATCGGTGAAACATTCAGGAACAGCAGCTGAGCCACCCCAAATCCACCTGAAGGTGGGTAAGAAATGAGGCCAGGGGGCAAATTTGGCTGGATTGGATAAAATTCCAGGTGTTCCCAACCTCACTCTGGATGGGTGTGGCTAAAACCTGGAATGTCTGTAAATCCTGACAAAGAAATCCCACCTGGAGCTTCGGATTGGGGTTTTCCTTACAGAAACCTCCTTCGAGGGTGTGTGGGACACTTGAGGTTAAAGTGGGAGACAGAATTAAGTATCTGGTTTAAAAAAAACAGCTAAAAATGGGCTGCTCAGGGGTCAAATCCACATCTCCAGTCTTGGCTGGATCGTTCTCACAGGACTGGGAATTTCTGGCAGGTTTTAGCTGGGAAAACTCCAGCCAAGCCTGGAAGTGTCTGTTCTCTTCTGCTCCCATCTCCCCCAGAAACCAGCTGGGATTTTAACAACTGGAGAATCCCAGGTCTCCAAATATCCCTGCATCCATGGAGGGCAGGGAGAAAAAGGAGTCTGAACCCAAAACATTCGGGAAACAGCAAAAAGGAGGCTCTGTGGCTGAACTGGGTGGACTGAGGTGGAAAGTCCAGCTCCAAGAGCAGGAATTGGGAGCAACTGGTTCTGGGAGCTTCCCCACGAGCTCTGCCCCATTCCCAGCCCTGTTCCCAGTCCTGCTCCGAGGAGGGGCTGCCTGGGAGGTGCTGAGAATGCTTGGGAGCATTCCCAGGATGGGAAACAATTCCTAAGTGGGGCTTCCGAGCCCTTCCAGGGACAGATCCCAGTCACCGTCCGGCCTCTGAGCACAGCGCAGCACTTCCAGCAGGATCTGCAGGAATTGTGCAGCTCCCAGGATTTCAGCGTTTTGTCTCCTGAAATGAGCAGAAAATCAGGCCTCATGATGGGAATTTTTCTGATACTGCAGAGCCTCCTAAACACAGGAGGGGAGGGATAATGATGGCAATAAAATCAGAGCCCTGATCCCAAGTGGGACCAGTTCCGTGCAGTCCCTGCTGCCTCCTCCTCACCCTGGATGACTCCAACACTTTTAAAAAGGGAATTTACCTAGAAAATACCATTTTTTGTTTATTTTGGGTGTTTTTTGTGGTGGCCAGATGAGAGATTTGCAAAGAAATGTGGGAGATTTCTGGGGGCGTTGCACACCCTGAGTTCCAGGTAAGATGTTCCGGTAAAGAGACATTTTGGGAGATGAGGGAACAGCTGAGGTGGGACACATAAATCACAGCAGGGAATCACAGCACGGAATCATGGCATGGAATTATAGCAGGGAATCATGGCATGGAATTATAGCATGGAATCACATCATGGAATCATGGCAGGGAATCATGGCATGGAATCACATTATGGAATCATGGCATGGAATTATAGTAGGGAATCATAACATGGAATCATGGCATGGAATTATAGCAGGGAATCACATCATGGAATCATGGCAGGGAATCATGGCAGGGAATCACATCATGGAATCATGGCCTGGAATTATATGAGGGAATCACATCACGGAATCATGACCTGGAATCATGGCATGGAATCACAGCAGGGAATCCTGGAATGGTTGGGTGGGAAAGGACCTTAAATCCCATCCAGGGCCACCCCTGCCAGGGCAGGGACACCTCCCACTGTCCCAGGGTGCTCCGAGCCCCTCCAGCCTGGCCTTGGGCACTGCCAGGGATCCAGGAGCAGCCGCATCTCAGGGTCTCCGTATCCCAATAATTCCCCCATCAGAGGAGAAATGGCTGATTCAGAGCCAAGGAAAAACCCTTTTGTCCTTCTGTCTCTCACCCAGGACTGTCTGTTTAATTGATCCACCTTCATTACGGTTTCCAGATCCTCAGGGTTACGGAGCCTCGGTTCCCGTCTCCCTGAGGAAAGGGATGCAGCCAGGGAAGGGAAGAGGGGAGGGAAGGCGGCTGTTGCTGGATGTTTGCTCAGGTGCAGGGGAGGGGGACGCGGTTCGCAGCCAAGGACATCAAAGCAGGGAGACCCTCCCCAGGCCGCCGGGCTGGGTGCGGCTCGGCCGGAGGCGGGCAGTGACTCAGAGGGACGGGAGCGGTGTTTGTGTCAGCCGGAATGGGAAGGAGCCTTTGTTTGGGAACCTTTGCAACTCCCCGGGTGAGTTCATCCCGGTGAGGTCAGCGGGCAGAGCGCATCGGGGACAGGTGGAGAGATGGCCCCGGCTGTTAAACTCTGGGGTTTGGGGACATTTGGGGGGGATTGGTGTGTGCTGGGAGCGGTTCTGTCTGAGGGCAATCAAATCCTAATCCAGGACCTTTCTTTTATGGAGTCCTTCCATCCCAAAGCTCCATTCACGCAAGGGCAGGACCTTTGGTGCCTTGAGGGGCTGCCTCCAAACAGAGGGCGGATGGAACGAGGAGAATAAACGCGGTTCTGTCTCTTGAAGGGCCTCCAGGTGCATTCAGGGCACCCCCAGGGGCTACACCCACAAATGGACCGCGGGGTCACGGCTTTGCACACTTTTATGGGTTCGGTCCGTTTGCATATCGGGGGTTAATCCTCCGATTACAGCTGCAGGTAATGAAGTCATTTACTCCGAGTTTGCTCCCCCCCAGCTCAGTGCTGTTTACATTTCTCGGGGCCTGGGGCACTGAGGTGTCCTGGAGTCGCAGGCCTGGAGAGGAATCGTTTTGTCTGACCAAAACGGGAGAACAGCAGCTACCAGGCTGTGCGGAGCTCAGAGCTACACACGGAAGAATTGCAGGATCACAAATACATGAAAAATACAAAACCTAAAATCCTGAGGCAGCACCTTCCGAAGTGCCTTGGCAGGGTGTCTGCAGTCCCAGCCTCGTGCTGGAGCCACCAATCACTTGGGAACGAGGAATAAACACCAGCACCACATTTACCCCCAAAACGGGCGTGGCTGGGAAGAGAATCCCCCTCCCACACCAGCAGGGTGGGTGCTTTGGGCTGTGCAGGAGATTGGGTGGCACAGCAGGGAGTGGAACCCAGGGGCACGGGGACCCTCTGCCCGTCCCTGCGTCCCTTCACTTCGGGCACAGCGACTGCCAGCACGGGAGGGAGATTGGGAATTCTGGAGGGTGGGTTTGGAGCGCTCTGGAGCTGATGGAGAGAACAGTTTGTCCCGGAGCAGGGGAAGTCAGGGTGGGACGCAGCTGTCCCTGACCTGGTGGTGGCCCTGATTTGCCATTGTCTGTCCCATTGTCCGTTGAAACGCGGAGCTCTTGGGGCACCATCGCTGTTTACACAACGGGGCCCCGATTTCCAGAGCGCTCCCGGTCATTATCCAACACAAATAATCCCAGGGATGGAGCAAGGCCTGGCTCCGGAGCTTTGGATTGGGGTTTTCGTTACAGAAACCTCCTTCGGGGGTGTGTGGGATTCTTGAGGTTAAAGTGGGAGACAGAATTAAATATCTGGTTAAAAACAGCTAAAAATGGGATGTTCAGGGGTCAAATCCACATCTTCAGTTTTGGCTGGATCATCCTCACAAGAATGGGAATTTCTAGCAGGTTTTTGCTGGGAAAACTCCAGCCAAGCCTGGAAGTGCTGGTTTTGTTTTACCCCCATCTCCCCGAGATTCCAGCTTGTCACCAGCTGCCCTGCCGGTGACTCTGGTTTGATTGCAGCAGTGCTGTGAAGAAACCCAGGATGATTCAACCCTTTATTTTAAATATAAAGCCTAAATATCCAACAGTCCCAAACACCCTGAGCCCTTTCCTTCACCCCAGCTGGCTTCATCCTCCCGCAAACACAAACACTTCACCCAGCACCAAAACCTGAATGCTGGGATTCTGGTGTTGCAAGAACCTGAGCAGCAGCAGCGAGGCCTTGGCTGGCTGCCAGCACTTCATCACTTATTCCTTCTTTTCCTATAGCCCTTGGCATGGCTGCACCGGCTTTAATTATAAACGGGAATGAAGAAGCCGCAGGAGGAAATCATCCGGCACTGGGGTCAGAGAAGTGGAGCTGCACTGATTGCACCAGGCTCTTATCACTGCACTGATTGCACTGGGCTCTTATCAAAGCTGCCACAGCACCGGGGCTCAGCTGGGATTGATCTGGGACTGGGATTGAGCTGGGATTGTGCTGGGAGCCATGGCTTGAGCTGGGATTGAGCTGGGACTGGGATTGTGCTGGGGCTGTGCTGGGGTTGTGCTGTGACTTCTGGGACTGGGATGGTGCTGGGGTTGGGCTGGGGTTGTGCTGGGGCTGGGACTGTGACTGTGACTGTGCTGGGGTTGTGCTGTGACTGCTGGGACTGGGATTGTGCTGGGATTGAGCTGGGACTGGGACTAAGGTTGGGATTGTGCTGGGGTTGTGCTGGGGCTGTGCTGGGATTGTACTGTGACTTCTGGGACTGGGATTGTGCTGGGACTGTACTGGGATTGTGCTGGGACTGGGATTGTGCTGGGACTGGGATTATGCTGGGGTTGTGCTGGGACTGGGATTGTGCTGGGTCTGTGCTGGGTCTGTGCTGGGATGGTGCTGGGATTGGGCTGGGGTTGTGCTGGGAGCCACGGGCTGTGCTGGGAGCAGACGTAGGAGTGGTGTCATCCTGCTCACTTCCATTCCACGTGGAGAATTCTCTTTGTTTGTGTCTTGGGGTGTGTAGCTGTGTAAAACCATGACATTTTGCTCTCTCTCTCCCTCTCTCCCCTGCACGAAGGAAACAGGAGAAAAGCCGAGATGAGGCCTGGGAGACGGAGAAATAAGAGAAGTGTGGAACCTTTTCACTGCTCCTTTCAAAGTGTGGCAGGAGGAGAAGAAGCCAAGGTCTGACAGAGATGAGCTCTGGGATGACCCAGGCTGCTCCTGGAGCCAGGAGAAAACTCCTGCATCCCATAAATTCCCTCCCAAGAAGGGAATCACTACTGTTTGTTTGTCTTGCCAAAGCCTCTCCAGTTCTCTGGAAGAACTCTTGGCCCCACCTTCTCTGTAGGGTCTGAGGAGCTCACCCTGATCTCAACTCTGTCCCTGCCTTGTGTGCGCTGTCCCCAGTGCCCCCGGATCCCTGGGAGTGTCCCAGGCCAGGCTGGACGGGGCTTGGAGCCACCTGGGACAGTGGGAGGTGTCCCTGCCCGTGTGTGTTGGTTTAACACAGCATGGTTTTAGTAGGTGAGAGAGAAGTTGCTCTAAACTTCAATGTCCAGCACAGCGCCAATCACTGGAGGCTCTGACAATGGGCAGGTTATTAGCCCAATTAGAGAAGCTGGTAACGCCTCTGTGATGACATATTTAAGAAAGGTAAAACCGCGGGAAGCACTCTTTTTTTCTTCTCCTGAGGGTGTGGTGAGGCGAGCGCCAGGGTCCATCCCACCGGGGGCTGCCGGGGCCGTGTGGCCAGGGCCTTCCCGAGGCTGGGGCCGTGTGGTCAGGGCCTTCCTGAGACCGCGTGGTCAGGGCCCTCTCGGGGCCAGGACTACGCAGCTGGAGCCTTCTGAAGTCTGAGACTGTGCGGCCAGAGCCCTCCTGAGGCCGGGACCACGTGGCTGAGGCGCTCCCGAGGCTGGGACTGCGTGGCTGAGGCTGGGACCACATGGCTGAGGCACTCCTGAGGCTGGCACCACATGGCTGAGGCACTCCTGAGGCTGGAGCCACGTGGCTGAGGCACTCCTGAGGCCGGGACCACGTGGCTGAGGCGTTCCCGAGGCCAGGACCACGTGGCTGAGGCGCTCCCGAGGCCGGGACCGCGTGGCTGAGGCCGGGACCGCGTGGCTGAGGCCGGGACCGCGTGGCTGAGGCTGGGACCACATGGCTGGGGCTGGGACCACATGGCTGAGGCACTCCTGAGGCCAGGACCACATGGCTGAGGCCAGGGCCACGTGGCTGAGGTGCTCCTGAGGCCGGGACCACATGGCTGAGGCCAGGGCCACGTGGCTGAGGTGCTCCTGAGGCCGGGACCGCGTGGCTGAGGCCAGGGCCACGTGGCTGAGGCTCTCCTGAGGCCAGGACCATGTGGCTGAGGCGCTCCTGAGGCCGGGACCGCGTGGCTGAGGTGCTCCCAAGGCTGGGGCCACGTGGCTGAGGCTGGGACCACATGGCTGAGGCACTCCTGAGGCCAGGACCGCGTGGCTGAGGTGCTCCTGAGGCCAGGACCGCGTGGCTGAGGCGTTCCTGAGGCCAGGACCACATGGCTGAGGCCAGGGCCACGTGGCTGAGGCGCTCCTGAGGCCGGGACCGCGTGGCTGAGGCCAGGGCCACGTGGCTGAGGTGCTCCTGAGGCCAGGACCACATGGCTGAGGCCAGGGCCACGTGGCTGAGGTGCTCCCAAGGCCGGAGCTGCCCGCGTGCTGCTGGCGGAAGACCACGCGGTTGGGGCTGGCCGTGCGGCCAGCAGCGAGAGACACGGCGAGCGATTCCCTGATGCAGAGCCCGGACGAGATCAACCTCTCAGTTACAGCTTCCAGACACCGACTTTGTTCCAAGTCAGAGGAAAAGGAACAGTGAGGACACGAGAGGAGAAGCAACACGGCGGCACCGAGGTCAGTGAAAGAAAGGAGAAGGAGGAGGTGCTCGAAGCGCCGGAGCTGAGCTTCTCCTGCGAGACGTGGTGAGGACTATGAAACACCAAAGTGTGTCCCTGTAATTGCTGAGGTGCAGGGGGGGCAGAGATCCACGCACAGCCTGTGGGAGCAGTGCTCACACTGGAGCGCGTGGGTGCTGAGAGCTGTCATGTAGCGAGGAACTCGAACAGAGACAGGACCTTGCTTTTAGAGACAGAGGAGGAGAGCCTTCGCTTCCAAACTGGAACAGCTCATCCTTAAGAGACTGAACCTCAGGAACTAAAATGACCCATGCTGGGCAGTTGTGGGAAGACTGCTCAGCCCATGGGAGGGACTCAGGCTGCAGCAGGTTCGGGCGGGACTGCTGCTGCTTGTGGAAGTTCAAGCCACGCTGGAAAAGTTCACACAGAGCCATCTCCTTTGGGAGGGATCCCACGGCACAGCAGAAGAAACTCTTTTCCTTAAGCATTCTGAAGGAAGATTTTTAAGAAGTGAAATACTGACCAAACTCCCATGGTTTTGTTTCCTTGCGCGGTCAGTGGAAAGAGGGAGGGACTGGGAAAGAAAAAAAGATGTCCTGGAAGTTCACTTGGGTTTTTTTACTTCTAATTCTGTCAATAATAAATCTTCTTTACGCTGTTGAAGTTTTGAACCTGTTTTGCCTTAAAGTGGTTTTCTTTTTTCCTCAATAATCCTCATCTCAGCTCATGAAGTTTTAATTTCCCCTCCTCTGCTTAGCTATAGCAGAGGAAAATGAGTGAAGGTTTTTCGTGAGTGCCTGGCACGTGGCCAGCGCCAAACCACGACAGAGATGAAGGGCAGAGCTTGTAGTGAGTTCACTTTCTGCCTGTACAGTCTCATTTCTTGCTTCCTCAGGACATTTCTGATAATGGATTCATTTCATGAGGAAAACTCTCAGTGGAAGGACCAAAATGTTTCCAAATTGCTGCTCCAAACACAGCCCCAGGTGGGAAAAATGGGGGGAAAGGGGGGAAAAATAAGAAAACCCCTCTCTCCTAACAGGTGGAAGCTCAGGGGAATGATCTGACCCTGCAAACTCCCCCATGTGCACTTGATTTTAAGCATGACTGGTTCCTAAAAGTCTGGGATTCAAGGGATTGCTCCTGCTTAAATTGAAAGCCTCGTGTCTGGATCCCGGAGCTGCAGCTTCCAGTTTCTGGGTGTGAACTGGCCACTTTTATCTCCTGATAAACACCGAAATCTTATCAGCGATGGCCAGGGCTTGGAGAGCACCTCACACCTCCCAGATCCCCACAGTTATCTTCTAAAAATGAGGGGGAAATGAGCATTTAAGCTCTGTTTTTTCCATCCTCGTCTCCTCCCTGCACCTCTGGGCTCCCTGAAGTTTCATTTTTGGGGGGATTTGCTTCAGCCAAGGAGCAGAAAGAAAATTTCCCCGCATTTTATTCACCTCCCCTCAAAGGGTTTTCCTTCAAACCCTCCCGTTCTGCCTCTCCTGTCGGGTTTGTGGGATGTTACTGATGGCTTTGGGTCTGTTTTGAGGCCAGAATAACAATTCCAGGAGAGATCGAGAACAGCTTTCTTCTCCCAGCTCAGATGTGCTGGGAAGGAGGAGGATGTTGGCACCTGGTGGAAAATGATGCTCCCCCCAATGCCCAGCTATTAAAAACCACTCTCAATTTGAAGCAGGAGAGTTTCATGTTCTTTTTTAAACCCTTACCTGGCTTAAAACTGCCTTTTCTTTCTCTTTATTCACATCTAAGCTCTTAAAATCCTCCTACGTGTCTTCAACAATATCTCGCAATAATGACTCTAATTCAGATTTTTTTTCCCTCTCAAAGCTTTTTTTTTTAAAAAAAAATAAAAATGGAAAGTGGAAAAGTTCCAAGCCAACCCCAGGGCAGCTCTGGGGAGTGTGAGCAGTGGCTTCATCCTCTCCCAGCAGCTGATCCTGATCCCCAGCTGCTCCGTGCAGGAAGCAGGGAGAGGAACTGGGCACTGGAATAAATCCGGGAGTGGCCTCACCTGCCCTGAACTCGCGTTTTTCAGTGCAGGGTGGTGCAGTTTCGCTGGTTTTGGAGAAAACTTTCAGCCTCCCGTGCCAGGGGTGTTGGAGCAAAGCGGAGCCCTCAGGTTCTGCCATTCCCGGGGCTGATTTCCCAGCTGGAGCCCGGCACGTCCTCCAGAGGAAAGGGAAAATGCTCCCTCCTGCCTCGTTTGGGAGGGAAGGGGGAGCCCGCTCTGCCTGCAGCTTCTGATCCAGGCAGTAAATGAATTTCCTGAGCTCTGGAATTGTCTGGCACAGTTTTATGGTAAATATCAATATTGAGTGAGCAGAGACTCAAAGGAGCAGCTCCGAGGGCTGGACCCCCTCTGGAGCTGGGCTGGGAGAGATGGGAATGTTCACCTGGAGAAGGGAAGGCTCCAGGGAGAGCTCAGAGCCCCTTGCAGGGCCTAAAGGGGCTCCAGGAGAGCTGGAGAGGGACTGGGGACAAGGGATGGAGGGACAGGACCCAGGGAATGGCTTCCCACTGCCAGAGGGCAGGGATGGATGGGATATTGGGAATTAGGAATTCCTGGCTGTGAGGGGCTGGGATGGAATTCCCAGAGCAGCTGTGGCTGCCCCTGGATCCCTGGCAGTGCCCAAGGCCAGGCTGGAGCACCCTGGGACAATGGGACGTGTCCCTGCCCATGGCAGGGCTGGCACTGGGGGATTTAAGGTCCCTCCCAACCCAACCCATTCCAGGATTCCCTGATTCACTCCAACATCATTGGAGGCTTTTCCCATTTTTCCTCCTGCAAGAGAAGTTGCAGGAGTCTGGGCTGAGGAGGAGGTGGCAAGGGCAGAGGGTGTGGAACATCTCAGAGGGGTCAGGTTGGATCTTTGTCTTTCTGGAGAGAATTCCTGGAGCTGCAGCCGAGCTGGGGCTGAGTCCGGCACAGAAATCTCTCTCCGGTGTTCAGCTGAGGCAGAAGGATCCAGCACAGCTCAGGTGTTGTCTCTTTTCCCTGTCACGAATTTTTGATCTTTTCCCACATCCCTCTTGTTTCCTTTCCAACCAACCAGCCCCGTTCCAGACACAGTGATGTCATTAAACCCCAAAATTCACCTTTTTTCTCCAAATTTATTTTCCAGGGGGGCGGGTAGTGCTGGGAAATCTCCCTGAGTGATCCTCTGCAGATGGAGATGGGCAGCGGGGACCTGACCCAGGGAAGTGTGGAAAACTCAAAAAGCACAGGGGCAAAGGCTGCAATTTTGGACTTTGATGCAAAAAGAGAATGATTTAATTAAAAAACGGGGAATTTCCTGGAATGAGAAGAGCCGATGGGTTTGTCCCCAGCTGTGCTGCTCAGGAGGAGGATTTGGGGAAGATCCGAGGTTTCATTCCCTTTGGAGAATCACAGAATCATTGAGGTTGGAAGAGATCTCCGAGATCCAGCCCAGCCTTGGGCCAAACCCCCCCTGCCCACTCAGCCGTGGCCCAGAGCACCACAACTCCTCAGTTTTGGACAATCCCAGGGAAATTTTCCTTAAACACCTTCCATGTAAGCCTGGTTTGCTCCTGGTGTTTTGAGGGACGGTGGAACCCAGTGTCAGTGACCAGCAGGGAGCCCAGGGGTGGTGGAGCAGCACAATTCCCTTTGGATTTTGCACCAGGAGCAGCAGAATCAGACCATTTCCAAAGGGACAGAGCCACCCCTCGCTCTGGCACTGGGATAAACTGAGAGGAAGAGGAGGAGGAGGAGGAGGAGGAGGAGGAGGAGGAGGAGGAGGAGGAGGAGGAGGAAACTCCTCAGATCTGCCCCTCTCCAGCACAGGTGAGGCAGCCCAAAAACGGCTGTTTAATTCTTTGATATTAAACATGAAGCAAAATACATCGAAACAGGATCAAATATATCGAAACAGGATCAAATGCCTCAAAACAGGATCAAATACATCGAAACAGGATCAAATACATCAAAACAGGACCAAATCTATCGAAACAGGGATCCTTTGCAGGGTTTGGAGCTGCAGCCAAGCTCTGCAGCCCTGCCCTGCTCACACAGAGGAGGCTGAGCCGGGCTCAGGCCGTGCCTAACGAGCAGAGCCCGGCCCTGAGTGCCGAGGGTTTTATGTAACGTGGGAGAAAAGGGGAGCCCAGTGTGCAAGGAGGGAAAATTGCTCATCCCATAATGACTGCTCTGCCTGGGACAGAGTGGAGTAATTAGGGTTTCTTTTCTCCTTAATTAGGAAACGGCAAACACGGATTAATCAATTACAAACGCCTCTTTATCCCGCGGTGCGCCGCAATTAACGTTACTTAACTGTGCTCACCAAATAGGAGGCCTGCATTTGGGAAGCCACTTCTGGCTGGTTTTCCTTCTTTTCCCGGTTTTCCAGCTCCCAAAGTGGCTGAACCCTTCCCGTCTCCCCTTTCTCCCGCTCCTTCTGTGGGGGTTTAACCATTCCAGGGGAGGTTTTAAAGCGTTCTAAATCATTAAACACCTCTGGGGTTGATAAGGCCGAGGCAGCTGGAGCTCCACAGAGCTGCCACGAGGGCCTGGGGGGAAGCAGAGCAGGAATTGGGATCCCAAAGAGCAGCTCCTGCTTTGGAAGGGCTGGGATGCAGCAGTTACATGGAAAGGACTGGGAATGAGGCTCTGGGGTTGTGCTGACCCCTCAGGAAAGGATTTGGATCTGCTTGTTGGGGTCAGGCTGCCTGTCCTGGATCCTCATCCTATTCCCATCGCATCTGTCCATTAGTAAAACTGCCTTTTCCCAAAAAAAAAGCCCTTTTGGAGAGCTGGAGGAGTGAAGTAGGCGAGATGGGGAGTCGGGACTTCAGCAGGGTCGCACCCCACGAGAGCAGGGTGAAAATCCAGGAGCTACAATCACTTGATTCATTCCTGGCTCCTCACACCGCTGCCAAAAGCCTGATGAAGTCCCGAAGGGTTCGATTCGGGACACGGGGGAACAAAACCTCCTCTCCTCGGACGAGGCCATTCCCAGAGCACATCCAGGGCTGTGCTTCCCAACAAAAGTGGGGGAGGACGGACCAGGAGGGTGAGGGGAAGCTCGGGGGAGGGAGTGCAGCTTTCCAGGGCACGAAAAATGGGGCAGGGAGGAGGGAAGGCTCCAGAAGAGGATGCTCCAAAGGCTCTGGCAGCTCATCCCGGCCCTGCTGCATCCCAGGGATGCTCCAGAGGCTCCAGCAGCTCATCCCGGCCCTGCTGCATCCCAGGGATGCTCCAAAGGCTCTGGCAGCTCATCCCAGCCCTGCTGCATCCCAGGGATGCTCCAGAGGCTCCAGCAGCTCATCCCGGCCCTGCTGCATCCCAGGGATGCTCCAAAGGCTCCAGCAGCTCATCCCGGCCCTGCTGCATCCCAGGGATGCTCCAAAGGCTCCAGCAGCTCATCCCGGCCCTGCTGCATCCCAGGGATGCTCCAGAGGCTCCAGCAGCACATCCCGGCCCTGCTGCATCCCAGGGATGCTCCAAAGGCTCTGGCAGCTCATCCCGGCCCTGCTGCATCCCAGGGATGCTCCAAAGGCTCCAGCAGCACATCCCGGCCCGTTCCTCATCCCAGGGATGCTCCCGAGGCTCCAGCAGCTCATCCCGGCCCTGCTGCATCCCAGGGATGCTCCCGAGGCTCCAGCAGCACATCCCGGCCCTGCTGCATCCCAGGGATGCTCCAGAGGCTCCAGCAGCTCATCCCGGCCCGTTCCTCATCCCAGGGATGCTCCAGAGGCTCTGGCAGCTCATCCCGGCCCGTTCCGCATCCCAGGGATGCTCCAGAGGCTCTGGCAGCTCATCCCGGCCCGTTCCGCATCCCAGGGATGCTCCAGAGGCTCTGGCAGCTCATCCCGGCCCGTTCCTCATCCCAGGGATGCTCCAGAGGCTCTGGCAGCTCATCCCGGCCCGTTCCTCATCCCAGGGATGCTCCAGAGGCTCTGGCAGCTCATCCCGGCCCGTTCCGCATCCCAGGGATGCTCCAGAGGCTCTGGCAGCTCATCCCGGCCCGTTCCTCATCCCAGGGATGCTCGAGGCCGGAGCTCACCTGCGGGGCTGGAGCGGGGCCTGTCTGCTCCAGGCATTGCTGCCATCTATTGGGAGGAATCGGCTCGCTCGCGTCCCGATCCCTGCCCGGAGCCGAGTTTTGGGAAGGGGATGGCGCTTCCAGCCCTGCTGGAGGTGTTGCTGTGCCCTGGGGGGAATCAACCCGCGCTGCTGCACGCGGAGCTTCCAGAAAATCCTGGAATGGTTTGGCTTGGAAGGATCTTAAAGTTCATCCCATCCCACCCCTGCCATGGGCAGGGACACCTCCCACGATCCCAGGGTGCTCCAAGCCCCCTCCAACCTGGCCTTGGATGCTCCCAGGGATGGGGCAGCCACAGCTTCTTGTGTTCTTCCATCGATCTTTAGGAATTTTGTGGTAGCCCCAGGTGCCCTCCCGGACTCCCGGTGCTGCTGGCACAGCCTGGAGTGAGGCACTGCTTGAAATTCTCAGTTTTGTGGTGTAGGAGATCAGGGATAGGTGGGATATTGGGAAGGAATTCCTCCCTGGGATAGTGGGGAGGGGCTGGGATGGAATTCCCAGAGCAGCTGGGGCTGCCCCTGGATCCCTGGCAGTGCCCAAGGCCAGGCTGGAGCAGCCTGGGACAGTGGGAGGTGTCCCTGCCTGTGGCAGGGGTGGGACTGGATGAGTTTTAAAGTCCCTTCCAACACAAACCATTCCAGGATTCTGTTATTCCAATGATACCGGAGCTGAGCACACCCGGAGTGAGTGACCCCCTGAACTGGGCCCTCAGGAAGGAGCCCCACGGACTCTCTGGACAGATTTTATTTTTTTAACCAGCCAAGATGTGCAGAATTGGAGCTGGAGCTGATCAGGGTGCTCGTATCAAGTGTGTGCTCCCAGTTTGGGATGTTCCTGGCCCTGCTCCCGGGAAAGAGGCTTCGAACTGGAGCAGGGGCCTGGGGCTCCCCACGGCTCTGCTGACCCAGGACGAGATTTTGGCTGCTTTGGGACAAAAGTGCTGCTGGGAGGGGTTGGTCCTGTCAGAGAATCCTGGAATGGCTGAGGTTGGAAGGGATTTTAAATCCCATCCAGTGCCAGCCCTGCCTTGGGCAGGGACACCTCCCACTGTCCCAGGCTGCTCCAGCCTGGCCTTGGGCACTGCCAGGGATCCAGGGGCAGCCACAGCTGCTCTGGAAAAGCTGTGCCAAGAGGAAAATGTTCGAGGATGCCAAGGCCACCACTTTGTTATCAGATCATTAAACACCTCTGGGGTTGATAAGGCCGAGGCAGCTGGAGCTCCACAGAGCTGCCACGAGGGCCTGGGGGGAAGCAGAGCAGGAATTGGGATCCCAAAGAGCAGCTCCTGCTTTGGAAGGGCTGGGATTCAGCAGTTACATGGAAAGGACTGGGAATGAGGTTCTGGGGTTGTGCTGACCCCTCAGGAAAGGATTTGGATCTGCTTGTTGGGGTCAGGCTGCCTGTCCTGGATCCTCATCCTATTCCCATTGCATCTGTCCCTCAGTTTTCAGTGAGGACAGAGGCTTCCCCCTGGAAAAAGTTTGAGAGCTGTCATTAATGGGGCAAATTGAGGGATGGAGGGTGAAAATCCCCTGTGTTCACCCCGATTTTCCCCTCGGTGCTTGCTCGGGTTTATCCTCTTGAGAACTAAAAAGGCAAAGCTGAAGCAACCCCTGAAATTTGGGGGCAATCCCATTTTCCTGCATGCTCAGCAGGAACTTGTGCTGCCCACATCCCACAGCCGAGGTGTGTTTCAGCAGCTGCTTCGTGTGCATTTCTGTAATCACTTAATTGGAAGGGGAGATTAATTTTGAGGTTCTGGATGCCTCCATTTCCTGGAAATCTCAAAGCAGCAGCTCCTGCTCAGGCCTTTTTTGGTTATAAAAAATGAGCTCTTGGAGGTCAAATGCACGGAAGATGCATTTTGAGGTTCATCTGTGAGAAGGGCTGGATTTATCCAGCAGAACCTGGGCACTGAGGAGCTTTTTGGGAGCCGGGAATTTTCTTGTAGGCACCTAAAAAACCAGAGTTTCTTGAACAGGAATCTTCCTGAAAGGAACAACTCGCAAAGGGACCAACAGAAATAGCCTTGGACACAGCTCAGGTTCCAGCTCTGTGTGCTTTGTTCACCAGGAATTTGTCTGGGCTCTGACACATCCCAGAGAGGATGCAGGCAGCTCCATCAGAAAGTGCAGGAAAAGCTGGATTTGAGGCTTTTCTCGCCCAGGAATTCCCAGTCTGGTCCAGAGCTTCTTGTTTCCCACCACAACCGTGCTAGGGGAACCCTGATTTAATTTATTTCGCTATAAATTGGTGTTTCATGGGAAAGGGAGGGTGTGAAGTGTTTTCTGAGGATGGAGGGATAACCAAGGGAATTCCTGGTGATCCCTCATCCACATCCCATAAAAAGCAGGGAGCAGACAGCCGGGGGATGTCATTCCATAGGTTTTGCAGCAGTTCCTGGTGCTGGGCACAGCCGTGCCGTGCTCCCGGGTGGTTTTAGGTGTGAACTGCCGGGTTCCACCCTCCCAAAATCCCGGCAGAGGAGCCTTTTCCCGGGCAGGTGATTTGGGTGGATTTGGGAAGGGATCGGGGCTGCCGGGATGCTGAGGCTGCCTTTGGAGGCAGGAGGGTGACAAGGGATGAGGGACGAGGGACAAGGGACGAGGGACAAGTGCTGCTCTGTTCAGCAGCTCTAACGAGGGAGCTGAGCCTAAAAGGGGGGAGGGATGGGAAGGCAGGAACGGGGCAAATCCTTTGGAGCAGCCGCTGGAATGTGTTTAACCATCATCCAGGGAAGCCCAGGCCGTGTCTCTCATCCCATTCTCGGTTGTCCCAGGCTGCTGATTCCCTCCCGGAGCTCCAGGAAATCCCTGTGTGAATCCCGTCCCTAAAAATCCCTGGGCTCCATCACGGGTGATTTGAGGCCAGAATTTTATTCTTTTCATTTTATCCCTGGAGCCTCTGGAAAGTCCAAGGAATCCTGGAGGTGTTTGGGCAGCTTGGATGGAAAAGGGCTGATTTCACCCCAATTCCACGTTCCTTTGGGCGTGGATGGGGCAGGACCCAGCACTGCAGGCAGGGAGGATTCCCGAGGGATCAGAGCTGCCCCGAGGGATCAGAGCTGCCCTGGGCTGTTCCCGGTGTCCATGGATATATTTAGGTGGGATTCTGTGCCTGGATTAGGGCCTTTCCCTGCTTCCCAGCTCAGCATTCCTCGCATCCTTGCCCAAATTTGCACTTTAATTCCCGGGAAGCCGCCGACTCTGGCGCTGCTGGAGGGGATGATAGTGCAGATTTTGCTGCCTGGTGGCTCTGGGCCCAAAAATAACCAAAACTCGGGGCTATTTTTGGAAGCAGAGCATTCTCCGAAGCTTCCTGCCTCGATTTCCCTGCCTCCCCCTGCTTATTGTTCACTGCTCGCTGCTATTCCAAGAGTGATCCCGAAATCATCCCTGCCCCAGAGGGAAAAATCCTCATTTTCTGTGAACTGGACTCTTTAATTACATTTTTGTACTCACCGTTCTTCCAGGCAGCAATTAAGCGCTGTTAATTAGCCAGCCTTCATCCTGCAGCTCCAGGAGATATTTGCTGCCCCCAATCCAGACCTTGGCAAGCATTTCCGAGTGGAAATTTTCCTTTTGAAAAGATTTAAGCCATTTTCACTCATTACTCTTTTCTCCGGTGAGCAGGAGGCTTCCGGCACGGCTCTGAAATCCCTGGAATTAACACCTGGAAATGCCCGTCCATGAGAAGTTCTCCATAGGAAGAGCTGGGAAATCAGGAAATTCCAGGGTTGCCAGACGCTTCCCAGAGTAAATTCTGTGGGTCAGCAGCTGCTCCTCTCCACGGGGGAGAAATTCCCTGGATTTGGGGTGGGTTTGGTGGTTTGGATTTGACAACCTTTGATAATTCCCTGCTACAGCAACTGAGATCTCCAACCTTGCCAGGGCTTTCTGCAGGGAAGGACTGGGTTTAACTGGGGGCAGAGTGGGAATTCCCAAAAAAACAGCCAAAAGGTGAGGTGGAATGGGAAGAGCAAGGACAAAACGATGCTCAAATCCACCAGCCCACCCTTTCTGGCACAGGTTGGTTCTCAGTTTCCTCAGGCTTTGTCCAGCCTGTTTTAAATATCACCAGAAATTCAAATTATTTTTCCAGCCAGGAATATTCAGAGCTGAAGGGAGCAGGCAGGGAGCTCTGGAGGCTCCGTGGGGCGTCCGAGGATCCCGAGACACCCCCGGGTGCCTGTGGTGGGAAGGCAGCTGGCAGGAAACAGCTCCTTCCTCGGGGCAGGAATGGGAATTTCCTTGAGCACAGGGATGAACAAAGCCTGGATTCCCACAGATCCGTGTCTGGTGGGAATTGTGAATCACGGGGGAAGCTTTTCCCATAAGTGGGATGTTGGATGTCCCACTTCTTCCCCCACGGAGTCTCTGGCATCCAGGGAGGGGTGAGCAGGTGCTGTAGGGTTTAAACTGAGTCGGTTTGGGGTTGTTTTCTACCAATCTGGCACCCCAAAGGTGTTCCCAAGTGTCCTGGGGATAAAAGACCTCCGAAAACTCCTTCTATTCAAAATGAAATCTCGGAGCTAAACCAGTGGAGTTTCCCAGGAAAAAAAAAAGCCCCCTTGGTGTTCAGGAGTTTGTGACAGACAAAGTCCTGTCCTAAACCACAAATCCCTCCCAGTTCAGTGGCTTGGGCTGGGCCAAATTCCCAGTTCGTGTGAGGCCTGGGAGAGGCGGATTCCTGAGGCTGGAGATCACCGGATCAGTGACAGTCGGAACAATCAGTGTGTGCCTGTTCCCCTTTCCCTTCCCATCTGACGCAGTCTGGGAGAGAAATCTGGGATTTGGGACTACGAAGCGATGGTTTTCCATGGATGAAGCGCTGCCAGTCACTGGCACTGGCCCTGGAAAGGGATTGTCCCCTCTGGAGAGGGCTCTGTCCTCCTACAGCTCTTCAGAGGCAGCTGCTGAAAAGTAAATGAATGGAGATTATGGATCCTGGGATTCCCTGGAAGTGCCCAAGGCCGGGCTGGGCGGGGCTTGGAGCACCCTGGGGTGGTGGGAGGTGTCCCTGCCCATGGCAGGGGTGGCACTGGATGGGATTTAAGATCCCTCCCCAAAACCATTCCGGGATTCTGGCATTGCTGCTGTTATCCCGCCTCTTCTCCCTTCCCCTTCTCAAGCTCCCGAAAACTTCACCCATTTGCCTCAACACGGTTGGAATATTTGAAACTCTGCTCTGGAAAACCTCCCCATCTCCTGCTTTTAGGGAATGGTGTGAGAAAGGAAGAACCTGCTTTTAAAAATGTGCACCCTGGAGCTGTTGGAAAACAGCTGGAGGTGAAAATTCCCTTGGGAAGCACAGAAAATCTCCTTGGAGGGAGAGGACAGCTCAGATCCTCTGTCACCCCCACTGTCCTTTATCCTTTTCCCTTTGGTTTGATGCACTCCCAGGATTTCAGGTTCCTTCCTTCACTCCCATCCCCAGGCCTCTCCTTTGGCTGCTCTGGGAACACCTTTTCCTGCCTCTTTTCCTAATAAATGGATGGGAACAGCTCTTCTGTCTGAGCCAAAAATCCCGTTCTTCCCTGCTCTGGTTCCTGCACGAGGGAAAGCCAGGAGCAGCTGTCAGATATTCCCGAAACCACTTTTCCTCCTCTATTTTCTGTTCAGTTTGCATCGAAAAGAGGGTGCAAGGAGGAAAAAAGGGGGGATAAAAAGGACAAAAATCGGCTTGGAACCGGTGGAATTTCATCCAGGGCCCTGAGCTCGGGGTGCAGCACCCAGAGCAGCAGATGGGAGCAGAGCAGGGCTGGGAACAAGCAGTTCCCAGCTATTCCCGCTGGGATTTCACCTCCCAGCTGGAATGGGAGGAGCTCCGTGCTCAGCCCCAGCTCTGGGCCCTGTGTGACAAACGGGACCCTGGGGGTGGCACGGGGCAGGGACAGCACCACCTGCACCGGCTGGAGGCGCCTGGTGCTGCCTTTCCCTCCAGGAAGAGCAATAAATGGGAAATCCTGACGTTTTCCAGGGAAAAGGAGTGGAATTGTGGTGGCTGAGTTCGTTTGGGAAGGGCACAGGGGACGGTTTTGGTTCTGACACCAGCACTGGGAAACCTGGGCCGGTGGAATTGGAACAACCGTGGCAGGGGTGGGGCTGGATGGGCTTTTCCCACCAAAATTATTCCAGGATTTTATAATTCTGTGATTTTGCAGAGGCCTAAAAGCAGGAGAACGGCTGAATCGCTGATGTGGAAACTCAGGGAAATAGGGAAACTTCCCCGATTCTTCTCTAAAAGTCCCTGTCTGGGTTCCTGCAGGAGCCACCTGGGGATATTTCCGGGTGGGGACTGGGACAAGAAGCTCCCAGTGACCTGTGCCTTGATTATCCCAAAATCCAGGAGATCCAATGAGTTCCAGGGATCTTCAGCTGCTGCAGTTCTGGCGTTTCATCCCCCTCTGGCACAGGCCATAATCCCCAGGGGAGTTTTCCCATTTCCTGCCCATATTTTATTTATGCCCTCTTCACTAAGCCCCTCTTTCCTCACTGCTGTTCAGGCCTCGGCAATTAAAAGTCCCTGAGAATTATCTTTCCATCTCCTGAAAAATCCCGGGGAAAGAAGGATTCTCATCTCAAACAGCTTTTTGTCCGTGCAGCAACCAGAATATTTCATACACCAACCTCAAATCTGCGAGCTGTTACTTTAATAGAATTAAAAACCACCGATCGCCCCCCTGGCCAAACAAATCCCAGCGCGGCTGGAAAAGTTCGAGGGAAATTTCTCAGGAGTGGAGGGAGGAGGCTGCCGTGGCATCATCCCCTCTTTTTTTTCCTTTTTGGGATTTCTTTTGAAGGAGCTGCTGTGCCGATGGAAATGAATCCCACCTGATTCCTGCCGGCCTCATTCCCCACCTGGTGCTGAGCTGGGAATGCTCTTCCCTGCCTGCGGAGAGGAGGAAGCGCTCGGTGCTTTGGGATTTGGGCTTCTGTGTTTTCCATGTGTTTGTGATGCCGCGTTCTCCGGCGCGTCGCTCTCGACTCCGCGCAGCCTCCACGCAGCTGCTGCTCTCCCGTTCTGGCTGTTGCCTTTCTCTGGTCTTCAAATGAAGAACCAGACACGGTTGAAGGGAAAAGGGGGTTTTACCTCGGGGTTTGTTTAAGGAGCCTTAAAGGTGCACGGCTTTGTCCAGGTGGAGTGTGCAGAAATGCACCCCGAAAATGCACCAAAGTGCACCCCAAAATGCACTAAAATGCACCCCGAAAATGCACCCCAAAACTGCACCGATATGCACCCAAAATGCACCGAAATGCACCCAAAATGCACCAAAATGCACCAAAATGCACCTGAAAATGCACCGAAATGCACCCCAAAATGCACTAAAATGCACCCGAAATGCACCCGAAAATGCACTAAAATGCACCCGAAAATGCACCAAAATGCACTGAAATGCACCTGAAATGCACTGAAATGCACCGGAAATGCACCAAAATGCACCGAAATGCACTGAAATGCACCCAAAATGCTGACAGATCGCGTATCTGATTTACAGACCTTGCAGATTAGCGCATCTATCAACGACTCCCTAATGAGCAGCTGCAATGAAGAGCGCGATATCCCCATCCCGAGGAATTCCCGCCGGGACGGGCCTGTCCCAGTTCCCAGGATGGGCTCCCGAGAGGACCTCGGATCCTCAGGAGAGCGTGGGGTGCATAAAAGGTGTATAAAAAGTGTATAAAAAGTGTATAAAAAGTGTATAAAGGGTGTATAAAAGGTGTATAAAGGGTGTATAAAAAGTGTATAAAAGGTGTATAAATAGTGTGTAAAGGGTGCATAAAGGGTGTAGAAAGGGTGTAGAAAAGGTGTATAAAAAGTGTATAAAGGGTGTATAAAGGGTGTATAAAAAGTGTATAAAGGGTGTAGAAAAGGTGTAGAAACTGTATATAAAAGGTGTCTAAAATGTATATAAAAGGGTTTATAAAAGGTGTATAAAAGGTGCATAAATGGTGTAGAAAAGGTGTAGAAAGGGTGTATAAAGGGTGCATAAAAGGTGCATAAAAAGTGTGTAAAGGGTGTATAAAGGGTGTAGAAAAGGTGTATAAAGGGTGTATAAAGGGTGAGTAAAAGGTGTATAAAGGGTGTATAAAGGGTGTAGAAAAGGTGTCTAAAAGGTGCATAAAGGGTATATAAAAGGTGTCTAAAATGTTTATAAAAGGTGCATAAAGGGTGCATAAAGGGTGTAGAAAAGGTGTAGAAACTGTATATAAAAGGTGTCTAAAATGTGTATAAAAGGTGTATAAAGGGTGTATAAAAGGTGCATAAAGGGTGTATAAAAGGTGTCTAAAATGTATATAAAAGGTGTATAAAGGGTATATAAAGGGTGCATAAAGGGTGTAGAAAAGGTGTATAAACTATATAAAAGGTGTCCAAAATGTATATAAAAGGTGTATAAAGGGTACATAAAAGGTGTATAAAAAGTGTATAAAGGGTGCATAAAAGGTGTATAAAGGGTGCATAAAAGGTGTATAAAGGGTGTATAAAAGGTGTAGAAAAGGTGAATAAAGGGTGTAGAAAAGGTGTAGAAAAGGTGTAGAAAAGGTGAATAAAGGGTGTAGAAAAGGTGTAGAAACTGTATCTAAAAGGTGTCTAAAGGGTGTATAAAAGGTGTATAACGGTGTATTAAAGGTGTATAATGGTGTATGCAAGGTGTAGAAAAGAGAAGGCCAAAAACCACCGTGGCATCAAGGTCAGACAAAACGATTCCTCTCCAGGCCTGCGACTCCAGGACACCTCAGTGCCCCAGGCCCCGAGAAATGTAAACAGCACTGAGCTGGGGGGGAGCAAACTCGGAGTAAATGACTTCATTACCTGCAGCTGTAATCGGAGGATTAACCCCCGATATGCAAACGGACCGAACCCATAAAAGTGTGCAAAGCCGTGACCCCGCAGTCCATTTGTGGGTGTAGCCCCTGGGGGTGCCCTGAATGCACCTGGAGGCCCTTCAAGAGACGGAACCGCGTTTATTCTCCTCGTTCCATCTGCCCTCTGTTTGGAGGCAGCGCCTCAAGGCATCGCTCTTCCCGAGGATCCAACGCCAGCGAATCCACGCTCCGCGGACGCTCCGGCCGTGGGTCCTGCACAGAAATGCTCGGCAGCTCAAGGCAAGGGCCGTGTTTATTTTAACCTTTAAAAACGACACCAATTTCACAGCTGTTGGTGCTGGGAGGCTCCCGATGCAAATCCGCTCCGAGGCTGCTGCGTTTGGATGAGGGGGAGGCAGAATCTCCATATTCATGTGCCGAAATCTTTGTTCTGGAGGATTCCTTGCTGCTCTCGTGAGGGATCCTCTGCCTGCTTCAGGCAAGCCTTTGCAAGAAGCTCCGGAGATCATTTGCTGCTGTCATCAGGCTCGGGAGCAGAGCAGGGGAATACCGGGATTTTGGGGGGTCCTCTGGGGTGAAAACTCCTTTGGGGGAGTCCCTGAGGAAAGGGTTTACCCAGAGCCCCTCCAATCTGGGGCTTGCTGGAGATTTTGGAGCTGCTGGGAAGGCAGTGGAACGGGAGTTTCACTCCAAACCTCCCTGGGCAGCTCTCTCCTATATTTAACACCCCTTTCACTCTGGGATTCTGGGGGCCTTCCTCCCTCTCTTCATCCTTTTTTCCTGCTTTTCCTTCAGGTGAGCAGCTCTGTCCCTGTGAGCAAATCCCAGAGTTCTGTCCCCAAAATCCTCAGCGGGCTGTGGGGTGACCTCCAAAGACTCTTTCCCTCTGGAAATTCCACTTCCCCACCTCCACAGGCCACGTCCTGGTGCTGTTCCTCCCCTTGGACGCTGCCTTGGGGCAGGAAATGGGGTTGGGGATGGGAATGGCAGGGAATGGGGCTGGGAAGGGGACTGGGGCTGGGAATGGGACAGGGAATGGGGCTGGGGCAGGGACTGGGGCTGGAATGGGGCTGGGAATGGGGCTGGGGCAGGGACTGGGGCTGGGGTTGGGAATGGGGCAGGAAATGGGGCTGGGACTGGGACTGGAATGGGGCAGGAAATGGGGCTGGGACTGGGACTGGAATGGGGCAGGAAATGGGGCTGGCACCTCCACCTGCTGCAGGGAAGGATTAAAAACCCTCTGGCTCCATTTCCCAGGGGCAAACCCAGTCCAAGCCTGTGATCCCCACGCTTGCTCAGCGTGGAGTGAAGCTTCCAGCAGTGCCTTTGGAGGATCTTCTCCCTCCTCAGAGGAGCGTTTGCAGTGCTGAGGTAGCAGGAGCCGAGTGCTGAAAGTTCCTGATGCGTCTCCTCCATGAGGCACATTTGGTTTGAATCAAAATCCCATCGGAACAGGCCGTGGGATTTCCAGCCCGGGATTAGGAGGAATTCCAGGTTATTATTAGCAATCACTTTCCATCAGGCACTGCAGCTACAAGATGCAGAACAAGCCCGGTGGAAAGAGACTGAAACAAGGGATTCCTGTTATTTAAAGAAAATTAAATTGTGTGAAGACAATCAATGGCAATAATAAAGAAATCCTTTTCTTTCCCTTCGTTTGTGTTGCCAGTTCACTCGAGCACAGCAGAAGACAAAAATTCATGGAATCGCTGAGGCTGGAAAAGCCCTCCAGGATCATCGAGTCCAAGCTGTGGCTGATCCAGCCCAGAGCCCTGAGTGCCACGTCCTTGGACACCTCCAGGGATGGGGACTCCAAACCTCCCTGGGCAGCTCTTTCCTATATTTAACCCTTTCCGTGCAGAAATTCCCACTGGTGTCCAGCCTGACCCTCCCCATGCCCGGCCTGAGGCCGTTTCCCCTCGTCCTGCCGATAATCGCCACCTTCTACTGGGCACTGAACAATTGCAGCTTCACCGCAGCCACAATTAAACCCACCCTGACTTCCTGCGCCTAAAGCTGAGATATTAAATCCCTTTTAATAATTTTTTTGCTCCAGGTTTGTGGCGCCTGTAGCCAGATCCAAGTGGCTCTGCCGGGGCAGACTCCCAGGTAACTCCTAAATTGCACCCTGCCTCTGGAACAAGTTCTGACACCGCTGCCCCGGTGCAGCCGGGGTTACTCACCCGGGCTGAGCAAATTAAAGGTTCTGCTCGGCCTCTCCCTTACTTTGCTTTTCTCCTGTCGGGGTGATTGCAGCTGCCGCCGGTTCCCAGCCCCGGGATGAGGAATCGCATCCGGCAGCGTGCGGGGACGCGCCGGAGCCATGGCGGGGAGGGAGGAGGGGATGGAATTCCGTGGTCGGGCTTAATGTGCACCTGCCGGGGAGCTGGTCCAGCGGGCTGCGAGGGCGGCTGGCCGCGGGCCAGGGCCTCCACACAGCCAGGTTTAATCCCTGAAAATCCTGGAGTGCTTCCCAGGAGGTTGGGAACACCTTAAAATCACAATGAGGAGGAATCGCCTCGCCCTGCTGGGCACGGGTCCTGCTTCATGCAAGCCCGGAGAAGTTGTGGATTCCCCATCCCTGGCAAGGCTGGAGGGGACTTGGAGCAGCCTGGGCTGGTGGAGGGCGGTGGAATGGGATGATCCTTGAGGTCCCTTCCCGGCCAAACCATCCCGTGACACCCCGAGTCCCCTTTGGGGTCCCGTGCCGCCCCTTTGCGGTGCCGGGAGCCGCCGGGGAAGGGTGGGGTGAGCCCGGCCGGGGGTGCCGAGGTGTCGGCGGAGCAGGGGCGGCGAGGGGAGCTCGGGGAGCTGGGAAGGAGCCGGGAATGTTGGTTCTCTGGGAAGGGAAGGAGCCGGGAATGTTGGTTTGCTGGGAAGGATTAGGGAATGATGATGGTTCGCTGGGAAGCAGCCGGGCAGGGCGGATCGCTAGGAGGGATCAGGGAATGTTGGTTCGCTGGGAAGGGAAGGATCAGGGAATGGTGGTTCGCTGGGAAGGGAGGGATCAGGGAATGGTGGTTTTCTGGGAAGGGAGGGATCAGGGAATGCTGGTTTTCTGGGAAGGGAGGGATCAGGGAATGGTGGTTCGCTGGGAAGGGAGGGATCAGGGAATGCTGGTTTTCTGGGAAGGGAGGGATCAGGGAATGATGGTTCGCTGGGAAGGGAGGGATCAGGGAATGGTGGTTCGCTGGGAAGGGAGGGATCAGGGAATGCTGGTTTTCTGGGAAGGGAGGGATCAGGGAATGGTGGTTCGCTGGGAAGGGAGGGATCAGGGAATGCTGGTTTTCTGGGAAGGGAGGGATCAGGGAATGGTGGTTCGCAGCCGGGCAGGACGTGCAGGGCCGGGCAGCGCAGCGCCGCTCGCTCCCGAGGTGCTGCAGTTGCTCACGTCCCTCCGGAGCGCAGGGAGCGGAGCGGTCCCGGCTGGGAAAAGGGGGATAAAGGTGGGAAGGGATCCAGTTACACAATGGGAGGGAAGCGGGGTCGCCCTCGCAGCGGGTCCCAGCCAGGAGCAGCTGAGCAGAACGCGGGGGGGTCTCTGACTTGGGTCCCCTTTTCTCTTTTTCCGCGTTTCTTTTCTCCTCCCCCTCGATTTTTTTTTTTTTTTTTTTTTTTTTTTTTTTTTTTTTTTGAGTGAGGTTGGATAAAAATCTTAACACCTTGGGAACAGAGGAGCAGCGACACAAAAGGCCGGGCTGTGCAATTTAATAGGGTCTGCTGCCTGGGAATGGGAAGGAGGGGATGATTCTCCCAGGGCTAACAGTGCCTTTCTTTTTTCTCTTTCTGCTGATCCCGCCAGGAAAAGAAACCCTCCAGCATTTCACCTGTAAGGGAAGCCACGGGGAAAATCTTCCAGCACGTTGTGCCAAGCTTTTAGGAACAAACAGGGAAACTTTTGATTTTGGGGTTTTTTGGAGGCTTTTTATGAGCTCCCAAGGCTGTAGAGCAGGAGGGGGAAGGTTTTTAGGGAAAACCTTATCCAATAATGGGAGTTCTTGCATCCCTAAACCTTCCAACAACAGTTTTAAGGGCATGGCCCTGGAATGGGCAAACCACTGCTTTTGGGGCAGTGATTCCACCTGGCTGTTCCTTTTCCCTTTAAAACCTGGTACAGGATTGAAGCCAAGCTCCTCTGCCACCAGACTCCTCGGAAATCCCACAGCGAGGCCAGAATGGAAGTTTCCAGGGAATTTCGAGCCCTTGCTGCCTTCGATATGTAAAAGAAATAAAGCAAATGTGCTCTGGTGCTGCAGGACTCCAAGAAATTTGCTTGTACAAGTCCCCTGCTAAATCTGACAGCGGCTCAGAGCGGGTCCCTCACCCCTGAGATCATCCCCCCACTCTTCTAAAGCAAAATAATAAAAGTTCTGCCTCCACAGGGTCTTTTTGGAGCCTCCATAGGGTTTTCCAGGTGTTTTGATATTTGTGTCCTGGTCCTACACCCCTCACGGGGTCACTGTGCCCGTGACCCCAAACTGAGCCTCACCAACCTCCTGCTTCTGCTGCCTGTGGTTAAAATACGCAGCAGGTACAAACACCAAATATGGCCCTGATGGAGCAAATCCCTGGAAAAATGGCCCAAGAAAGAACAGAAAACGTGCTGGAATAATTAACTTGGTGTTAATTCCTCCCTGCGCTTGGATTCCCAGCTGGATGTGGACGTGCTCGGAGGGCCAGCACAACCTGCCTGGGTGTGCAGCCTCCTCAAAGCGCAGCTGGAAAAGCCGAAAAAGCCAAGTGGGAATGTTCACCTTGGGGGTGAAGGGGTGGAGGGATGGCGCTGGGAGTTTGCAATCCAATTGTGTGGAAAATGCAACGCTTCCCCTCCGGAGAGGACGGCGGTGCAGCCGTGATTCATCCCCCATTGAAGTCGCTGCCAGAGTTGCTTTTGATTTAATCAGGATCAAACCCTCTGGGATTATTCTCGCTTCCAAACTGGACCGGGGCTCTGAAGTGGAGAAACCACAACACTTTGCGGGGCTGCTGCTTCTTTTTCTTGATTTTTTTTTTTTTTTTTCTTTATTTAATGAATTTGGCTCCGTGTCCCAAACCGGAGCCGAAACCCGAAACCCTCCTGTTTCAGGGCTTTTGGAGCACTCTTGGAACATCTGGCACAGCTGTTCCTGTGACCCCAGGCAGGAGCACAGCCTCGCTCCTGTTCCCATTCCAAAGGGAGCCGACAGCACCGGGAATGGGGCAGCGCTGCCCAAACTGGGCTGGCAGCGCCTTCCTGGGAGAGATCAGAGACAGGGATGGGCAGGATCCAGAGTGGCCCCGTTTTCCCAGGGAAAAGAAGGCAGGAATGAGGAAAATCAGTGGGCACAGCTTCTGGAGCTCCGTGGGAAGAGCCTCCTCTGCTCCTCTTTAAATTCTTCCTTATCGCCTTTTAAATCCCGCTGCCACGAACCCGAATAAATGCCCCAAAGTGAGGGGTTTGCACCTCCACTTGAGTGGGATCTGTGGAATCGTTCGCCAAATGGGAATTCTGTACCTGGGTGGATCCACGGATCCATCCAAGCTGCATTTCCTTGCCTGGCACCACCGAGCTGAGAGCCCTTCCCTTCCCAGAAAAGATCCTGGGGCTGGCAGAGGGAGCCCCAAACATGCTCAGGATCTGAACTAGCTCAGCTCAGATCAGCCAGACCTGATCTCTAAATCCTCGGGTTTATTCCGAGCTGCAGGAACTTGTAACTTTTTCTCTGGAAATCTTTCTCCGCGCACCTTTCCCCATTTCCTTTCAGCTCGAAGGCTGAACAGCCCTGCTCTTCTTTCATCCCTGAAACACCCAGAGCTTGAAATTGTCTCTGGGATCCGGGACAATCAGTTCTCCGGCGTGTTAATCCTCGTTACGTGCCCATTAAAACCGAGATTAAATCAGGCATTAGGGTGCCTCCTCCCGTTATGAAATCTGAAAAACAGGATTGAGTTTGGAGCAGGGAGAGGGGGAATGAGGAAAACCACGAAACACCTAAAAACTGGGTTTAGGGACGCAGCAAAAGCGAGGCTGAGGTTTGAATTCCTGATTTTATGGAGGGAATCGTGCAGGTGAGGGGAGATAAGGAGGCAGCCGGCGAGGTTCGGGGCAGGGAGGGGATTTGCATGTGCCTACGTGAGGGGCAGGGATGAGTCCCGGGGCTCACACGTGCCGGGGCAGGAGGGAGGCGATGAACAGGGAACGCAGGGAAAGGTGAGCGCCGGGGCAGGAGCGAGAGGGATCCCTGCCAGCTCCATCCCGAGCCCCCCCTAGAGCCGCCCCTTCCCCCTCCCGAGCCGCCCTGACCCCGGGATCGCTCCCGGACGGATGGGGAGCAGCTTTTCCCAAAGGGCAGGTGATTTTCTTGTGGGGTGGGGGAGCTTCAGGACGGCGCTGTCGTTTCCTCGAGCTCCATCATCCATAGGAAGCCTCCCCCCCTCCCCTCCCTTTCCCACCGCTCCTCCAAGGATGAACTTTTCGCTCATTGTTGTTTGGCAGGTACTTTTTAATGGGCTGGAAAATATCCTTCCTGTGAAGTTGCAGTTTTGTGGGGCTTGAATGAGTCCAGTCCTCCCCTGGCTCTGCCCAGCGCCGCCGATTGGCTCCGCAGCCCGGGGGGGACCGATAAGGGCGGCTATAAAACCCTCGCTGCTCGCGGTCCCCCAGCGAGCAGGAGCCAGAGAGGCCACCCGGATCCTCCGCACATCCCTGCGCTCATCCCCGGGCTCGCCAGGATCCTCCCTCGCTCCCTCCCTCCCTCCCTCCCTCCCAGCGAGCGCGTATCCAGCTCCACATCTTCGCTCAAGCCGGAGTGGAAGAGGAGAGGCGCACACATCCCAAAAAAAAAAAAAAAAAAAAAAAAAAAAAAAAAAAAAAAGGAAAAAAAAAAAAAAGGGGGGGGGGGAAAACCCAAGCCACCCAAAAAAAGAAAAAAAAAATCCAAACCCAACCCAACCCCACACTTAGCGGAAACTTGTCAGAGAATGCTCCTAAAGTCTGGTTTTCTCCTGCTGCTGCTGATCAGTGCATCCGCATCCTACGAAGCTGAGCAGAATGACTCTGTGAGCCCCAGGAAAGCGCGGGTGGCAGCCCAGAACTCAGGTAACGCCAGCGAGGAGGGCTCGGAGCCGGAGCCCCGATGCCTTAAACTGTCTCCGATTTCTCTGCTGCTGATTTTTCTTCTTCTTTTTCATTTTTTTTTTCCTTGTTTTTTCCCTTATAAACTTACCGGCTGGCAGCACAAATGTTCCTTTCAGGGCTGGCAGGAGCTGCTGGTGCAGAGCTGGAGCAGGAATCTCCTGTAGGAGCTGGGGCAGGGAAGCGCTGTGGGGATGCAGTCCCGGCTCTCCCCTCCTCCCCCAGCTCCTCGATGAGTTCCGGGCACTTTTAATCATTTTTATTTCCCTGCTTGCATGCCTCCCTCTCCCTCCCCCGATCGCAGCGCTACTTTGGTGTTAAATCCCTTGCTTTTTAGGAAGTTGATAAAATGCGCGGCGCTGGGACTGAGCCATTGTTCTGTGCACATCTGTCTGCTCCGAGAGGGGCAGCCAGAGCCGCCACTTGGAAGAATGCAGTAACCTAGAAACTGTCCCCTGCTCGCTGCGATTGTCACAAACCGATCGCTGTCGGTCAGCTGGGACAGAAAAATACATTTGTGACATTTAACAAACTCGCTTCCACAGCGGAGAGAAAAAAAAAAAAAAAAAGCTGGCGGGTCAGCGCTGGATGTCGCGACTTTGCCGCTGAGATAACTTGGAGACATTGTCTGGAACAATGGGAATTAAAAACCTGCCTTAAAGCGCGCTGCAAAGAGAGGAAGGCTCTGCTTTGGAGCTCATTAACAGCTGCCTTATTTTAGATCCGCAAGGCTCTGCAGCGCTGGAGCGGGGTGTTCGCTCGCTTTGCTTTTGTATTGGGTTGCTATAGAAACGTGGGGTCTCCCTCTCGCACCGTGCCTAAAACAATAAAAGCTCCGCGCACGCTGAGCCTGCTGCGAGCGAAGTTCTAATTTGAACCTGTGGAAAGCTAATTACGGGGCTGGCTCGTGCTGCGGGGAGGTTGCGAAGCGGGGAGGGGATGAATTACCAAATATTCCTCCCTTCAGGCACGTCAGCAAGAGCGCGGAACGACGAGGGGTTAACTGGGTGATTTTTTTTTAAAAATTTTTTTAATATTATTTCTCCTTTTTTTCGGGAAAAATCCCGGTTGTATTATCTTGAAGGTACAGCTCGGCTCTGGGTAAGGTGTGCTCTCTCCCAGTAAAACCTGGCTTTTCCCACAGCTCGGGGCTGGAGGGGGGACCCCGGGTTTGCATTTCTTCCCCGAGAATGTCTGGTAACATGAGCTGCACAAGCAATGAACGTGCCTTGCCCAGGCACGGGAGGGGACAGATGTTCGGCTCAGCCTGAAAGGTTAATCCCGGCTAATTTCAGGGCAATCATGTGGCAATTCTGCTGATTCACTGTTAAAATGCTCTGGATCTGCTCGGAGAAAGCCGGGATGACATGGATACCCCTCGTGCTCAGACCAACCGCTGCCTCCGGGCTTTTCATTACCCCCGGCAGCTCCATTACCTGAACTTTCTCTGCCCAAATCTCCCGAATCTACAGCAAAAATGACCTTTTCTGGCTACTCCGGGGGCAGTTTTAGCACCAAGCTGCTGAATCGAGACCTTTGGAGTACTGAGAATTGACTCCCAAGCTAAAATCTCATTTGCAGGTAATTCAGGCTTTTTAGAAAGGCACAAATACCTCAAAAGAAATACAATTTCCTGCAACTTGTTGGCATTTGCCATCACTTCAATCTCATTTTCGGAATGGTTTTGTGAGCCAGGTGCTGCCAGGCTGCTCCTGTTGGACAAAGACCTCAGCACCCAGAGCTTTCCATGGGCCCATCCTCATCCCTCCTCCTCCTTTAGAGGGAGTTGGGATAAAGGTGTAGATGCCTGCAGTCCGAACTGGGTTGTGATGGACATTTGGGTCTCCATCTGAGCAAGGACTCTCAGGTGTTGCCTCTTTTCGCCCATGAGTGACCCTCGTGGGGTTTGGTAGTGGGAGTTTCTGTTCCTTGGGGTGCTGGTTGTGTCTTCAGTTCAGAGAATCCCGGAGTTGTAGAATCCTGGGATTGTGGAATTATAGAATCCTGGAATGGTTTGGGCTGGAAGGGACTTTAAAGCTCATCCCGTCCCATCCCATCCCACCCCTGCCGTGGGCAGGGACACCTTTCACTATCCCAGGCTGCTCCAACCTGGCCTTGGACACTTCCAGGGATGAGGAATCCCCAGCCTCTCTGGGCACACTGTGCCAGGGCCTCACTGCCCTCCAAGTAAAGAATTTCTCCCTAATATCGAACCTAAATCTCTCCTTTTTTAGCCTAAAACCATTCCCAGTTATTCTATCACTGTGTGTAGAAAAAGTCGCTCTCCCACTTTTTTACAATCCGCTTTTAGGCCCTGCAAGGGGCTCTGAGCTCTCCCTGGAGCCTTCTCTTCTCCAGGTGAACACCCCCAGCTCTCCCAGCCTGGCTCCATGGCAGATTTTGGAACATCTTCCCTTGGGCAGCGCCTTTACCCTCTCTGCCTCACCCTCCTCCAGCTCGTCTGAGCGCAGCCTGCCTTTCCCAGAAAGATTTGGCTGCGGGCTGGGATCCGTATCCATGTGCTGACATTCCCGTGCCTCTCTCCCCGCAGCCGAGGTGGTTCGGTGCCTCAACAGCGCGCTCCAGGTGGGCTGCGGCGCCTTCGCCTGCCTGGAGAACTCCACGTGCGACACGGACGGGATGTACGACATCTGCAAGTCCTTCCTCTACAGCGCTGCTAAATTCGACACTCAGGTACAGCCCGGGCACAAAGGGGACGGGAATAAAACCCGGCCCAGAATAAAACCCGGCCGAGAATAAAACCCGGCCAGAATCAAACCCGGCCAGGAATAAAACCCGGCCGAGAATAAATCGGAGCCGTCTTTTCATGCCCCCGCCAAGCCCTGCGGGTTCTAAAGCACGTGCTAAGCGCTCCGCTCAATGCCTGCCTTAATTTAAGCTCTGCTTTGGGCAGGATTAACCCTTCCCTCCCTGCAGCCCTTCCTGCTGCTCAGCTGCTCCGCTCAGCCCCCATTTTTGGCTCCAAACGCATCCTCCAGGGCTCTTTTTCCACCCGCTCCCTGCTCCGTGTGAGGACTTGGCAAGGAGGGTTCTGTGGGGCGGAGAGCGAGGTTTCCTCTCCAGGAGGAAATAGAAACGTTGTCCTGACAAAATAAATCTCCTGCCTGTGTGACCTGGCACAGGGCTGGGCTGGGAGCTGGAAGCGTTTGGGTCCGGGAACACGCGGCCAGATCGGCCTCTCCGGGGCTGCGGGGAGAATAAACGGGATCATACTGGAGGGCTGTGCCCTGCCAGAGCCCTTTTCCTCTGTGCCTTCTTCCCAAAATTCGCACAGCTCCTTGTTCCCTGTGCTCCCGAACCCAAGGAGAAATTTAAAAGCTCATAAAGGCTCTCGAGGTCAGAAGCAGATGTGTTAAAGCACTGGCATTAAATGGATGTTAAATCGATCGGTGGGGCAGAACTGGCCCATCCCTGGTCCTGGCATTCCCGGGTCGAAGATTCCCACTGCCTAAATCTTTTGGGAATAGGAGCTCGGTGCATCCCAACTGCTCTGGGAGAGAGCTCTGCAGTAATTGGGAAATTCAAGTCCCATTTCCTGCTGTGCTGGGAAGGGACTCCCTGTAATTACAGGAGGGTAATTAACACAGCCAGACCTGGTGGAGTATCCATAACTGAATTCCCCTGCTGTTGGATTCCCTGGAATTCCGGTGCAGTTTGAGGTGTTTTTCCTTCCGTTTGCAGGGAAAAGCTTTCGTGAAGGAAAGCCTGAAGTGCATCGCCAACGGGGTGACGTCCAAGGTGTTCCTGGCCATCCGCAGGTGCTCCACGTTCCAGAGGATGATCTCCGAGGTGCAGGAGGAGTGCTACAGCAAGCTGGACATGTGCGGCATCGCCAAACGCAACCCCGAGGCCATCACCGAGGTGGTGCAGCTCCCAAACCAGTTCTCGAACCGGTACGTGGGGCTTTCCTTGGAATATCGGGAATGGGAGTCGCAGAGGCAGGAAGGAGAGGGGCTGAGTCCTAAAACAGCTTTGCCCAGTAAAGCTCTCTGCCTCTTCAAACCGTGCTCAGTTTAGCATCATTTTCCCTTCTCTTTTGGAGAAATACATTAATTTCTCTTTTGGGGAAATACATTTAAAAGCATCTCCAGAGGAGGGTCATTAAATGAACCACACATCCCTTACTCCAAAGCCTGGAGTTTGTTTAAATGTTAATTTTTGTGGTCTGAGTGAAGTACGATGGTCAATGATCCCAAATCAGGTTGATTAATTCAGCATCTCTGGCACATTGAGCACTTCAGAGCCGCTCAGAGAACCATGGAATCATGGAATGGGTTGGGTCGGAAGGGACCTTAAACCCCATCTCATCCCACCCCTGCCAAGGACAGGGACACCTCCCACTGTCCCAGCTTGCTCAGAGCTCTGTCCAGCCTGGCCTTCTCCATCCGTTGCCCCCTCATTCCCACACCACAGCCATGCCCTTCCTGGCATTTATGTGGCACCTGGAAAATGAGTCCTTGTCCTCCAAGTCACCAAACTGCTACAAAAACCCAGGAAGAGCCAAAGGAACCAGCAAAGCCGACCCTGTATAACCCCGCTGTGCCACCATCCTGTGTTTCTCATTTCTGGGGCTCTCCCTGGTCTGGTTTGGGGCTGTCTCCTGTTCCTCCTGCCTGCAGGGACAGGGATGTCACGCTGCTGCCTGGCACCTTGCTCTGAGCAGGGACTGCCCTGTCCCCGTCCTCCAAGGACAAGGGGACACGGAGGCTTCAGGAGCTGCCGCAGTCTGCGCAGTCACGCTGCAAGGGCAGGGATTTCTTCCTCCAAATCCTGGAACAATCAGTGCTGAGTCTTGTGATTGGGATAAAAGGGACCTTTTGGAGCAGTTGGAGTAAATAAGCTCCAGGACTGGAGTGCAAACAGAGCCGGCTGCTCTGGGACTGGGGTTGGCTGTGGCCAAAGCCTCGGTTCCTCTGGGATGGCTTTGACTGGATCCAGAAGCATCCCAGACCTCCAGACCTGTCCCGGGACAGGTGTGCGGGTGCTAAATATATTTTATGTTGTATCAACCAGCAGAAATTTATTCCAAGAATCCCAGAATATCCAGAGCTGAAAGGGACCCACAAGGATCATGGAAATCCATTTCCTGTTGCAGAAAACTCTGCTGTAGACGGAGAAATTTTTTCTTGTCTATCCAGCAAACGGCACCTGTGGGAAGGCAAAATTATACTGGGGGGAGGTAAAAATGAAACCTGTGTGTCTTTTGCCTCTTCCCCCAAGGAAATTGGGAAGAGGATTGGGAGAGGAGCAGGCAGCTCTGTGACATTCCCGGGTTGAACTGATGGATTGTGGAGTGAAACAGCCTCGGAGGGGGACACGGGGACGCCCGGGCAGTGCTGGGGATGCTCCTCTGAGAGGACCAAGCCCTGGAGCTCTGTCCCAAGGCGGGGGAACTCCTCCCCCGGCCCGAGGCAGAGGATATTGTGACATGGTGAGGAACAAAGGCAGCAGGATTTCCCAGCTCCAAGCTGAGGGCTCCCAAAGCATCCTGCTTTCCCAGCTCTGAGTTGAGGGCTCCCGAAGCATCCTGCTTTCCCAGATCCTGGTTTACAGAGGGCTCCTGAAGCATCCTGCTTTCCCAGATCCTGGTTTACAGAGGGCTCCTGAAGCATCCTGCTTTCCCAGCTCCCAGTTTACAGTGGGCTCCCAAAGCATCCTGCTTTCCCAGATCCCAGTTTATGCTGAGGGTTCCCGAAGCATCCTGCTTTCCCAGCTCCCAGTTTACAGTGGGCTCCTGAAGCATCCTGCTTTCCCAGCTCCCAGTTTACAGTGGGCTCCTGAAGCATCCTGCTTTCCCAGCCCCTGGCCCAGCAGAGCTGCGGGATCAGAATGTGTCACTTGGCCTGGGCCTGAGGGGAAGTAGTTAAAGGTCATTGCATCTTCCTGTGATTTAATCTCGGGGCTGGAGCAGCAGGGGAGGAAAAGCTCTGGTCACAGCCCAGCTCCCGGCGGGCTCTGGGAAAGTGTCCGAGTGCAGCTCCAGCCTGGAAACCGCGGGGCTGGATGGGCTCTGTGTCTGGCCCTGGTTTAAGCTGGGTGTGTGGCTGGCTCAGCTTTGCTCATCAGCACTTCAGACCTCGCTCCCAGCCCTGCTGAGCCGGGCTCACAGCGAGCCAGAGCCTGGTCCTTTTGTGCAGCTCAGACTTTGACCTCACCTGACCTCCCCTGGCTGCACCAAAGGGCAGAGCTGAGAGTTGGGAAAGGACTTTGAATGGGAACTCTCATTTCCCTCTTCCTTCCCCTCCTCCACCTGCAGGTTATTCTCCTCTCTGCTCCTGTGGAAAAATGTCACCGTGACCTTAAAGTGCTTAAAATAAGTTCCCCGACGTCCTTTCAGGCAGAAATCCCAGCAAACGTGGGACTGCCACTCTTTTTCCCAACTTTCTCTCCCTGGGAAGATGTTCCCTGGGGCAGTGAGGTGCCGGGTGCTCTCCTAGCCGTGCTGCTGGGGCTGTGCTGGGCCCCGGGAAGGAGCTTTCCTTGGAGGAACCCTCAGCAGGGCTGGGAATGCAGAGCAGCACCATTTCCTGGCTGCTCCTGGAACAAGGAATTTGTGCCCAGGGCTGCTGGAAGGGGAAGGTGCAGCTGGAGAGGGGCAGGGGAAGCCTCGCTTGGGATTTCATGCGTGGTGGGCTTGGAAGTGACAATGGATTGTGTGTCCTAAAGATGTGTCCCAGGGGAATCCGTGGATCTGCCAGGCTGGGACTGAGCTGCTTCTCCCTCTTCTGGTGCTTGTAAGGGCTGTGCAGGGAAAGGAGGGAGAGGGAAAAGGGGGAATGGTGCCACAGGGATGGATCTGACACAGTTCTGTTTGGAGCAGAGGCCAGGCCAGACTGGGACCCCGGCAGGGATCCGTCAGGAACACCAATTATTTCCCTTCCCAAAGCTCCAGGAACTCTGGTGTTTAGCAGAGAGTCAAACACACCCTTATCCCATTTCTGCATCTCTCAGCTCCTTGTTTTTCCCTTCCGGATCCACCAGGATCACTCCAAACCCACTGTGCCCACTCCCTCACCTCCCACAGCTGCGGCAGCTGCTCATTTAGGGCAATTCAACCTGAATTTTTGCGATGGTTTTCCTTCCCTGTACCAGGGGCACAGCACTGCCACGCCCAAGGTGCTTGGATGCAGTGACAGCAAGGTTGGGCTTGGTCTTGGAGGCTTTTCCCAACCCTAAAAATTCCATGACAACACCGCCAGAAATCAACTCCAAACCTGCCCTGGATGAGTTAAGAATCCTGATTCTCGCGGTTCTGTCACCTGGCTCGGTGACACCGTGGGGCTAACGGGGTCCCTCTGCCGCAGGTATTACAACAAACTGGTGAGGAGCCTGCTGGAGTGCGACGACGAGACCGTGAGCACCATCAAGGACAGCCTGATGGAGAAGATCGGGCCCAACATGGCCAGCCTGTTCCACCTGCTGCAGAGCGACCACTGCGCCCAGGGCCACCCCCGCGCCGACCTCCTGCGCAGGAGGATCTCGGAGCCGCAGAAGCTGAAGCTGCTCCTCAGGAACCTGCGAGGTGAGGGCTCCGAGCCGGCCCACGCCAAGCGCGGCTCCACCGAGCGCGCCTGACAGGGGTGGGGGAGGCCGAGCACGACCAAAGCTGAGGGCTCTGCTCTAGGAGAGTGCTGCACCCAAAGCCAGTGGACTGTCGGTATTTTCACCCCCGGGAGCTGGGTTTAGTTCCTTCAGGCTCGTTTAGTTCGTTCGTCTTTTCCGTTCCTCTCGAACAAAACTTCTGCATGGGTCTGTGTTCGGTGTCGCGGCTTTCCCGCCAGCCAAACGGCTCCGTCTCTGCTCTTCCCCACAAAAAATCAGTCATCCCAAAAAGTCGTCGTCTTAAGTATCTCCCTGCATTGCTTGGGCCTTTGGACACCAAACTCTGAAGTTTGGGAGGCCAAGGTTTGTCCCAAACTGTTGTGCTGACACCACCCAGGCCTGGAGATTCGGCACCGAGGGGAGGAGCCGCTCCTCTCCTGCGGGTGACGAGAGATGCACTAAAAACTCTCGCACATCCTAAAATTATCCGTGGAACTCATGTCATGAATCTGTGCTGGCCATGGACGAACATGAATGTCACCTTCCTGGTCCTGTAGTGTCACCCTTAGTCCAGATCCTTCCAGCAGAGCTCTGTGAACACGTTTAAACCGGGATTTACCAAACTCGCTGGATGGTTTTAGTCGCCAGGACCTGGCACCACGGCGCAAAATGAGTTCAAACCACCCCACAAACCCCAAAAGCAGGAGAGGGACGTGTTCCACCATTGCAAGAGGTGCCAGGCTGTGGCTGGAGCTGGTCAGGAGGTCCCATAATCGTGCGTTGTATTTCAAAGCTCACATCTCTGTACTGTATTTAACTGCCTAAAGCTTTAAACGAAGCCTAGCAGAAACAAAGCCTGTCTTAAGATTAGAGTATTAAAGGCCTTGCTCTAACTGTGGTATAAATAGTGCTGAAATCTGTCTGTACTGTACATAAACTCCACCAGAGTCTGCTTCACAGGAGCAGAACAGAATAACTTTATTGCCTAAACTCAGTTTTGTAAGCCAGCTCTTTCCTGATTCGTTTTGTTTTTCCTGGGAGCAGCATCTCTGTCGTAGTCCAGAGTTCACGTCCTACTCCGTGGCCTTTTTAGAAAAGAAGAGGGGAAAGGTTTCGGTCAGGAATTGCAGGGCCAGGAACAGCCGTTCAGAGCTAAAATTGAGGACAATTCCATAAAAAACCCAAGTTCAGGCTGGTCAGTCCTGTCTCCACAGGGCTGCCGGGAGATGCACTTAGACCCATGCTGGGAATTTCAGGAATTATCAAGACACTTTGGGAATCTCACAGGGCAAAGCTCCCGTTCGGATTTCTGGGGAAAGGCAGGGTTCCTTCCATTCTCTCAAGCTCCAGCAGGAAAGCTGAGGACATGGAATGAGCACTCTGGGAGCTGCCCTTCCTCCATCCTCCTCCTCCTCAGCGGGCTCTGGGAAGAGGAGCAGAGCTGGGGGACCCCAAACCCGCTCCCCCCCATAGCCAGGCTGTGGTGAGCCAAAAATTCCCCTTTGTGGTGTGGGATCCGCCAGGCCAATCCCAAATCCATCCCCTGGAGTCTCTGCAGGGTGGGTGACTCTTCCTTGGTTCGTTGGAGAGCTGATAAAGGAGGGATCTCCTTTTCTTTCGGAGACCTGAAGCAATAGAACTTCATTTTCTCGTGTTGTTTGGAAAACCACAAAGCCTTTAAACCAGAACCTGCTGCTAAAATATCGAAACCAGATGCCGTGGCAGCGTTTCAGAGGTTGCTGTCTTCACGAAACACAGCCCAAAAGTGCTGGCAGAGAATTGGAAGCAGCAAAAAAATGTTGCTGACATTGGTGGAGGGTCAGAATTCTGAATTTTTTTTGGGATACTCCGAACGGAGCCATCCAAGGCAAGGAAGATGCGAAGTTGCTCCTTCCTAAATCAGGCAGGGATTGAGAGGCCGACACAAAGAAGTTCTGAGAGTTGAAAGCCAAAAGCTCCTGGAATATCCCGACCCTGAATTTGGGGTTATATTTAGGAATTGATCCCAGGGGCGCATCCCTAACTTCCCACCCCACAGCTGTTGGGAGCCAGGGAATTCCGCTGGGCTTTGTGCATCCAGTCCTTGCTCCTGTTTGGGAATTGGTCACAGAAACTCCTTCCCTGGCTTGGGGCAGTGGCCAGACCCCACCTGGGAGGCTCTGCCGGTGCTCCAGAGCTCCCACTGGGAATTCCCAAATCTTCCACGAGCTCTCCCAGGACACCTGGCAGCCCCCGCCTTCCATGGGGATGGATATTCCTCATGGAAAGCAGCTTCTCCACCCACCCGTTTCTCTGGAACCCCAAAGAAGTTGCCTAAAGCAGATTTGGGGCCGGGGAGAAGCCTTGGACCTCCCAATCCCATCTTTTTTTGGGGTGCCATCCTTAAATTTCCCTTTCCAGTAGTGATTTAAACTTTTTCTCCTGAATATGGGTGGGAAGAGGAGCGGGAAAATGATTCCCCCTGGCGGGATTTGCTGTGGTGCCACAGGGAATTCCCAGGGAATCCAACCAAGGCTCTGCCGTGCCCCAAAGAGCCACAATTCCCAATTTTTGAGCTGCTTTGAGGCCACTTTTGTCCCTGTGAAGGAGTAGGAAGGAATTTGGGAACGCTCCTCCCTCCCCTCACCTGAGCTGGGCACTGCCTGCCCGGGAGAGGGGATTTGGAGGCAGGAGAGGCTCTTCCCATCCCTGGGGAAGGATGGAACGGTTTGGATTGAGGTGTGAGAGATCCCTTGGGATGGGGAAGGATCCCCACGACCAAGTCCAGCAATTTCACCTCGGAGTTCATCTCCGATGCTTGATTTTTTTAGTCTCACGTGGGGATTTTCTCTCGGGGGCGGGGAGGGGCTTCTCTGGGACGGTTTGCATGAATCTCGTCGCGATTTGTTTGCACTTTAGATGTTGTCGTGCCATTCTAAATCTGCGTTATTTGTATTTATAATTTAAAGAGACCTAGAAAAGGGAAAAGGGAGAGAGTTTGGGTTGGTTTGGTTTTTTTTTTTTTTTTGGAGGGGGGTGGGTTTTGGGTTGTTTATTTTTTTTTCTTGCTGAGTACTGGAATAAGCAGTGAGCATATCTGGTATATGTCCTTATTTATTGTTTAAATGACATTTGTAAAGCTCCGTGCGTTCGTTAAAGGTTATTTGAGACATATCATAGCCAGGAGAGAGAGAGGCAAGTTATTTTCTTTGCTTATTTTTATAATTAAAGATGCACAACCTAATGAAGCCTACGTTGGATTTTCTTCTGCCATGAAATAAAATGTCCAATTTAAGGGGTTTTGGTGTCCGAGTCTTTATTGGGCTGGTGGTTGTGGCGCCAGCAGGATAAAAATGTTGGATTTTCCTTGGATTATTTTCCTTGGATTAAGAATCAGAGCTCTCCCATCTCCTCTGGCTGTTTAATAAATCCTTTGGCACTGGCCCGGCCCGGTAATTGCGTTTCATTCCCCCTGCTAATTAAGGCAGAACCACTTTTTAATGAATGCAGCTGCAACGCCACTGCAGGGAAATAAAACCCCTGGATCCGTGATTTCCATGTGCATTCCCTTCCGTCAGGAAAGCTCGGATTTCCAGTGGAAGAGCAAAATAAAGTTTCATAATCAGCAGAGGAAAAGCGGGAGATTAATGCCGATTTCGTGCTCCAAAAGTTTAAAAAATCATTTTCCCCGTCACGTGAGGGTGTAAGAATAAATATTAGGTATATAATTGGATTAATAAAAGATCTCTTGTTGTAAAATCATGGAATGGTTTGGGTTGGAAAGACCTTAAAGAACAACTCATCCCACCCCCTGCACTGTTAGTGTTGCATAATTATTATTATTATCATTATCATTATCATCATCATCATCATTATCATCATCATCATCATTATCATCATCATCATCACTATTTTCACTCCTGCTGCAGCATAATTAATACTAATATTAACCTTGATATCAACAGCGATCTTAATTTTAAGATTAATATTGATCTCGATGATATTAATGTTAATATTAATGTTTCTATGACCATAATATTAATGTTAGTAGCCACGTTTATGATATTGATATTAATATTAATATTGACATCATTATTGACGCTATTGGAAATTCCCTCAGATGTTTCCACTTGGAGCCCCCAGCGTTCCAGAATTTCAACAACTTTTTCAGAGTTGGGAATAAAATGGACACGTTTAGGTCAGTGCTGGTAACGGAAGGAGCTGAATTCCCAAAAAAAAGAGCGGGAGCAGAGGGGTCGGATCAAACCAGGATCCGTGGTGGAAAAACTGGGAGGAAAATAGTCCTGGAAAAGGAAATTCCAGCTCAGTGATGAAGAAAAAAGTTCTGGAAAAGGAAATCTGGGCTCGATGATGCGCAGATGATCCAGCGCACAAAGCTGGATTTTCCAAGGCTGATTCCTCCCCAAAAAAAGCCAAAATCGATGTTGGAAAGGCCATCAGAGAGGTTTTCTGTGACCTCCCCCGGATCCCGCCGGAGAGGTTGGAGAACCTCAGGCACAAATACCTGCGAGAAACTCGGGAGTTTTATTCCAGGCCCAGCTGGAAAAACCAGCAAAACCTGTCTGAGCTCATGGGGGATGGAATTATTTCCACATAGACAGGGAGGTTTTGTCTGTTTTCCCTCCTTGGTTTCAATTTTTAAGCCGAGTGAAAGTCCAGGAAAACCTGGATTGTGGCTCCAAAGGACGAGCCCTGGTTCCTGCGCATCCCTGTTCCCCTCTCCAGCCTTTCCCCTGCTCCACATGGATGCCGTGGGTCCAAACACACAAACCCAAATTGGTGCTGGCGTTTTTTTTAAAGAGGAAAAAAATCATTTGGTGGAGAATTCTCTTCCCAGTTTTCTCAAACTGGGGGAAAATTCCACTTGGTTCCGTGGCTTTTCCTCCAGGGTTGTTTTTCCTTCAGGCTTGGAGGGGAAAACAAATCCCTGCTCCTCTCAGGATGGGCTGTTTGGTTTGGAGGAATCCTCAGCTCCATAAAATCCTCAGCCGTGCCCAAATCCCAGCGGGATCCAGCTCTCCAGCGGGAATTCAGTGTCGGATCCAGCAGGAAGAGCCCAGCTATTTATTTTTATTCCTGCGCCGATAATTAATCCTGGAAGTTTTCTGGGGGCTTTTTAATCATTTTCTGAGCTGTTGTTTGCTTTACGGGTGTTCCTTAGAACCGCTTCCATTTTATATAAACTATAAAACATATAAATATATTTTTATAAAAATATAAAATATATGAAACTATCAATATATAAATAGAAAATAATGTAAAATGAAAAATATATTACATATATATTCTGTATACAATACAGAATATAATAAAATTATATAAATAAGGAAATAAAATACTAGGAATAAATATATAAGATAAAATAAAAATAAAATAAAAATAAAATAAAAATAAAATAAAAAATAAAATAAAACAAATAAAATAAAATATAAAATATTATATAGAAATACAAAATATAGGAAATATAAATATAATAAAAATCTTAAAATAATACAAATAAAATTATATAATAAAAATTATAAAACTATATAAAAATAAAAATATATAGAATATAAAACATACAGAATATATAAAATACAGAATATGTGCTATAACAAAAGAGATAAAAAAATATAAATAAAAAAATACAACTAAACCCATAATTCCATTAAAAAAAAAAATTAACTAAATCTGAACAATTCCAGAAGAATCCAGGTGTTTCCTTGGATTTCTTGTTCTTCCATCACGTCTGCTGTGATCCCAGATTTCCACCAGCTCAGCTCCCTGTCCCAACCACATTCCCAAACATTTCCTGCCCGAGGGAAGCTGTGCTTGCACCGAAGGAGGGCACCCAAAAATCGGGCATGGCCGGATTCCAGCTGGGATTCCAGCTGGGATTCCAGGCAGGGAGGAGCGGGAATGGGTTGGGGCAGAGCCTCATCTCTGCCAGCCCTTGTGGGGTTCCTTCAGCCCCTGGGACTCCACCCCTCACCCCGCGCGTCCCAGTACCGCTACTGGGGTGGCACTGGGCAGCAAGGAACCAAACTGGGCTGGGAAAGGCCCCAAAATGGGATTGGGACACCCCAAAAAGGGATTGGGACACCCCAAATGGAGCCAGCAAAGCTCCTCAGGATCCACATCCCCATTCCTGCTGGGAACACGGCCCTGTGCTCACCCATTCCCAAAAAAACACTCTCTGGGGTCACCAAAAACGACATTTCAGAGCAAGCAGGCAAGGAAAGGCTGATTTCACCAAATCCACCCAAAACGTCCCCGAAAATGGGATTGGGACACCCCAAACTGAGGCAGCAAAGCTCCTCCAGGATCCACATCCCCATCCCAGCCCATCCTCACCCTCTCCCCAAAAACCTCTCTCTGGGGTCACCAAAATTCACATTTCAGCGCGAGCAGACGACCAAGGGCTGATTTCACCAATCCCACCCCAAAATCCGGGGGGGATAATGGGATTTTTGGCTTCCCCCTGGCTCTGCTCCTCCCGGGAGGCTCCGCTGCATTCCCGGCTGGTTCCAGGAGCAGCCGGACGTCACCCGGCGCTGCTGGCAGAGCTCTAAAGATAGATCCCAGCGGAGATTGTCGGCATTCATGGGAGGCAGCTGCTCCCTCAAGGGGTTTTTAAATAAAGAAAGAAACTTCGGGGTATTTTTAAAAGCCTTTTAAGTGAGCTGAGCTCCCCCCGCTCTGCCCTTGGGATGTGGGGTGGCCCTGGAGGGTCCCATTTGTCACCCTGGAGGGTCCCATTTGTCACCCAGCTCTCCCCCCCTGGCAGGGCCGGGACGCTGCTCCAGCCCTTCCCCATCCCAAAGGAGAGCAGGAGAAGGTTTGTGGGGCTGGGAGAGATTTCCCAGCCCTTGGGCACTTCCAGGGATGGGGCAGCCACGGTTTCTCTGGGAATTCCATCCCAGGGCTTCACCTTTGAAGTGAGGGATGTGCAGGTGCCTCAGAATTGCTGCCTGTAGTGTTTTGGTGCAAAAACCAAAACTGGGCAAAATTTATAAAATGTGGGGAGGGAAAATCCTACGGGAGTGGAATTTGAGTTGTTCCCTATGCGACAGAGGCAGCAGTGGGTGCAAACACCAAGATTCGTGTTTATCCCACAAATGGAATTTGGACACGGCTGCAGCCTGAGGGAATTTCATCCATGTCCACATGGGACAGGAGACACAATCCCAGTTTGGAATTCTTGGGATGCTCCAGCTCTCCCAGCCATCCACAACCTGTGGATAAATTCCTGAATCTCGTGGAGGAGTTTCCAGCCCCTGACAGACCCAACTCCCGCCCTTGTGGTCCGAAGGAGCCTCTTCCTCTTGGCAGCCTTTGGAAAATCCCAGCTCCCCCTCGGAGCCGTGGCTTTTAAAATTTTTTTTAATTAATCTAAAGGATTTTTAAATGAATTGAAGGAATTTTTTTAATTTTGGGGGGTTTAAATTCAATTCCAGCAAGGCCCAGCCCCACCTGGGCTGTTCGGGGTGACCTCCAGCGGCCTCGGGCATCTCCCAGCCCGGTCAGGAAGGTGCTCCCAGCCCGGGGATGGATTTGAAGGGTGGGGAGAGGGACAAATAGGAAATCTCGGCCAGGTGGTAGCTGAGAACTCCAGAGGCATTTCCGCTGCCCTGGGAATGCTGGGTTGGGATCGAAGCGGGATCCTGCCTGGGATTTCAGCGTGGGGCATCTCCAGAGGACATCAGAGAGACACGAATGCAGCAGCTCTGCTGGGTTTAGGGGCTGATTGAATCCAGACATTTCCAGTTCCGTTTTGAGGCCGGAATCCAAGGGATCTTCCCTCAATGGAAGTAAATCCCCCTTTTTAACAAAAACAAACCCAGAGCCAAACAAAGCCCAAACCCAACAGATGGGGCCGGAGTTCCGGAGCGGGAAGCAAATCCCAGCATGTCTGCCATGGCTTCGAAATCCCAGGATCATGGAATTCTGGAATGGTTTGGGTGGGAAGGGAACTTAAATCCCACTTAGTGCCAGCCCTGCCAGAGCAGGGACACCTCCCACTGTCCCAGGCTGCTCCAAACCCCGTCCAGCCTGGCCTTGGGTACTTCCAGGGATGAGGAAACCACGGATTCTCTGGGAATTCCATCCCAGTCCCTCACCACCCTCTGAGGTGGCTTTCCCATCAGGAGTTTGGGATGCTCCAACCCGTTTTCCTGCCGGGAATCTCCAGGAGACACGGGCGAGGTTGGAAAGGACCCGCGCTCGGCCCTGCAGGGTGATCCAGGGCTTTTATCCCAGGTTGTTTTTTTTTTTTCCAGCCGCTCAGCCACGGCTCTTGTGCCATCTGCTGACCGCAGGCTCCGTGTCCCCGCCGCGCCACAGCTCCCGGAGCTTCCCTGCTCCCACCTCTCCCCTCTGGAATCTCTCGGTTCCTTCCTTTTCCCACCTCTCCCCTCTGGAATCTCTCGGTTCCTTCCTGCTCCCACCTCTCCCCTCTGGAATCTCCCTGTTCCTTCCTTTTCCCACCTCTCCCCTCTGGAATCTCCCGATTCCTTCCTTTTCCCACCTCTCCCCTCTGGAATCTCTCGGTTCCTTCCTGCTCCCACCTCTCCCCTCTGGAATCTCCCTGTTCCTTCCTTTTCCCACCTCTCCCCTCTGGAATCTCTCGGTTCCTTCCTTTTCCCACCTCTCCCCTCTGGAATCTCCCTGTTCCTTCCTTTTCCCACCTCTCCCCTCTGGAATCTCCCTGTTCCTTCCTTTTCCCACCTCTCCCCTCTGGAATCTCCCTGTTCCTTCCTTTTCCCACCTCTCCCCTCTGGAATCTCCCTGTTCCTTCCCTCCCTCACCGGCTCCCACCACACCCCCCCCTCCTCCCCAACCTGAAATCCTCCCTGGGAATTGGGATCAATCCCAGAAAACACGAAGATGAGGGAATTCTGCTCCAGGCTCCTCCCTCTACACCCACCCAGGCAGAGGAGGATGAGGCTGCACCTGGCGGCTTCCAGGCCTGATTTGGGGGAAAAGAGGAAAAAAGCAGGAAAAATCGGGCTGAACCATCCAGGAATGGGATCACGGGATGCTCCAGGTTGGGAAATGCCGTTAAATCCCCAAATACAGCCGGGAATCTCCCGCTCCCGGCTCCAAATGCTGGGAAGGGGCCGCCCAGCAGGGCCCTCCACGGGGCGAGGCTGTGCTCAGGGCCTCAGCCCCGGCACCGCAGTGACCCCTGAGCAGCCCAGTATGGACCAGTATAGGCCAGTACAGCCCAGCACAGCCCCATACAGCCCAGTATAGACCAGTACAGCCCAGCACAGCCCCATACAGCCCAGTATAGACCAGTATAGCCCAGCACAGCCCCATACAGCCCAGTATAGACCAGTACAGCCCAGCACAGCCCCATACAGCCCAGTAGAGACCAGTATAGCCCAGCACAGCTCAGTAATGCCCAGTACAGCCCAGTATAAACCAGTACAGCACCATAATGCCCAGCACAGCCCAGTAATGCCCCGTACAGTCCAGTACAGCCCAGTATAGCCCAGTAATCCCAGTACAGCCCAGTACAGCCCAGGATAGCCCAGTACAGCCCAGCACGGCCCAGTACAGCCCCGTACAGCCCAGTAATGCCCAGTATAGACCAGTACAGCCCAGTACAGCCCAGCACAGCCCAGTAATGCCCAGTATAGACCAGTATAGCCCAGCACAGCTCAGTAATGCCCAGTACAGCCCAGTATAAACCAGTACAGCACCGTAATGCCCAGTACAGCCCAGTACAGCCCAGTACAGCCCAGCACAGCCCAGCACAGCCCAGCACGGCCCAGTACAGCCCCGTACAGCCCAGTAATGCCCAGTATAGACCAGTACAGCCCAGTACAGCCCAGCACAGCTCAGTAATGCCCAGTACAGCCCATCACAGCCCAGTGATGCCCAGGACAGCGCAGTGATGCCCAGGACAGCCCAGAAATGCCCAGTAATGGCCAGCACAGCCCAGCACAGCCCAGTGATGTCCAGCGATGCCCAGTGATCCCCAGTGATGCCCAGGACAGCCCAGCACAGCCCAGTGATGCCCAGGACAGCCCAGTGATGCCCAGGACAGCCCAGCACAGCCCAGCACAGCCCAGCACAGCCCAGTACAGCAACGCTGGAAAGGGCACAGAGGCAGAAATTCGCCTGCCTGCTGCAAACCAGAGGCTCCCAGGGGCAGGAGCCGGGATGCTCCCGCCAGCTGCTCCTAAGGAAAAGCGAGAGCCAAGCCCAAAACCCGCGGTTTTCTGAGTTCCAGTCTCCTCCCTCCCCCAGCGCCGGGGGAAGCTGAATTATTGATGAGGCTTCACGGAAATAATCCCGACTAAAAAGAACTCGGAGCCTGCTCAGAGCGCTTTGAATCCCGCCTGGATTTCATCTCCCGTGACACAGCAAAGCCCCAAAAATCCCCAATTGCTGCTCGCAGCCGTCCCTGCCCCGCTGCGCTTTAACCGCGGCGCTGGAGGAGCACAGCGGGGGCTTTTTCCACCTTTCCAATCCTCAGGTTTGGGATTGGGAGGAGAAGCAAAGCTGCACATCCCGGCTGGCCAAGCAGAGGGCACTGCTGGCTCACGATTCGAGCCAGGGCTCTGCACTGGAGTTTGAGTCCATCCCAAAGCCCTGGGAGCAGAAATCGCTGGAGCAGCAGCTGTCTCCATCCCCCTGATTCTAACCGCTCCTAAAAAATCCAGGAATAATTGGTTAAAAAATGGGGATATACCCCCAAAAAATGGGGGATGAAACCAGTCAGAGGGAGCAGTGATGGAGAGCAGTGGGGAAGTGCTCAAAATGGAAAAACTGGGAAAAAAGAGATTAAATGGAGCACAGGAGATGAGAGCCCGCCCCGGTTTGGGGGTTCACCAGGATGTCCTGACACCCAGCAGGGCAGGGAAGACCCCAGAGCCACCAAGCAGATTCTCCATAAAAACCCTCTAAAGTTCCATATTTTTATCCCGCAGATTCTGAATCAAAGCACCTTTTTCTGCTCCTTCCCCTGGTGTTTATTAAAAAGCCCTGGGGAGAGAATCTCCTTCCCCTCATCCCCCTGCAGCTCCTTCTCACTCCCGTTTTCTGCACTTTTTGTTTTATTCCGCTGACGGAAAAGGACAGAAAGTAGCTGGGAAGAAGCCGAGGATGTAGAAAAAGACCCTTTTAAGTTTCATTCCAGCTGCATCAAAGCATCCCCAAACTCCTCGCAGGTGCCCACACGCAGCTCTGTGCTTGCAGCCCCTGCGCATCCACCTCGCTCCTCACTCCCTTTATCCCCATTACACCCCTAATATTCCCAACGTCAATATTCCCATTATTCCCTCCCTCTTGACCGCTTAAACCCCAAAACCTGGCGGGACTGAAGCTCTTGGGGGGGTATTGGCGCTCCTGGCAGGCGGAGTCGAGTTTCCAGAGCTTCGGATGCTGCTCGGACGCCGCATCGGGCTCCTGATGCATCCCAGCGATAGCTCCCGAAACCCGATACTTCCATCCGATACTTGCCATGGAAATCCTCCCGTTCCATCCCGCCAGAGGCCGGGAGCGGCTTTCTCCCGGTTTCACCTAACCTGGTTAAAAAGAGGAGTAATGGCCCCGCGGAGCTGTAACGGGATTAACCCCCCGCCCGAAGGGGCCGGTGATTTATGGCCGCTTGTGATGGATCCTCTCAGGCTTCTCCCCAGAAATTCCCCGAGGGCAGCTCCCTGCCGGAATGATCCGGCCCGGAGCATTGGGAAGCACTTGGGAAGGGTCTGATCCCCCTGGGAAGGGTCTGATCCCCTTGGGAAGGGTCTGATCCCCTTGAGAAGGGTCTGATCCTCTCGGGAAGGGTCTGATCCCCTCGGGAAGCGCCTGATCCCCTCGGGAAGGGTCTGATCCCCCTGGGAAGGGTCTGATCCCCCTGGGAAGGGTCTGATCCCCTCAGGAAGGGTCTGATCCTCTCGGGAAGGTCTGATCCCCTCGGGAAGCGCCTGATCCCCTCGGGAAGGGTCTGATCCCCTCGGGAAGGGTCTGATCTCTCCGGGATGCCGCTGGGAAAAGCCGCAAAGAGGCTCCAGGAAGGTTCAGCAAGAGGTTTTGTTGGGGGAGCACCCGCAGGGTGATTTAGGAGCCTCATCCAAGCCTCTGGATGCTCCAGAGCCGTCTGCCAGCAAGGGAGGGCTGGATGTGATCTGTGGGATGCACATGGAGAGGGATGGGGGCGGCCGGCACGGCCCCAAAGCCATCCTGGGCCACCGATCCTGCCCTGCCGATGGATTTCCCCCGATTTTCCCATGAAAATCCATTTTCCATCACTCAGCCCACCCAGCGCCTCGTCCCTGCGCGGGTCCCGAGAGCCAAATCCAGCCTGTCCATTAATCCCGGAGTCATTAGGGGCGGATGAAGCCACTTCCCCCAATTCCTTCCTGCTCGTCTCGATCCCAGCCAAGCATTTCACCTTGGCGCCAGCAGCGAGCCGAGGTGTAAAATTACCGCCTGTTTGCTCCGACCCCAAACAAACCACCCAGACGTGGCCATGAATCCCGCCGGGCACCGGGAAAGGGTTGGATGCTAGAGGGATGCGGTCCTGGATTCGTGGAGGGGGTTTGGAGCAGGGAAACTGCGCCCTGGGAACACCGGGAAGGGCTGGCAGGGCAGGAGGATCCAGCCCGAGGAGCCGGGAATGGGTGAAGGAACTCGTTCCTCTGTGGGCTTGGGGATTAGGGGGTGTGGGATGCAAGTGTGATAAGGTAAAAGTGGCAAAAAAGGGCAAAAACAGGGGAAAAGTGGGGGGAAAAAGAAAAATAAAAGGCAAAAAATGCAAAAAAAAAAGGGCCAAAAATGCAAAAAAAAAGGCAAAAAAGGCAAAAAAATAGAAGGCAATAAAGGGCAGAAAAGGCAAAAAAAAGGCCAAAAAATGCAAAAAAAAAAAAAAAAAAAAAGGAAAAAGAGAGGCGAAAAAAGGCTCCCCCCCCCCCCCCCCCAAAAAAAAGGCAAAATGGCAAAAATGGCATCTTGGAGGAGAATGCAGGAGGAAAGAAACCCCTGAGCAGGGCCCGGGCGTCCCCCACCAAAGGGATTCAGGAGACGCCGAGGGGATGCAGAGCCCTGAGCCTGAAACCCCCCAGGGGAGGCGAGCCCAGTGGTTCCCGTGATGTGCCCAGTCAAAACTCCCACTTCCACTGGGAAACAGGAACCAGGGAGCCACAGAAAGGCTCGCGCTGGAAGATGCCTTCAATAAATCCCACGAGCAGGGATGTGCCGGGGCTGTGGAGGCACCCGGAGCTCAACCCACGGGCCCAGGGGCTGGGGATGAGCCGGCTGCTTCCCAGGAATCGGCACGACCTGGGGGGGGGGCTCCGAGCACTTTTCTCCCCGAGCCACCGATTTCTTTTCCCTCCCGTGGCAGCCCCTCGCTTCCTTGCCTGCCTCGGGGCAGTTTATTTGTTTCAGCCTCCCTCCCGGGCCGGTCGGGGCCCTTTCGGTGGGGCGGGGGGACCCCGACCCCAGCCCCGACACCACCGAGCTCGGCTCTGTCAGGGCTGTCAGCCAACACCAGCCCTGAGGCCGGCCAGGAATTTTAATTGAAATCGCCGCTCCCTGCGCTCAGATAAGGCCCAGCATCACCCCAGGGGCTCCCCAGGACCCCCCTCCGTTGCCCCACGGGGTACCAGGACCCCGACGCCGCTCCCCAAATTCACGTGGGGTGCCCTGAGCTGTCTCCATGCCCTGGCACGGCTCTGCCAGCTCCGCGGCCGCCTGCCAAGGCAGCGCTGGGACAAACTGGGAGGGAACCGCCCCGAGCTGTCCCCACGTCGCGGGGACTCCGCAGCGTCCCCTCCCCTCCCGCAGGAGCTTGGTGGTCTGCGCTCCTTATCAGCGCTTATCTCGCCGAGCCGCTCGCTAATGCGACCTTAATGGAGCTAAAACGGACTCGATTTGTTTTATTGCGGCTCAGCCCAAAGCCCAGCGCCCTCTGCCCCCTCCCCGCGCTCCTTCCCGCTTCCCTTGTTTTGGAAACACGGCGGGAAGGGGCTGCTCCTTCCTCGCAGATCAGGGGGCAGCGCATGGGGAGCCGGAGGGGCAGGGAGAGCCCTCCCGGGGACTGTCCCTCCTTCCCCTCCTTCTCCTGCTCCCCCGAGCCGCGGGGACCCCCCGAGCCCTCCGGGGCTGCGGGGCCGGGGGCTTCGTGGCCCGGGAGGGTCAGAGCCGGGAGCGGGGCTGGCAGCGCTCGGTGGCCACGACATCCCCGCGCCCCCCGGGCCTGGAAGATGCTGCCCACGCCCTTCTCGGTGAAGGACATCCTCAGCCTGCAGCGGCCCGAGCCTGCCGGGGACCCCGCGCCGCCCCCGCGCCCCGAGCCGCCCGCAGCCCCGCCGGGGAGAACGAGCGCGGCCGCGTAAGTGCCCGCGGGACCCTGCGGAGAGGAGAGGCCGAGGACACCGGGGGGACCCCGCGGAGCCGCTTTCGTTCCCCGGAGCGGAACCCGAGGGCAGCCTGGCAACCCCGCACCCGCCGGTCCCGGTTTCCTTCTTTTCCTCCCTATTTTCCCCCTGTGATCTGGGGGTTTTGTGGTTGTTCGGGGGATTTTTCGGGCATCCCGGCGCGCCCCGGCGCCGCCGCGCATCCCCCGCGCATCCCCGCAGCTCCGACTGCCCTCGGGAGAACGGGAGGGCTCGGGGGGGTGGAGGGAACTGGGGGTGGATATGGGATATTGAGGGGTTCTTCCTGCCGAAAGTCACACCGCTCCCGTTTTCGATGTCACCCCCGTGTCGCGCTCCGTGAATTGTCCCCGCTGGGGACACCGAGGCACGCCCGGCCCCGGGAGCGCGGAAGAGCCGCGGGGATGCTCCGGACCCGCTCCCGAGGGAGATCGGACCTGTCCCGCTTCTCCCCGCAGCTAAAATCCCAAAAAGTTTCCTCTGCTCGTGTTTCCCTAACGCCCGGCGGCTGCAGAGCAGGGGAACGGGAAACCAGTAAGGGGAGAGCGGGAGCGCTGGGCAGCGCTGGGATGAGGAGGGAGAGGGGTGGAGAGGGAGAGGGGAGCTCGGGGAGCTCGGGAACCCTTCACACCTTCATCCAGAGCCTTCCAGCACCCCGCAGCATCCCCTGGAATTCCCAAATTCCCTGCTCTGCCTGGCGGGGTATCCAAGCGCATCCCAGCCGAAACTGGACCTGATCCCGGCTGCTCCTCTGCCGCACAAAATCCCAATAAATCAAAAATCCCCCAAACCATCAACCCCTCTGCTCTTCTCCCAGGTTTAACAATTTTCCCTCCTCCATTCCCAGCCCCTTCGGGATTTTTGTTCTGCTGAAATTCAGAGAAATGTGGGATTCTCCTTCCCTGGAGCCGGAGGCAGATCCTGCCGGAGGTCCAGATCCCATCCCTGTGGAGCAGGATGGTGGGGAAAGGGGATTTGGGGTTTGGAATACTCGAACCTGCTGTGTGCCCCCTTTTCCTTGTCCTCCTCAGGTAACGGTGGCAGCCCCAAAACATCAGAGGAGTCATTAGGAGGGGGGGTGGAAGGAGATTTTATCCAGAATTCGCGTAACAACCTGATTCTTTCAAAAAAAAAAAAATAGGGAATTTTCTTGAATTCTCAGTAAACATCACAGGAAAATTCACACTAAATGTATCAATTTTCTGGAATTCTCAATAAATACCACAGGAAAACTCATGTTAAATTTCTCAGCTATCAGCCTTGACTTTACGAACTACCAGCCCTACTCCATCCTATTCCCAGGAGGAGCCGTTCCCAGTTTGACCCCCGCTCTGGAAACACCCTCTCGCTGGGCACTGAGCTGCATTCCGCTCTGACTTTGCTTTTTTCTCCCCCCGCTGCAGGAAAATCTCTTCTCGCGCCGAGCTTGGGGGTGGAGGAGAAGCCAAGGGAGCAGCAAGCGCTGCCCAGGCAGCGGCAGCGGCGGAAGCCGCGGGTTCTGTTCTCGCAGGCTCAGGTGCTGGAGCTGGAGCGGCGCTTCCAGCGGCAGAAATACCTGTCCGGGCCCGAGCGGGAGCAGCTGGCGCGGCTGCTGCAGCTCAGCCCCACGCAGGTGAAGATCTGGTTCCAGAACCGGCGCTACAAGAGCAAGAGGCAGCGGCAGGAGCGGTGCCTGGCGCCGGCGCTGCCCGCGCTGCCCCCGCGCAGGGTGGCGGTGCCGGTGCTGGTGCGGGATGGCAAACCCTGCCTGGGGGGCTCCCGGCCCTACCCAGCGCCCTGCGGGTCACCGCCGGCCCTTTTTCCTACGGCTCCTGCTGCGGTGCCCGCGGCGGCGGCGCTTTCGGGGCGGGCTACGGCGGGGTGTCCCGCGGTGCCCGCAGGTGCCACCCCCGGGGGTGCCCAGCGCCAGCCGCCGGCTCTGCCAGCGGGAATCAGCGCTGCGAGCTGGAGGTGAGAAGGGAAGAGGCACCAGGAAAGCTCCAGAGCCAAGCCCTGATGGGGACAGGAGCCAAATCCAAGGGTTTGCCAGCCTGGACAGAGGGACAATTCCGTCTGTGGAGAGGGGGACGCTGCCACCACCGCGGCGCTGAGACTTTGGGCACCCAACACCTCTAAATTATTTATTAATAAACACAGGAATTTGGAGTCTGGCCCTTCCCGCTCCCAAGGGATTTGCTCCTCCAGGATGTGAACGCTGCTTTTCTTCCTCAGGATAACTGGAAAACAGGGTCCGTGCACATCCCAGTGCTTTTGGGTGGACACTATTTAATCCTTTGCGTTCCTATCAGTTTTGAGATTTATTTCTGATTTGTGTTTCTTAATAAGTCCCAGCACAGGTATCAGTTTCTGCCTTCATTAATAATTTTATTATTACTATTATTATTACTATTATTATTATTATTTGCAAGTAAAAACAAATTGGTGAAATTGTGTTTTCGCTCTCTTGGCATTTCCCACTTTGTGTTTTGGATTTTCCCATCCGCAATTTGCACCTGAGCATCCAAACCTGAGCCAAAGAAAAATAAAAATCAATTAAAACCCGAACAATCCAGGCAAAAATCACCTTGTGGTCCAAGTTTGGGAATTCCCAAGGTTTAATCCCTCCAAGGTTTTGCTCTTCCCACTCCATTCCCGAGAGCTCCTTATCCCGCAGCGTTTGGAAAAAGCCTTGCGGGAGGCAATTAAGCTTTTATCTCTCATCCCACATCGCTCCAGCGCTCCCTCACTTCCCAAATGGGACATCCCTGACATCCAGATCAAACCGGAAAATCCCTGGCGGGGACAGAGGTCGCTCCTCATCCTGCGGCTCCGAGGCTTTGGGAACGCCGGGTGCTGCCGCTTCCCTCCCCTCATCCATCCGCACTCACTCAGGGATATCTGTCCCCGCTCTGGAGCAGCCGGCGGATCCACAGGGTCCCGTTCCCTGCGCTGGGAAAAGCCCTGGGCTCACCTGGAATCCCGAACAACACGGAGAGCTTTCCTTGGAGGTTCAGCAAAAAAATGAGGCAAATCCCAGGAAACTCGCCCAAATAACCGCAGAAATTAAGGAAGGGAATTGCTTCCCTCGGGGAAAAAAAAAAAAAAAAAAGCCTGGAATTGGGAATCATGAGAGCTGGAGGAGCTCTGGAGAAAACCCTCAGGAGCAGGGCGGGATTGTCGGGATTGTCCTGGGCAAGGCCAGGATCTGGACTCGATGATCCCCGTGGGTCCCTTCCAGCTCAGGATATTCTCCAATCCCTTCATAACTCTCCCCAAATTCCCTTTCTCCAGCTAAAACAAGGCGGAGCCATTGGCGCTCCGGAGCTTTTCCAAGCCCTCCGTGGGTACAATGGGGTAATTCCCAAGCCGGAGGTTAAAGAAGGGGAAAGGGTTGGATAAAGCCGAGTTCGGGGCACGTTTGCACAACCTGCTCGCGGCTCCGGGCGGCTGAAAACAAACACCTCCCACAAAATCAACAAAGTCCTCGGGGGATTTGAGGGAAATCTTTTGTTTCCCTTTTTAAGGGTAAAAAAAAAAAAAAACCAAACCAAACCATGCCTGGGCTTTGCGGCTGAAGGGGCTGGGCTTGGGCGAAGGGTTTGGGAGTGAAAAAGGGGATCGGAGCTGATATTCCATCAGGGAAAGGAGTTTGGAGACAGCAGAGCTGGAGGAGGCCACTGATAAGTTCATAGGTAGACATTTATAGATACATTTAAATATAAAGTGCCCGCAATTCCCAGGAATTCTGCTCATCCCCGGCACCAGAGCTCCCATGGGATCTTCCCCACCAGGTGGATTTGCCTTATGATGGGACAAGGTGAATTTTTAATCATGCCTTGCCCACGTCCCTGGGGCTCCGAGGCTGTTTGGGGTCGTTTTCCAAACAGAAACTCTGGAAGAACAACCCCAAATAAAGCAGATCCTCAGGAAAAGGATCCCTTGTAAGCAGCTCCACCAGTGGTTTTTGTTTGAATTGGGAAGGTTTTGCTCCTTTTGGGTGCCCAAGACTTTGTTGTTAAAGGTGTTCATGAATGAAGGAATTAATCTGAGGTTCAGGCCTAGACTTTCAGCCTTTTCCAAGCCAGAATTTGCCTCTGGAGCTGCTCTCCCTGTCTTTTACATCATCCCCAAGCCCTTGTTGGAGCGGCTTTGCAAAGCTGACAAAAACATCTTTGACATTTTCCCCGTTTTCCAACAGGCTCAGAGTGCATCAAAGTGGAGAAGTTTGAGAAAAAAACCCTCAAAATCCATTTTAAAAAACACCCAACCCTTTTATTTGTCAGCTTTTCCCGCTGAAAGCAGCGTTTTCCCAAAGAGCTCAGGGATAGAAATCGTTCCCGTGAGCGGGAGGAAGCAGAGCTGGGGTTGGGGCCATGGATGCAGAACATCCTCCAAGGATGCTGCTCCCTCTGCTCTCCCAGAAAAACCCACCCTGGACGCATTTTGATCCCAAAATCCACATCCTTGTCTTCAAATCCGGGGGGGGGGAGGGGGGATTGCGAGCAAAGGAGGAGCTGAGGCGCGGCCGTGACCCCACAGATCCGTGGGGAAGGACGCCCTGAGCAGGAGGGGAAGGCAGCGGCCCGAAATCCAGCGGGAGCCAAGAGGCAGCCGAAGGGCGTAGACTCGTGCCGGGCTCTCCAATCAGCCCCGGGAGGTTTGGCTCGGGCCGGATAAATGCGGGCCGGGCTGGGTGGGAACGCGGCGAGCCCCGGGAGAAGGGGATGAGCTCCGGGGCGCGGCCGGGACGGCGGCAGAGCTCGGCCAGCACCCCCCGGCAGCGATGAGCGGCACCCCCGGGGCAGCCCCGCAGCCCCGGCCCGTCCCCTCCCGGCCCCGCACGTCCTTCCTCATCCAGGACATCCTCTGGGATGGGGCCGAGCGCGGCAGGAGCGCAGGGAATGAGGAGCTGGGAGCGCCCAGCGAGGAGGGGAGAGGGGACAGCCCGGCCCCGGGACACCCCCCCGGGGGTCCCCATCCCCCGGGAGCGGCCGCAGCCTCGGGGACACCCCAGGAACCGGACACAGGTAATGGGGGAGCGGGAATGGCCGTGCTGGGGGCGGGGATGGATCGGGAATGGGTCAGGAATGGATCGGGAATGGTTTGGGAATGGATCAGGAAAGTCTGGGCTTGAGTCAGGGAATGGATCAGGAATGGCTCAGGAGAGTCTGTGCCTGGATCGGGAACGGATCAGGAATGGGTCAGGGAATGGATCAGGAATGGGTCAGGGAATGGATCAGGAATGGGTCAGGAATGGATCAGGAACAGGTCAGGGAATGGGCCAGGGAATGGATCAGGAACAGGTCAGGAATGGATCAGGAATGGATCAGGAATGGGTCGGGAATGTCTGAGCTTGGGTCCGTCAAGGGGCAGGATCCAGACCCGGCTGCTGGGGCCAGACACTCTTGGATTAAACTCCAGGAGCACCCGAGCTGGAGCAGAGGGACGATGAGGAATTCAGAGACTGCATTCAAACCTTTCCCCAGAGCCCCAAAGGACCCCGAGCTCCAATGTCCCAAATGCCCAAAATGTCACTTAAAAAACCCCATCTGATGCATTTCTACAAAAACTTGGGAAATAAATTCCCTTTTAATGCAGATCCCGGAAAAGGCACCATGGGCAAGGGGCTGCCCAGAGGGGGAGAAGCAACATCCCAAAATCCCAGTGGGACACAAGATTTTGGGATCAGTGCTGGGGCTGGGCTCAGCCTTTCCCTGCCCAAACATCCGGGGCTCAGTTTGGAATTCTCCAGCGCCGGCTCTCGCTCGCTCCAACAGCGCTGCCGGGGGAATTTTGGCATTAAAAGAAATTTGTACATTTCTGGGATTTCAGGGACAACCAGGATTCACACAGCTGGGAATTAAATCCGTGGCTTTTCTCTCTTCTGTTCACACCTTAAGGAAATAAACTGAGAAATGACCGAAAGCCCAAAAATGGGCTGATTTCCATCTGGATAAAGCACAGAAAGGGATTAACTCCATAAATAAATGTAACCGAGGGGTTTTGGCTGTCGTGGGTGGCACTTCCCGGGAGCTCAGCACCTTCCCGGGTCCCCACTCCGGTGATCCATCGGTGCCACAGGGAATTAGTTGGAGACCCAAGGCCAAGTTTGGGATGTAAAGGGTTACAACTGCCCTACAATTTCTTGGCATCACCTTGGCGTTATGGGATGGAAAAGGCAGGAATTCGTGCCCGATGCTCTCCACCCGAAGCCTGCCCCGAGCTGCTCGGAGGATTTGTTTCCTTTGGGAATTCCCATTTTCCCAGAGGCACGGGAGGACATTCCAAAGCAGGGCCTGATATGAATCCTGCAAAGCAAAAATTCCTTTGCTATCCCTTGATGGATTGATTCCTTTTATGTCCATTTGGGGCATAAAACCAGAACCTTGGGATTTAGGGAGACCTCCAGCAGCGCTGGAAAGTATCCCTTTTTGGGGATATTATTCCATCCTCTCCTACCTGGGGATATTATTCCATCCCACCCTATTCTATCCTATCCAGGGATATTATTCCAGCCTATCCTATCCTATTTTATTTAGGGATGTTATTCCTATCCTATTTTATTTAGGGATGTTATTCCATTCTGTCCTTTCCTATTTTATTTAGGGATGTTATTCCTATCCTATTTTTTTAGGGATGTTATTCCATCCTATCCTATATTTTTAGGGATGTTATTCCTATCCTATCCTATCCTATCCTATCCTATCCTATTTTATTTGGGGGTATTATTCCTGTCCTATCCTGTCCCATCCATTCCTATCCTACCCCTATTCCTTCCCAATTCCTGCCACCCCTTGGATTCCCTGTTCCTATGGAATTCAGGAGGACGTGAATCAAAACCTGCGATTTAGGAAGACAAAATTCCCTCATGTGACTCTCACACCATTAAATTAAAACATTCCCAAGAAAATCTGGATTTTTTTTCCTCTCTCTAAGGGGGAAAACCAAAGGCATTTTGGTGATTTCCAAGCAGGATTTTGTTTCCGAGTGGGAATTTTTGTCCAAGAGGGAATTTTTGTCCAAGAGGAGACTTTTCCAAGTGGTTCATTCCCAATTCTTCCCTTCCCAGACACCCCGGTGGAGCCTTTCCTGTCCGACTGTGCCCCCGCCGTGCATCCCATGGCTCCGCGGCCTCCCAGGCAGGGAAAACGTTCCCGAGCCGCCTTCTCCCACAGCCAGGTGATCGAGCTGGAGCGGAAGTTCAGCCACCAGAAATACCTGTCCGCCCCGGAGAGAGCGACCCTGGCCCGGCACCTGCAGCTCACCGAGACCCAGGTGAAGATCTGGTTCCAGAACAGGAGGTACAAGACCAAGAGGAAACAGCTGGTGGCCGGGATGAGCCGCTTGGACTCGCGCCAGGAAGCGGCCGAATTCCCGGGAATGTCGCTGCTGGCGCTCAGGGGGGCCTGGCCCTACCTGCCCTGCCTCTACTACGTGAATTCCTGGAGCCCCTCCTGGTAGAAAGGGCTTTTTTAGGTGGAAAATATCCGGTTTTTCCTTAAATTCAGAGGGGAGCGATTGGCAGCTCAAAGGTCTCTCATCCCTTACACTGAAATAACCAAAACCAGCCCCAGATTTTAGTTGCAGCGCTCTGGGAATTCCCAGAAAAGCCTTGGCTGTTCCATCCCTGGAAGTTCCCAGATCCAGGCTGGATGGGGCTTGGAGCTGAGGGCACCTGGCACTCTTGAGTGGCTGGAGCCTCTCCTGGTAGAAATGGCTTTTTTAGGTGGAAAATATCCAGTTTTTCCTTAAATTCAGAGGGGAGCAATTGGCAGCTCAAAGGTCTCTCATCCCTTACACTGAAATAACCAAAACCAGCCCCAAAATTTAACAGCATTTAATTCACTGTGTTTGATTCCAAAGCTCTGGGAATTCCCAGGGAACCTGTGGCTGCTCCATCCCTGGAAGTTCCCAGATCCAGGCTGGATGGGGTTTGGAGCTGGGGGCACCTGGCTGTACCTGCCCTGCCTCTACTGCGTGAATTCCTGGAGCCCCTCCTGGTAGGAACGGCTTTTTTAGGTGGAAAATACCCTTTATCTTGGATATTAAGGAATATTTCCCGAAATATTTCCTGGATATTTCCTTAAATTCAGAGCGGGGGGGGGGTCGCCGGCAGCGTTTTGTAGCGGGAACACGAAATTCCCTCACCGCAAACACGGGGAAAAAAACCCAAAGGAAAAGCCCCAAATGTTAACAGCATTTAATCCACCGTGTTCCATTCCAGAGCTCTGGGAATTCCCGGGGAATCTGTGGCCGCCCCATCCCTGGAAGTGCCCAAATCCAGGTCGCCACCCGGAGGTGCCCTGGATGCCACCCTGGCAGGGACAATGGGGCAATGACAGACGGGTTTTGCATATCCGGGTGTCGGCCCTGCTGCAGCGCTCCGGGGTTTTAAAGGAGCAGCAGCTCCAAGGCTTCACTTCCAGAGCAGCAAACCCCGTTTGCAGCTGGAATCTGGGGGTTGGAGCCGCCTTTTCCCGAGCCGAATCATCCCAGAATTCCGTGAATCAGCCCAATTCCCGGCGCTGGGTCACCAGAACAGCAAGAGGATGATGCCAGCTTGTCGTTTTTAGGGAAAAAAACTCCCGTTTGCACTTCCAGAATAGAAAAAATTGAATTTTTTTTTTTAAATTTATACTTAAAGTGTCATCAATTCCATGGGGAAAGTGTGGGAATAAGGGAGATTTCCAAGGGAGGAAATGCATTTTCTCAGCCGGAGTAACCTGGAGCAGATTTAATCTCCTGGAACTCAAATCTTCCCTGGGAAGCTCCAGGAACGTTCCTCTGGTTCCTGCTCTTCCCATTAAAATCCCAGTGCTGCCATTCCCTCCTGGATTAGGGAAACGCAGACAATAAATCATGGGAAGGAGCTGCCTGGATTCGCCCCTTTTCCACAGCATTATTCGGGATCCGCCCTTTTGCCGGGGGACTCCTGCGAGCCCCAGGCAGAGAGGCAAAAATTCCAGGGGCAAAATTCCAGGGAAGGGAGGACAGGGAGAGGAGGACACAGAGCGGGAGCTCTTTGCAGGAATTATTAATTTCTCTCTTTGCTATCAAAGAGTCTCCCTTAATTTGGAGGCCGAGCTTTGGAATTGTCTCAAAGTAACTTTCGCTATCTCCAGCTCCGTTTCCCTCCCAGCTCCTTCTCCCAGCGCCGGGAATTCCAGCCCGGATTCCAGCATGGAAGGCCATCTCCTCTCCGCTGTTGCAAAGTGTTTCCATCCCTGCCCTGCCCTTATCCACACGGGAACAACAAAAATCCCTTTATTGACCTCAAAGCCGAGTTCCAGCCGGGAGTGACCCCCCCGCCCCGAGGGCACCTCCTGCCCACATCCCATGGATTTCTCTGCCAGAGCCTTGGGATGCTGCTGGAATCCGGGCAGAGACAGCGAATGTGCGCTAAAACCGCTGGGAAAGGGCTCGGAGCATCCCGGTTTGCACGGACAGGGGGGGAATGTTCCACTGGGAAGGGCTGGGAAAATGAGATCTGAACTGGAAATTAACTCTGAACTGGAAATGGGATTTAAGCTGTAAATCAGATCTAAACTGGAAATGAAATCTAAATTTAAAATGAGATCTAAACTGGAAATGAGACCTAAACTGGAAATTAAATCTAAAGTGAAAATGAGATTTAAACTGGGAATGAAATCTAAACTGGAAATGAAATCTAAATCAAAAATGAGATCTAAACTGGAAATGAAATCTAAATCAAAAATGAGATCTAAACTGGAAATGAGACTTAAACTGGAAATTAAATCTAAAGTGAAAATGAGATTTAAACTGGGAATGAAATCTAAATTAAAAATGAGATCTAAACTGGAAATGAGACCTAAACTGGAAATTAAGTCTGAAGTGAAAATGAGATTTAAACTGGGAATGAAATCTAAACTGGAAATTAAATCTAAATTAAAAATGAGATCTAAACTGAAAATTCAATCTAAACTGAAAATAAAATCTAAACTGAAAATAAAATCTAAACTGGAAATTGGACCTAAACTGGAAACTAGAACTAAACTGGAAATTAGAACTAAACTAAGAATTAAATCTAAACTGGAAATGAGATTTAAACTGGAAATGAGATTTAAACTGGAAATTAAATCTAAGCTGAATCTCTTGGACGCCTCTTTGGGAAAACGCCGCTGTCCCAGCCGGGTTTTTTTCCTGCTGGGGCTTTCCAACCCCAAATCTCCTCCTCGTGCTCCAGATCCCAACAGCTGCCCCCAGACTCTGCTGGGCCAGCCCAGATAATCCCGGTTTTATCCCTGGGCTTGGTCCTGTCTCCTCTGAGGCTGGTCTGGGATCCTCTGGAATAAAGGCTGCGGGATCTTTGCTAAGAACGAGTTGCTTCCGTGGGATTTTATCCTAGGTTTGGGGTTTCTATTCTGGGTTTGGGGGTTTTATGCCAAGTTTTGGGGTTTTAATCCAAGTTTTGGGGTTTTTATCTTGGGTTTCGGGTTTTTATCCCAGGTTTGGGGCTTAATCCTGGGTTTGGGGGTTGAATCCCAGATTTGGGGATTTTATCTTGGGTTTGGGGATTTTATTCCATGTTCGGGGTTTTAATCCCAGGTTTGGGGGTTTTATCTTGGGTTTGGGATTTTATCCGAGGTTTGGGGTTTTAATCCCGGGTTTGGGGTTTTTATCCCAGGTTTGGGGTTTTTATCTTTGGTTTGGGGTTTTAATCCCGGGTTTGGGGTTTTAATCCCGGGTTTGGGGCTTCTATCCCAAGTTTGGGGGTTTTATCCCATGTTTGGGATTTTTACCCCAGGTTTGGGGTTTTTATCTTGGGTTTGGGGTTTTAATCCCGGGTTTGGGGGTTTTATCCCAGGTTTGGGGTTCTTCCCATCCCCATTCCTGCTGTGAGTGACCCCAAGCGTCCCAGCAGCACCAACAACTGGGACAGAACTCCCTGGAACAAGGTTTGAGTGAGAAATTATCCCCAAATCCTCATCCATCCCTAATTTTAGGTGCTCAGCACCCAATCCTGCCCCATTCCCCCTCCAGCCAGGCACGAAGTATCCCCGAGCACCCCCTGATCCTATTTCCAGGGGATTATTCCCAAAAAAGCCGAGTTTAGGAATGAAATTCCTTCCTTATCACCCCCAAATCCCACAATTCCAGCCCCATCCAGGGTTTTGGAAGCACCATCCCAGTTATTTCTGCTCCTGCTTCCCCCAGCCAGGGCAGGTTTGGGGTTTTTTAGGATCATAAATCCAGGGATTTCTCCCCGACTGTGGATGTCGCCCCTCGGAAGGGGGAGAGGGGCTGGCCTTGGTCCCAGCTCTCCCTCCCTCCCTCCCTCCCGCTGCTCTTCCTGGATGGAAAATGAGCTCCAATCCCAGTTTTATTCCCAATTTAATTTTGTATCCTGGTAAATTAAAGCAAAATTACCCCCAAAAAGCCAAAGCAGGAATTCAGTGGGAAAACGAGGCCTCAGGGGAGCTGGGAACGGATCCCACACCCCGATCCAGCTCTCCAGGCCCCGATCCCAACCCTCAGGACGGGAAAAGCTCCTCTCCAAGGGGGTTGGTTTCTCCCAGGCAGGGACACCCTCAGCCCTACAGGATTTAGGATCCTGAGCACCCCCTGATCCTATTTCCAGGGGATTATTCCCAAAAAACCCAGAGTTTAGGAATGAAATTCTTTCCTTATCACCCCCAAATCCCACAATTCCAGCTCCATCCGGGGTTTTGGAAGCGCCATCCCAGTTAATCCGTGCCAGCAGCAGGATCGTGCTGAGCACCCCCTGACCCCTTTGGAAAGCTGCTGCATCCCAACATTTCCAGCCAAGAGGCAAAGTGCAGCTGGGATCCCAAAAAATTCTGGGATGAGCCCGGCCGGAGCAGGGATAAGGGAGCTTTCCAAAGGGAGCAGGGAAAAGGGGAGGGAATCAAGGACAAGGGGTGGAAATCATGGAAAGGGGGTTGGAAATCGAGGAGAAGGGGGGGAATCAAGGAAAAGGGGGGGAATCAAGGAGAAGGGGGTGGAAATCGAGGAAAAGGAGTGGAAATGGAGGAAAAGGGGTGGAAATCATGGCAAAGGGGGTGGAAATGGAGGAAAATGGGGTGGAAATCAAGGAAAAGGGGGGGAATCAAGGAAAAGGGGTGGAAATGGAGGAAAAGGGGTGGAAATCATGGAAAAGGGGTTGGAAATCATGGAACAGAAGTGGAAATCATGGAAAGGGGGTTGGAAATCAAGGAAAAAGGGGGGAATCAAGGAAAAGGGGTTGGAAATCGAGGACAATGGGTTGGAAATCGAGGAAAAGGGGTGGAAATGGAGGAAAAGGGGTGGAAATGGAGGAAAAGGAGTGGAAATCATGGAAAAGGGATTGGAAATTGAGGAAAATGGGGTGGAAATCGAGGAAAAGGGGTGGAAATGGAGGAAAACGGGTTGGAAATCAAGGAAAAGGAGCGGAAATCATGAAAAAGGGGGTGGAAATTGAGGAAAAGGAGTGGAAATCAAGGAAGAGATCCAGGACCCGGCTCTGCCTCCCGCCAAACCTTCCCCTGAGGAGCCAGGAATGTTTCCCACCTGGAGCCCAAACATTCCCGCCGTGCTGGGGGTTTCACAGTGGAAACATCCCAGTTGAAATTCCCTTTTTTTCCTCCCCCTTTGGAGCCCACCGTGCTCCAGGCAGAGCCGAATCCCTGGGATTATCCCGAGGCGGGGGAGTTGGGCTCCGGGAGCTGCCAGGGACAGCAAGGACGCGAGGGAGACTCCCGGAATTTTGGGATGTTCCCACTGGATGCCGCTGGAGCCGGGGAGGACCAGCGGAGCCGGCGCGGGAGGATCCTCCCGACTTTTCCCGCTTCTGTTCCCACCGAGGGCTTTTTCCAGCCCCGATTCCAGGATTTCCAGCCATGCACGGGCTGGCCGGGAATTATTCTCATCCAGAGGTTTTTTGGGACAGCCAGATTTCCAAAGAAAAGGGGGAAAACCCCTCCACGCACCCCCTGCAGCCCTGCCTTCCCACCTGGAGCCTCCAGAGGGATATTCCCAGCTTTTCCAGCGCGGTTTGGTTTTCCATGGAACAGTCTGGATATCCCAGAACTCGTGAGGGTGGAACAGGATCTCAAAGGAGGAGAAAGGGAATGGGATCCAGTCCTGGGAATGGGATCTCGGGAATGGGATCCAGTCCTGGTAACGGGATCCTGTCCTGGGAATGGGATCCTGGGAATGGGATCCAGTCCTGGGAATGGGATCCTGTCCTGGGAATGGGATCCTGGGAATGGGATCATGGGAATGGGATCCAGTCCTGGGAGGGATCCTGTCCTGGGAATGGGATTCTGGGAATGGGATCCTGGGAATGGGATTATGGGAATGGGATCCTGTCCTGGGAATGGGATCATTTACTGGGAACGGGATCCTGTCCTGGGAATGGGATCCAGTCCTGGGAAAGGGATTCATTCCTGGGAAAGGAACCAAGTCCTGGGAATGGGGCCGCGTTCTGCCGAGCCCGCGGCGCTGAAGGGGTAAAACCAGGGATCTGCGCCCTCTGGAAAAGCCTCCCAGGGCACTTTTCCACCCTCCGGGAGTGTCCCGGTGGCGGCGGGGAAGCGCCGGGATCGGGGCAATCCCTGGGCAAACACAGCCGGGCTGGGAGCCGCTCCCGGCACTCCCGGAGCATCCAAGGGTCACCGGGAAAAGCTCGGGCTGAGCTCTCCCGGAGCCCTTTCCCACCGGGAGCCGCTTTCCCGTGGGGAACGGCAGCGCCCGCGCTCCCGGGGTGGGGATTGGGAGAATCCCAGGGAACAGAGCGAGCCTCGGGAACACCCGGAGGAGCTTCCCTGCGGGAGAGCGTCCAAAGGCTCCACAAACACGGCTAAAGCTGGGATGGGGCCGGGATGGAGCTCGTTCCCATCCCGGGAGCAGGGATGGGGCTGCCAAGGCGGCAGCGAACTCCAGAGGTGCCCCTGGAATGCGGGCAGATGTTTTCCCGGAGCTGGGAGAACCTGGGATCCCTTTGGAGCAGCCAGATGATGTCAATCCTTCTCCAGATTCCCTGTGGAGCCGGCCTGGAGCGCTGCCAGCATTCCCGGGATCTGATGGCTGCACGGTGCGAGGCAGGGAGTTTCCCAGGGAAGATTCCAGGAGGTTTTTTCCCCAAATATTGGGGTTTGAATATGGAAATCTGCGCCATTCCCCAGCGGGCTGCCACCCCCTGCAGGTTTTGCCCCTCAAATGTTCCCTCATTCCAGGTTGTATCCATTGAAAAGGAGGGAATGGGGATAACCTGCAGCAATCCCGCTCTGTTCCTGCAGCAGATTCCCAGGAAACCCCAGAATTCCAGCTAAAAAAGGAGGGAATGGAGATTCCTTTGAAACTGGCACCAATCCCGCTCTGCTCCTGCAGCAGATTCCCAGAAAATCCCAGAATTCCAGCTAAAAAAGGAAGGAATGGAGATTCCTTTGAAACTGGCACCAATCCTGCTCTGCTCCTGCAGCGGATTCCCAGGAAGACCTAAAATTCCATTAAAAAAAGAGGGAATGGGGATAACCCTCAAGTTGGCACCAATCATTCCTTGCTCCTGCAGCAGGATCCTCCAAAACCCCCAAACTTCCATAAAAAACCACCACGGGGGGCTCAGATCCCAAAAATGGGATCTCTCGGATGAAAGGAGCACCAAGAGGCCCCAAATCCAGGAGGATTCCGGCCATTCCCACCCCGACTCAGGAGCCCCAATTCCATGGGGAGGTGGAGACGCTCACCAGGAAAACCAGGAGCAAAACTTGCAGGAATTATTCCAAAGCCACAGCACGGGGAATGTGGGAACTTTGGGGTTTTCCCTGCAATTCCTGAGAAAAGCAGGATTTTAGGGCCGAAATCCTGGAGCAGGAGCCAGGAATTCTCGGAGGCTCCTTTGCAGGAGCTGCCTCGAGGCCTCTGGAAGAGGAATTTATTTGGAACACCAAAATCTCCTCAAATTCCAGCCATTCCTGCATTTTCTGAGCCCAGTTTTCCCCACTCCCACTCCCACCAAATTTTTTAGGAAGTGGCCGATATTCCGCTCCTCCCTCCGAGCTTTTCCTGGAGTTTTTTCCTGGCACCTCACGGTCCTCATCCCCTGTGGGAGCTGCTGGAAGGAGGAATTATTCCCTATTTCTCCATGATTTATCCATGATTTCTCCATGATTTATCCACAATTTCTCCACGATTTCTCCACTCTTTAGCCACGATTTATCCACAATTTATCCACAATTTATCCATGATTTTTCCATGATTTTTCCATTATTTCTCCACTTTTTATCCACAATTTATCCATGATTTCCCCATTATTTCTCCACAATTTCTCCATGATTTCTGCACTGTTTATCCACGATTTCTCCATGATTTCTCCATGATTTCTCCATGATTTCTCCAGAATTTCTCCACTTTTTATCCACAATTTATCCATGATTTCTCCATTATTTCTCCACAATTTCTCCATGATTTCTGCACTGTTTAGCCACAGTTTATCCACGATTTCTCCATGATTTCTCCATTATTTATCCACAATTTCTCCACGATTTCTTCACAATTTATCCATGAATTGTCCACGATATTTCCATTATTTCTCCACTATTTATCCATTATTTCTCCGTGATTTATCCACAATTTCTCCACGATTTCTCCACTCTTTAGCCACAATTTATCCACAATCTATCCATTATTTCTCCACGATTTTTCCATTATTTTTCCATTATTTCTCCACTTTTTATCCACAATTTCTCCACGATTTCTCCACTCTTTAGCCACCATTTCTTCACTATTAATCCATTATTTCTCCACAATTTCTCCATGATTTCTGCACTGTTTAGCCACAATTTATCCACAATTTCTCCATGATTTCTTCAAGATTTATCCATGAATTATCCACGGTATCTCCATTATTTCTCCACTATTTCTCCATGATTTCTCCTCTATTTATCCATGATTTCTCCATTATTTAGCCATGATTTCTCCCCGATTTCCCCACGATTCCTGCTCCCCGCTCCTCTCCAGGCCCAGCAGCCCCGCGACCATCAATCCGCAGCTTTCCCTCGGCACCCGCTGCAAACCTCGAGGGGCCCGGCCGAGAGGGAAGAAAAGAAAATAAAAATAAAATTTTTAAAAAAGTAAAAATATTAAAAAAAATAAGAATAAAAATAAAGGTAAAAATAAAAATAAAAATTAAAATTTAAATTTAAAAAAATAAAATAAAAATAGAAGTAAAAATAAAAATAAAAATAAAAATAGAAGTAAAAATAAAAATAAAAATAAAGGTAAAAATGAAAATAAAAGTAAAATAAAATAAAATAAAAATAAAAATAAAAATAAAAATAAAAATAAAAATAAAAATAAAAATAAAAATAAAAATAAAAATAAAATAAATAAAAATCCAAGTGTAACTAAAAGTGGGGGATGGATTCTCCGATTCCCTGGATCCGGGCCGGGCCGGGCTGGAATTCTGCAGCTCTGAGGAGTTTTTGGAGGGTTCGGCTCCTGCAGGAGATGGGAAATTGGGTTTTGCTGGGCAAACCTCGGAGCGGGTGGGAAAGGAACCGGGAGGAAATCCCAGTTTTCCTCTTGGCAGCCCAAACTGGGACCATGGAAGGGGAACAGCGGGGGGTGAGGGAGGCAGAGGCGGGGGATGCTCTGAGCGGGTCGGAGCTGCTGAATTCCAGGGCTAAAAAGGCCCGGGCTGGCAACATTTAGGGCTGGAATTATTTCCTCGAGTTCCAGGGACAAAACTGCAGCGGCATTTCCCACCTGGAGCCTGCGCTGCGAAACAGTGAAGAGAACACTTTAAAAAATTTTTATTTTATTTTATTTTTTTTTTTATTTTATTTTATTTTATTTTATTTTATTTTATTTTATTTTAATTTTATTTTATTTTATTTTTTTATTTTATTTTATTTTATTTATTTTATTTTATTTTATTTTATTTATTGCTATTTATTTTATTTTAAAATTTTATTTCATTTTACTTTTTATTTTGGTTTTTTTATTTTATTTCTTTGATTTCTTTTCTTTTTTCTTTTCTTTTTAAATTTTATTTTATTCACTTTATTTTACTTGATTTTATTTTGTTTTGTTTTGTTTTATTTCATCTCATTTTTATTTACTATTTTATTTATTTTTTAATTTTAAAAATTTAATTTAATTTAATTTAATTTCATTTCATTTCATTTCATTTCATTTCATTTTTGCCGAGGCAAAAAAAACCCAAACAAAAAGCAGATGAAGAATTGCAAAAGTTCCTCATCCTCCCTTAAATCCCTCCGTGCGTTTGTGGCGGAACGAGCAGCAGAACTGGGTCACGGACTGGGCTAAAATCCGGAATTTTGGGTCACGGACCGGGCTAAAATCCGGAATTTTGGGTCACGGACCGGGCTAAAATCCGGAATTTTGGGTCACAGACGGGGCTAAAATCCGGAATTTTGGGTCACGGACCGGGCTAAAATCCGGAATTTTGGGTCACGGACCAGGCTAAAATCCGGAATTCGAGCTCTGAATTGCAGCCCAACTTCCAAAGGCAAACCTGGAAGGGATCTTTGGGATGGGGAAGGGGATTTGGGAAGGGATTTTCCCAGCGGATCCAGCAGCACCAGTTGGAGAATGGGACCAGTTCCTGCCGCAGCCTCGCACCTCGGAGCCGCCGGGAAACGCTTCCCTGCTCCCGGCGCTGCCCAGGGAATCCAATCCCTTCCATTCCCGGATGTTTTTATTCCCGGTGCGCCCGAGCGTGGCGGAATCAGCCGGGAAGGTGCGGCAGGAAAATTGTTCCCTGCTCGAAAAACAGGGAGCGGGGGAGAAAGGGGGAGGGGAGGAGAGGAGAAGGAGAAGGAGGAGAAGGAGAAGGAGAAGGGGAAGGAGAAGGAGAAAGAAGGAGAAGGGGAAGGAGAAGGAGAAAGAAGGAGAAGGGGAAGGGGAAGGGGAAGGGGAAGGGGAAGGGGAAGGGGAAGGGGAAGGGGAAGGGGAAGGAGAAGGGAAGGGGAAGGGGAAGGGGAAGGGGAAGGAGAAGGGGAAGGAGAAGGAGAAGGAGAAGGAGAAGGGGAAGGGGAAGGGGAAGGGGAAGGGGAAGAGAAGGGAAGGGGAGCGGCGCTCCAGGAGGAGCGCGGGCAGCGATCGCACGCGCTGAGCAAACACAGCCCGGATCCGGGATGAATCCAACGGCAGCGCCGAGGGGTTGGGATTTGCCTCGGGAATTTGTGGCCACTCCATCCCTGGAAGTGGCCGAGGCTGGGTTGGATGAGGTTGGGAGCTGCAGAGGTGGCTGGGATGAATAAATCCCATTAAAAATCCCTTCCAAGGCATAGGGGAAGCTGTCCCTGGAAATGTCCCTTGGGAGTTCCTCACCTCCCTGGGAAAGGGATCCTGTCCTGGGAATGGGATCTGGCCCTGGGAATGGGATCCTTTATTGGGAATGGGATCCTGTCCTGGGAATGGGATCCGGCCCTGGAAATGGGATCCTTCATTGGGAATGAGATCTGGCCCTGGGAATGGGATCGTGTCCTGGGAAAGGGACCAAGCCCTGGGAATGGGATCCTTCACTGGGAATGGGATCCTTTATTGGGAATGGGATCCGGCCCTGGGAATGGGATCCTTTATTGGGAATGGGAACTGGCCCTGGGAATGGGATCCTTTATTGGGAATGGGATCTGGCCTGGAAAAGAGGATTTTATCCGTGGAAAGGGATCCTGTCTGGGGAATGGGATCCTGTCCTGGGAAAGGGATCCTGGGATAGGGGAAGGCGTCCCTGCAAATGTCCCTTGGAAGTTCCTCCCCTCCCTGGGAAAGGGATCCTGTTCTGCAGAGCCCGTGGTGCTGAAGGGGTGAAATCAGGGATTTTCCATTCCCATATTCCAGGATTTCTCCTTCCACCCCTCAGGCTCGGAGTTCTCCCAGCGATTATTTCATCTTTCCCCCTCTCTTCCACGCCCTCTTTCCCTCCAGACCCGCAGGAAAAGCAGGAGTTGGGATTTCTGTCCCGCGCAAGCCTTTCCCTGCAGGAAATCCCGCGGCTCCCAGGAGCTGCTGAGGTGTCTGGGATGAAGAAATCCCATTAAAAAAAAGCCCTTCCCAGGATATTTACACAAGGATTTGTCCCGGTTCCAAAGCAGAATCCGATGCCGCTCCCAGGGCACAGCAACGCCCGGCCCCGAGGGGCCCGGGTGGCACCTCCAGCTGCTCCTCCCTCCTCCCCGGAGCCATCCCGGGAGTTTTATGGGATTGGGAAAGTTGGGAAAGACCTCCAGGAGGTGGAATCCGTGCAGGGATGGAGGGGCTGCGGTGATGCTTTGGTTGCTCCGTGTCCCACTCGCAGGACCCATCCCGGATCCCGCAGGCAGGAATTCCCAACTTCCGGATTCTCAATTTCTGGCATTCCCAACTTCTGGAATTCCCAATTTCCACTTAAGGGCCGTCAACAAAGCCAGAGGGAGGAGAGAGCCACCCGTGCTGCTCTGCACAGCTCCAGCCTCTCCATCCAGGGAAAAATCCTCCCCTTCTCCCAAATCCCGGACCGCCCGGGCTCCAGCGCCTCTTCCCAACCCGGCAATTCCTACATGGACGTGAATTATCCCCAAAACTCTCCAGCGGCTCCTGGAGGAGCGTGAACCCAAGGAGGAGCTGCCAGGCTGGAAAATCCCTCCCAGCATGGATTTTCCTCCTCCCAGAAGGGATTTTCCCCCTCTCAGGAGGATTTTTCTCCTCCCAGAATCGATTTCCCCCTCCCAGAAGGGATTTTTCCTCTCTCGGAATGGATTTTCCTCCTTTCAGAAGGATTTTCTCCCTCCCAGAATCGTTTTCCCCTTCCCAGAATGGATTTTCCTTCTTCCAGGATCAATTTCCCTTTCCCAGGATGGATTTTCCTCCTCCCAGAATCGTTTCCCCCCCACCCCAGGATGGATTTTCCTCCTCCCACGGGATGAGGCTGAAGCGCTCAGGCAACGCTAGACGGCACCATTCCCTCAGGGATGAGCCAGCACCTCCCTCAATCCCAAGGAAAAACACAAAAAGGACCAAAAAGAAAAATCAGGATATTTTTATTTCCTCGAGCTCCAGTGACACAACGGTAGCAGCATTTCCCACCTGGACCCCGCGTTGGGAAACAGTGAAAAAATCCACTTATTTTGGTTTTTTTTTTTGTTTTATTTTATTTTTTATTATTATTTTCTTTTCTTTCTTAATTTTTTTTAAATTTTATTTTTGCCGAGGCAAAAAAAAAAAAAAAAAAAAAAAAAAACAACAAACCCAAACAAAAAGCAGATGAAGAATTGCAAAAGTTCCTCATCCTCCCTTAAATCCCTTCGTGCGTTTGTGGCGGAACGAGCAGCAGAACTGGGTCACGGACTGGGCTAAAATCCGGAATTTTGGGTCACGGACCAGGCTAAAATCCGGAATTTTGGGTCATGGACTGGGCTAAAATCTGGAATTTTGGGTCATGGACTGGGCTAAAATCCGGAATTCGAGCTCTGAATTGCAGCCCAGCTTCCAAAGGCAAACCTGGAAGGGATCTTTGGGACGGGGAAGGGGATTTGGGAAGGGATTTTCCCAGCGGATCCAGAAGCACCAGTTGGAGAATGGGACCAGTTCCTGCCGCAGGCGAGACCTTTGGCTTTGTTGGACATCCAGGGTGATCCAAGTGCTCCTCGCCCATTCCCAGCCTGAGGAAGAGCAAATTCCCAACAAAACCTGGCTGATCATTTCTGTTCCCACCCCTCAGGAGGTTCCCAGGCAGCTCCCCCTCTCCGAGGATGCCCAAACACCCTCCCAGCTGCCCCTATCCAGGAATTTTGTGTCTCCCTGCTCCCAGGTTACTCCGAGGAGGAGCTGAGGTGCTTCCAGGGCAGAAAGATCCAAGGAGCAGCCAGAGGAAAAGGAGGATGCAGCGGGAATTGCTCCAGAGGCTGCACCAAAAGCTGGCATCACCCACATTATCCTACAGTTCGTTCCTTTGGCGTTCAAGTGATCCCAAAATTCCATCTCCATGGGAATTTCCCGGCACAGTTCCGGCCGTGGCAGCGACTCTCCAGCTTCTCAAGGAAAAACTCCAAGGCTGCCCCCAGCTCTGAGACCTCCAAACCCACAAAAACCAGGAGCATCCAGCTGGATTTTCCCACTTTAAGGCACAGGGAGCCTTTGGCACAGGGATTCATTCAGGTTAAAACACGAAAAAAAGGCATCAAAAAGCTCATTCCACACCTGAGGCACCGGGATCCTTCCCACAAGGCACATGTGGCACCCCCGAGAGGGGATCTTGGAATTTCCTGCTCCAAAAAATGTGGGAGAAGGATGAGATCTGCTCAGTGTCACCCTAAAAACCACACCTGGATGGTGGGAGAGCTCCGGGGCCACATTCCAGCCCCAGAGATCCCAAGCCACATCCCAGGATGCCCAGCAGGGAGGGGACAATGACATCCCAGGGAGGGGGGACACGGATCCTGCAACTCGGATTTGCACATCCAGCATCCCAAAACTCCTTCCTGAGCATCCAAGGGAGGGCTGAAGGATGGAATTTGGTTTGGGAAGAGCCATTCCCAAAGGGGACATGGATCCTCTGACTTGAATTTGAACATGCAGGATCCCAAAAATCCCTCCTGATCCCCCAAGGGAGCAGTTAAAGGCTGGAATTTGCTTTGGAAGAGCCATTCCCAAATGGGACATGGACCCTGGGACTTGAATCTGCACATCCAGGCTCCCAAAAACCCCTCCAGGTGGGATTTTGGGATGAGCAGCAATTCTTGCCAAGCCCAGGCTGGGAGGTGCCTTTGGAGCTGCATTGGGATTTTCCCAAGGATTTTGTGCTGCTTTGGAGCTGCCAGGACCTGACCCCTGGGGCTCTGTAAACTGTAAACAGCAGCTCCAGGACCTCCCTGTGCTCCAGGACTTCCCTTTCCTGGGATCTGAGCAGCTCCAGGCACCCACTGTGATCCTGGGAGAGCTCCTGGAATGGGATCAGGGGCTTTAGGGGGGAAAAAGTGGGAATAAACTCCGGGAGGATGAAGGCTGACCAGCATCACACCCCATAAAAAGGTACCTTGAGCAAGTTTGCAGAATGATTTGGTTAAAAATCGACGTCTTCAAGAGCTGGAAAAAATGGAATTGAGTTTTTCCCCCTCTCCCCCACAAAGGGATCTTGGGATGCCATCCCAAGGCAACGCCCCATTCCTTGTCCCCTCAAAGGGCTCCCAAGTACCTTGACACCCAGAGGAGCACCCAGGCCACCACCTGGGGGGTAAATTCGGGGTAATTCAAGCCAATCTGGCCATAAAATCAATGATTTTGGGTGTTCCTTACACAGGAGGGAAGAACGGAGCCCTTTTTCAACAGCTTTGCACTCAGCTGTAAAAGCATCTAAAAACCCACCCAAAAGCCTCCATAGAAAAATAAAGGATAAACATTATCCAGCTGTTTTCTATTGCTATAAAAATCCACTTCTGTGCCAGGACATTTTGTTTCTTTGCTGTAAAAATAAAAAATACAAAAAAAAAAAAAAAAAAAACAAAAAACAAAAACCAACCAACCAACCAAACAAACCCAGCTTAGGTTGGATAACCTAAACCTTCAGCGAGGAGTAAACTCCATTTCCCATCTTATTTCCCAGAAAAAGAGCAGTTTGCAATTGCACTGCTGCAAAATAAAGTTATTAAATATATATATATATATATATTAATATAAAAGTCTGTATAAACTCTTCTGTTGTTGTTGTTTAAGGAAGGGAAGGGGGGCACTCAGTGACCGGGAATTCCACGGGAATCCCTGGGGGAAACGCAGTGACCGGGAATTCCACGGGAATCCCTGGGGACACTCAGTGGCCACAAATCCCTGGGGGCAACTCAGTGACCGGGAATTCCACAGGAATCCCCTGAGGGCACTCAGTAGCCACGGGAATCCTTGGGGACACTCAGTGACCCTCAATCCCTGAGGACACTCAGTGACCCTCAATCCCAGGGGACACTCAGTGGCCACAAATCCTTGGGGACACTCAGTGGCCACGGGAATCCCTGGGGACACTCAGCGACCCTCAGTCCCTGAGGACACTCAGTGACCACGGGAATCCTTAGGGACACTCAGTGGCCACAAATCCCTGGGGACTCTCAGTGACCCTCAATCCCAGGGGACACTCAATGACCCTCAATCCCTGAGGACACTCAGTGGCCGCAAATCCCACGGGAATCCCTGGGCAGGGAGATGCAGAGATGTGAATCCACCAGAATCCCAGCTGGGCTGGCTGGGAGGAGGCACAGGGAGATTCCCACTCCTTTCTCACAAGGATGTTCTCTTCTCCAGCGTGTGCTTGGTGAGGAAGTACTTGAAGAACTCATACACGGACCAGGCGATGGCCGTGGAGGGCATCTGGTAAATGACCCGAGCTTGGACCCCCTTGAAGAAGCCGGGGAGCCCTCCCAGCTGGTACACGGTGCTGAAGGCGTTGGCCATGCCCGACAGGTGCCCCCTGATGTTGAGGGAGCTCAGGGCCGTGTTCTCCTGGGTGTTGAGCAGCGTCTTGCACACGTCCAGGGGCGTGGTGGCGGCGGCGGCCACGGCTCCGGCCACGGCGCCGGCCACGATGTGGGAGCGGGGGTTGTACTCGCGGTGGGGGTTGAGGTGCTCCTGCAGGAGCTCGTAGGTGATGAAGTGGATGGCCTGGAAGGGCACGTTCATGGTCAGCTGCGTGGTGTAGCTGCGGTAGAAGGCGCCGAAGCCCTCGGTCCTCTGCACGGCCCGCACGCAGCCCAGCACCGACGTGTAGGGCGAGTTGAACATCTGCAGGCGCTGCTTCACCACTGCCGGGGACAGGACGGGGACGGGATGGGATGGGAACGGGATGGGGACATGATGGGAACAGGGACACAACGGGGACAGGGACACGATGAGGACGGGGATGGGGACGGGGACACGATGGGGACAGGACAGGGACACGATGGGGACGGGGACAGGGACACAATGAGGATGGGGATGGGGACAGGACAGGGACATGATGGGGACAGGGACACAACGGGGACAGGACAGGGACATGATGGGGACAGGGACACAACAGGGACAGGGACAGGATGGGGACGGGGACAGGATGGGGACACGATGGGGACAGGGACACAATGGGGACAGGGATGGGGACAGGGACACGATGAGGACGGGGACGTGGATGGGGACACGACAGGGACAGGGACACAATGGGGACACGATGGGGACAGGACAGGGACACAATGGGGACAGGACAGGGACATGATGGGGACAGGGACACGATGGGGACAGGGCTCAGCTGTGGGCTCTGGCCTGGCTGGCACAGCCCTCAGAGTGACCCCTGGGCCCAGCGCTGCCCACACAGAGCCAGCCTCCCCTTCCCCATCCAAACCAATCCCCCCGAGCTGCCCAGCGCCCCCAAAACTCAGCACAGGGAGGGCACAGCTCAGAGATCACTTCTTAATGAACCCCTTTCCTCAGGCTTAATTAATGACCCTTGAATTCTAATGAACCCCTCCCCTCAGGCTTAATTAATGACCCTTGAATTCTAATGACCCCCTCTCCTCAGGCTTAATTAATGACCCTCTAGCTCTAACGAACTCCTCAGGGTTAATTAATGACTCCTCAGCTCTCACCATTAAGCCAGACTGCTCAGGACCCTCAGTGGGGATGCACAATCGGAGCCAGCAGGGATGAGGGGAGAGGGTGGATGAGGGCCGGAAGGCGAATTCCCACCTGAGCATCACCTGGGGGTGCACCCACCCCCCCAGCCTCACCAGCTGCAGTGACTTCCACTGATTTAAGAGGCCAATTAATTTAATCAGGGTATGATTAAAAGGATTTGATACACAGGAGGTTTCTGGGCCCCGTCAGGAGCACAGCCCGGTGACCCTGAGGAGCTGGCAGGTCACAGCACTGCCATTTCAGCTGCATCTTCCTGTTAAATCCTCATTTTCCTGAGGCCTCCTCATGCCACTCCCCCTCCCCAGGAGTCTCACAGTCCCTCCGTGTGCTCATCCAACAACCTGAGCTCAGCTTGGTTAGTCCAAAGCCTCAGGAAAACTGGAACCACTTCCCCAAGGAGCAGCGGACTGGTGACAGTAAGGAGGGACACCAGTAAGGGGGGACACCAGTAAGGGGGGACACCAGTAAGGGGGGATGCCTTTCCTGGAAAGTCACAGTGCACCACAGAGATCCAGGGATAAATCCCTCCTGGCTGCTCTCCCTCTCTTCCCAAGGGACAGAGGAATGAGCCCCTGGGTTTGGAGCTCTCCGAGCTGGGGGCAGCCCTGGCTTTGTCCTGTTCTTCCCAAGGGATGGAGGGAGAACAGCCAGGAGGGATTTATCCCTGGATTCAAGCTGGGCAGGGGCACTGGAGGCTCTGGGTGTCCTTACGGGAGCAGCACATGCCAGAATCCCGGGAATTACCTTCAGCAGGGTTCATGACGGCGTCGTGGAGCAGCGTGGCCACGCTCCCAGCGATGCCTGCAGGGCAAGAGCAGCCTTGAGAAAACAAATCCTGGCTCCAAAGGGAGAGCTTGTCCCGGCACTGCCATCCGGGGGGGCTCCATCCATGGGGGCTCCCATCCATGGGGGGTTCCATCCATGGGGGGTTCCATCCATGGGGGGGTCCCATCCATGGGGGGGTCCCATCCATGGGGAATTCATCCATGGGGATTCCATCTATGGGGGGCTCCATCCATGGGGATCCCATCCATGGGAGATCCCATCCATAGGGAATTTATCTATGGGGATTCCATCCATGGGGGGCTCCATCCATAGGGAATCCATCCATGGAGATCCCATCCAGGGGGGCCTCCCATCCATGAGGGCTCCCATCCATGGGGGGGCTCCCTCCACAGGGAATCCATCCATGGGGGGCTCCATCCATAGGGAATTCATCCATGGGGAATCCCATCCATGGGGATTCCATCCATGGGAGATCCCATCCATGGGGGGCTCTATCCATGGGGGATCCCATCCATGGGAGATCCCATCCATGGGGAATTTATCTATGGGGATTCCATCCATGGGGGGCTCCATCCATAGGAAATTCATCCATGGGGAATCCCATCCATGGGGAATTCATCCATGGGGATCCCATCCATGGGGGGCTCCATCCATGGGAGATCCCATCCATAGGGAATTTATCTATGGGGATTCCATCCATGGGGGACTCCATCCATAGGAAATTCATCCATGGGGAATCCCATCCATGGGAGATCCCATCCATGGGGAATTCTTCCATGAGGGGCTCCATCCATAGGGAACCATCCATGGGGAATCCCATCCATGAGGGACTCCACCCATGCTCCGGGAGCACCCAGATCCCACATCCAACATTCCCAGGCCAGGAAACTCATCCTGAGAGAAATCCACTCCCAGCCCCCACCTTTGCTCTTGCCAAGAACAATTCCCAAGGTTTTGTCTGTCCCAGACACCGCCGGCGTCTGAGCGAGCTGTGAGCAATGCTCCTCATCCCCTCGGCACATCCCTAATTAGGGATTTTCACCCCTCCACTCACAGCCTGCTTCCCAACACTCCTTGCCCAGGTTCTGCCAACCCCAGCCAGCCGTGACCCATCCCGCACTCGGCTCCGGGATGAGGCTCTCCAGCCACACCTTCCCTTTGATGTCGGCTCCCACCTCCAATTCCCTCTTGCCCAAATGACTTTTGGTCATTCCTCATGAAGCCACGGCTCCAGTTTTCCTGCTGGCACCTGTAGCTACTTGAAAGGCAAACTCAGGAATGTGTTCCCGGCAAAGAGCAGCGAGGAGAAGGAATTTTATTCTCTTAGCTGAGTTCAGTGGCCCCATGGAAGATTCCTACCAACACATCCCAGCAAAACCGTGGAAATCTCCCCTTTGGTAAAGCCCTGGCTGCTCAATTCCAGGGTTTCTCCTGCTATTGGCTTGCTTAGTCCAAAGCCTCAGGAAAACCAGAAGCACTTCCCCAAGGAGTTTAAAAGTGGAATATTCCAGAAGCACTTCCCCAAGGAGTTTAAAAGTGGAATATTCCAGAAGCACTTCCCCAAGAAGTTTAAAAGTGAAATATTCCAGAAGCACTTCCCCAAGGAGTTTAAAAATGAAATATTCCAGAAGCACTTCCCCAAGGAGTTTAAAAGTGGAATATTCCAGAAGCACTTCCCCAAGGAGTTTAAAAATGAAATATTCCAGAAGCACTTCCCCAAGGAGTTTAAAAGTGAAATATTCCAGAAGCACTTCCCCAAGGAGTTTTAAAGTGAAATATTCCAGAAGCACTTCCCCAAGGAGTTTAAAAATGAAATATTCCAGAAGCACTTCCCCAAGGAGTTTAAAAGTGAAATATTCCAGAAGCACTTCCCCAAGGAGTTTTAAAGTGAAATATTCCAGAAGCACTTCCCCAAGGAGTTTAAAAGCGGAATATTCCTGCTAAAAGTTAAAGCACACAGAGGATGGAGTGAACTCCGTGCTCCCGGGACACCTGAACTTCAAACCTCCAGAGGTTGAGGCGATGCCTTCATAAGGTCACACTTTTGGTGATACCTTCAAAGCTGGGATTTGACAATCCTGAAGGTTTTTCCCAACTTTAAGGATTCTGGGATAAGATAGGAACAGCACAGCTGCACCTGGACACTTTTTGCCCACTAAATTGATGATTTGTGCCGGAATAATTTGAAATTAACCAGGAATTTAGATTGGGAGGGACACCGGGCTGAGTGAGAAGCAAGCAAGGGACAGCTTGATAACCACAAACAGAGGGGAGGGGTTTTTTTTTTTAGTGAAAACCCCCAAAAATACCATTGGCCAAGTGGCTGTTTCCTCCCTGCTGGAAAATATCACTGAGAGACTTTTTCATTTTCTCATAGCAGGCGAAGTACATGGCGTGGGCAGGGCCGGCCCCCAGCACGGTGACATTAATGCCCCGTAAGGGCCGCCAGAGCCCCTCGGTCAGGACCATCTTCTTGAGGGCTTCGTACACGCTCCTGTACTGGGCTTTGGGGTCCGGCTGCAGGCTCTGCATCCGCGTCTGCAACAGAGCACACCAGGGGAGAGGCCTTGGTTACCCAGCCGAGTGCAACAAATCCCACCCTTCAGAGCCACCACAATTCCCAGGTCAGTGAGGGGCCAGCTCAGTCCTTGGATGTCCCTTATTTAGCCTATTTTTTTTTATTTTTATCCTATTTTTTTTTAATTTTTAGCCCATTTTTAAAAAATTTTTAGCCCATTTTTTAAAAATTTTTAGCCCATTTTTAAAAAAATTTTAGCCCATTTTTTAAAAATTTTTAGCCCATTTTTTATCCCATTTTTTTTATTTTTATCCCATTTTCATTTATATTTATCCCATTTTTAATCCCATTTTTTTATTTTTATCCCATTTTTATTTATTTGCATCCCATTTTTATCCCTTTTTTTATTTTTATCCCATTTTTATTTATTTTTATCCCATTTTTTTAATCCCATTTTTTTATTTTTATCCCATTTTTAATCCCATTTTTTTATTTTTATCCCATTTTTATTTATTTTTATCCCTTTTTTTTATTTTTATCCCTTTTTTTTTATTTATCCCTTTTTTTTATTTTTATCCCATTTTTTATCCCATTTTCTTATTTTTATCCCATTTTTTTTTATTTTTATCCCATTTTTTTATTTTTAGCCCATTTTTTTATTTTTAGCCCATTTTTTTTATTTTCATCCCATTTTTTTATTTTTATCCCTTTTTTTTTTATTTTTATCCCATTTTTTTATTTTTATCCCTTTTTTTTTTTATTTTTATCCCATTTTTTTATTTCTCCTGCCGGATGGAGTCCACGCTCCCACTGCGACACCCAGGCTGCTCCGGGAGGGAAGTGTAACCTCTGCTCTGGATTATCCATGGAAAGTCTGAGGAACGAGGCTGCTGTGGCTGCTCCAAAGGCTGGGTGAAGAAATCCAGGGAAGGCTGTAATTGCCTCCTGCTTTCAACACCCTGACTCTGCCCCAGCTTGTCCCTCCTGCAGTTGCCCAGCAGCTTGGGACAGTTCCTAGAAGGGCGAGCTGGGAAAACTGGGAACGGGCAGGAATGGCCCCAAAAGGAGAAAAGGCGGAGCCGCTGTCCCCCAATGGCTCTGGGAGGTTCCTTGTCCCTATTTTCCCCTCAGCTCCCAGAGCTCTGCACCCACCGAGGGCCTGGCCTGGGAATCCCAGCTGCATTTCTGTCCCTCAGCTCGTTTTCCCCCACAGATTTTAAGCCAGCTGAGCTCCTGCCATCCAAACCTGCCCCAAACCTCACTGCCACCACTCCCTTACACATTTTTTCCCTCAGGAAAATTTCCTTGGCGCTCCTTGAAGGCGTCTGCAGACGATGCCGTGGCACAGCAGGGCTCAAAGGCCTGGAGGTGACAACGACAATGTGGGAGGGGTCCCAGGACCCCAACCAGCACTGGGAAAGCTCAAACCCCCACAGCCATCCCAGAAAGATCATCCCAGGAAATCCTGAGCAGCAAAATGCCCACAGATCCTTCCTGTCCTGCATGTGGGAAAGGGTTAAACACTGGGACAGGTCATGGAGTCACATCCCTGGAGGTGTCCAAGGAAAGCCTGGATGAGGCACTCTGTGCTCTGGGCTGGGGACAAGGTGGGGATGGGTCACAGCTTGGATGGGATGGCCTTGGAAGGCTTTTCCAAGCTCAGTAATTCCATGATTCTGCAATTCCAGCCCAGAGGGACACGGCCCTTGGAGCAGCCTCAGCCTGGAAACACAAACACTGGGAAAGGGGTGCTCAGCAGCCTCTGGAATCCATGCTTTTCCAAGGAGAAGCTTGAGAGCTGCAGGAAGGATTCCTTCCTCGGCAGGATCCCCTCCAGCTCATCAAGCCCTGCAGCTCAGCCTTGAGTCCATAAAACCCTTTCAGGTTTGAACCTTGGAGCCCCCAAACCCCTCAGCAGGAACCCCAAAGCACTTCCACAGCCCCTCCGTGAGCCCAAGGAAGAGATCAGAGCCCAGTGCAGGACTTCCACCTGGAATAACAAAACCAAGCCGGGTTTACTTAGGCCTAAAGCAACCAATTTACAGAATTTGCAGTAAATCCTCTAAAAACCCCCTAAAAATCACACAGGGATTCTTTGCACGGAGACTTGGCTGGAATTTCAGACTCCAGCATCAGCTGGGACTCGTGAAAGGCATCACCCTCCTACAGGGAATTTGGCAGCCTCGTGCAAATCTTCCTGTTCCACAGCCCCACATTCCCTGGGAGCTCCGAACGGCGCTGGAAACGAACCCAAAGGCTCAGGAAAATCCTCCTGGGAGGGCAGCAAAGCACTGAATTCACTGGGAATTAAAAGCAGGTTTTAAACCCAGCTGTCAGGCAGTCTTGCAAGCCCTCACAGGTCTCTGCACCTTCCCATCCTATGGATGCTGGTCAGGATTTCAGGAGGAAAAATCCCAGTCTCACCTCAGGATAGCCACGGGAGCAGCAGGTGACATTTCTGTGCAGGACCAACGCGGTTTTGGGAAGTAAAGCCAAGGATTTCCACTGGATTGATGATCCAGCTTTTCCCACTTTCACCCTGGCAGTTCCCATGATGGAACAGAACCTCCTGTACCTGTCAGGGGCCACACACAGCCCCAGAAAAATCAATTTACAGACTCCCTGCTGTCCCAGCTTGGTCAGGAACAGGGCAAGTTTTCATGGAAAAGGGGCGCAAGGTGGGTAGGGCTCTCACATGAGAATGGATAAATGGGATTTCTCTTTTTTTGGTGGATCTGAGCTGCTCTGAAGGGGTTCAAAACTCACCCCACAGCCCAGAGGAGCCCACACAGGCTCAGCTTGCATCAGCCATCCATCACCTGTGGGTAGAACAGGACTAAGAGCCCAAGGAGCAGATAAAACCAGGACTAACAGCCCAAGGAATAACCAAAACCAGGGACAAACTAACAGCCCAAGGAATAACCAAAACCTGGGTAAAACAGGACAAACAGCCCAAGGAGCAGATAAAACCAGGACTAACAGCCCAAGGAATAACCAAAACCAGGGACAAACAGCCCAAGGAACAGATAAAACCAGGACTAACAGCCCAAGGAATAACCAAAACCTGGGTAAAAGAGGACAAACAGCCCAAGGAGCAGATAAAACCAGGACTAACAGCCCAAGGAATAACAAAAAACAGGATAAACAGGCCAAGGAATAACCAAAACCTGGGTTCAACAGGACAAACAGGCCAAGGAGCAGGTAAAACCAGGACTAACTGCCCAAGGAATAACCAAAGCCTGGATTTAGGAGCACAAACTGCCCAAGGAATAACCAAATCCAGGATTTAGGAGCACAAACTGCCCAAGGAATAACCAAATCCAGGATTCAGGAGCACAAACTGCCCAAGGAATAACCAAAGCCTGGGTTTAGGAGCACAAACTGCCCAAGGAATAACCAAAGCCTGGGTTTAGGAGCACAAACTGCCCAAGGAATAACCAAATCCAGGATTCAGGAGCACAAACTGCCCAAAGAATAACCAAAGCCTGGATTTAGGAGCACAAACTGGCCAAGGAATAACCAAATCCAGGATTTAGGAGCACAAACTGCCCAAGGAATAACCAAAGCCTGGATTCAGGAGCACAAACTGCCCAAGGAATAACCAAATCCAGGATTTAGGAGCACAAACTGCCCAAGGAATAACCAAATCCAGGATTCAGGAGCACAAACTGCCCAAGGAATAACCAAATCCAGGATTCAGGAGCACAAACTGCCCAAGGAATAACCAAAGCCTGGGTTTAGGAGCACAAACTGTCCAAGGAATAACCAAATCCAGGATTCAGGAGCACAAACTGCCCAAGGAATAACCAAAGCCTGGGTTTAGGAGCACAAACTGTCCAAGGAATAACCAAAGCCTGGATTTAGGAGCACAAACTGCCCAAGAAATGACCAAAGCCAGGATCTCCCGGGCGGTGCTGCCGAGGCAGAGGCCCGGAGCAGCTCCAGGCTCTGTGTGAGGGTGCTGAAGTTTATCAGGGCTTGGGGAGACGATTTCCCTGAGCTGGGCAGTGCCCCCAGCTCCTCTCACCTATCTGGAGCCACCAAGCAGCTCCTGGAGCCTCACCCCTGATAAGCAGCCAAGAAATTCTTCTCCACCTACTTCAATTAATCCCCATTGCATAAGGCAGCGGGGAGGCCAAGGCCACAAGTGCCCTGCTTGTCCTGGCTGCAGCTTGGGCATAAAAAAACCACCACCACAAGCGGCAGGGTCAGGTCCAGGCAGTTCCCTGCTCTCTGGGAAGAGCTCTGTCCTGCTGGATGCAGTTTGGCAAGAGCACCGGCCCTCCTGCATTGTTTTCTACCCAGAATTGTTTTCCTAGCAGGAGTCGGGTCTCTCTTTTGCATATCCTGGCAGAAGGTCACTGCTTTGACACCCTACAAACACCCTCAGACTTCGTTTGCCTTTTGTTTTGGGGTTTTTTATTGATTTTCTCTGAGCACAACCTGCTTTTCCCGGCTTCATGTGGCAGCCCCAGCCTGCCGAAGGCTCACCAAGGGAACACAAAATGCTTTTAGCAGGAAATGAGCAGCGGTTCTGCGGGGCTCCAGGCAGATCCTGCCAGCTGGACAGGGCACGAGGCAGGAGCAGGCTCTGAACCCCCCAGTTTTGGGGGCAGGTTCAGCTGGAGCAGCCCCCAAACCCATGGGAGGGGAGCCAAGGGTCAGCCCAAGAGGTTATCCAGGAATTCCCAACATCCCAACGCCCCCCCTCAGCTGGAACACGAGGAACTGCTCCTCCTGGAGCTGCTGGAGATGGGGGGATGCAGAACCTGCCACCACCAAACCCCAAACAATCCACAGCCCTACACAGCCCTGCCTCCCTCACATGTTCTGCTGTGCTTCCAGGACCTTGGTGACCAGCAGGGAAGCTCCAAAGGCAGGCCAGGTTTTCATGGAAAAGGATTTTTTTTGTCCCTAGAGCCATTGCCACCTTCTGCACGAAGAGAGGTGCCAGCTCTGCACACCTCCAGTTTCTCCCCCCAGCAATTAATTAATCCCCAGGGGAGCAAAAGTGTTCCTCACATCCCCAAAGGATCCCAGCCTTTGGGAAACCAGCTCCAGCAGAAAAATCACCAAATGGATTAGGGAAGGAGGAGGAGGCTCCTGAGGAACCCTCCAGAAACTCCTTTTTTGCTGCCATCAGGAGGCCTTGACACGCTGATCCCTCCAGATAATTTGGGGACGGATCAGGGTTCCCAGCACAGCTGTTTGCAGCAGCTACAAACAAAAACAAGCCTGAGAACTCTGAGAAACACCAGCAGCACCAGTAAAAATCCAGCCCAGAGTGCCCAAACAACCAGTGCTGAGGGGGAGAGGCAGAGGCAAAGTGAGGCCAGAGCTTGAGGGGGCTTTGCCCAATGGATTAAAAAAAAATTACTTTTTGTTATTTAATATTTTATTTAACAATGGAAATTAACAGAAAGGAAAAGAGTGTAGATTTAGATGGGGGTGCAGATTTAGAGTGGGATTTAGAGGGTGCAGAGGGGCTGGGATGGAATTCCCAGAGGAGCTGGGGCTGCCCCTGGATCCCTGGCAGTGCCCAAGGCCGGGCTGGAGCAGCCTGGGACAGCGGGAGGTGTCCCTGCCCAGGGCAGGGCTGGCACTGGGGGATTTTAAGGTCCCTTCCCACCCAAACCATTCTGGGATTCGTGGCCCCACTGAGCTCAGGCGTTGTGCAAGTGTCTGCAGCAGCAATTCCCCAAATTACAACATTTTCAGTTTCTCTTTGAGAGGAAATGACTCTCTGCAACCCAGACTTTTCCCTCCGAGCAGGAGCTACCCAGGTGCTCTTTCTGCACATCCAGAAACCCCGACCTCCTCCAGCCTGGAATTCTGATCCAGGAAGTGCCACTGAGGAGAAGCTTTGCTCCCTTTCTGTAGGAACGTGGCCCCTCTCCCACGGTGAAGCAAAAGAGCTGCTCTTAGGGGCTGAGTTGCTATTGGATTACCACCAAATTAAAAAAACAAAAGCTCTTTAGGGATCCAAAAAAATCCCTTTTTTGAGTTATTTATCACCTTTTCCCAAAGCAGACAGGTAGAAGAGCAGCGAGCGCCCAGGGCAGGAGTGGGATCCCAGCCTGCAGCTCGGGATTTCGCCCTGCCCCAGCACACGGAGCGACCTTGGCCACGCTCCGCAGGAGTTTTCCAGCGGCAGCCGGAGCGTTTTATCCTCTCCCCAGCACTTCCAGGCACTTGGCTGAGCGGAACTATCCCAGCCTAAGGCACAGCCCCGGCCCTGGAGCAGCCAGGGAAGTCACAACCCAGGGATTTTTCCTACAAAGCGCCTCCCCTCTCTGGGAAGCCCAGGCACACCACTTTCGTTTTCTCTCTCTGCTTTCCCCGCGGAGGAAATGCCCTCGGGATCAACTCTAGAATTCCGGAGTGACATCACCCACGGAGCTGCTCCCGCTCCGGCCGTGACCGGGCACAAAACACCTCATTTGTTTGTGCCAGCAGCTGGTGCCACGCTCAGGGTGGGCACCGACCCCACACCCAGCGGGGACGTCCCAAATCTAGGAGCCAGGTGCAGAAGGGACAGACCCAGAGGGAAAACAGGGTAAAAAAACAGGGAATATTTCATTTGAGTGCTTATCACATTGGCGGGACCTGCAGCCTCTCAAAGCCAAGGCATTTCCTCTCCTCTGCTCTTTCTGGGAGCCCAGCATGAAAAGGAGGGATTGCAACATCTTGTGATTCATCCGCACCATCACGGAGGGAGTTCGGCTTTTCCCAGATTTGCCTCTTCTTTTGAAGGCCCCACAGCAGCAAACTGCCAAGGCAGAGGGAGGAAATATCCTTCAGGATGCTTCCCACCACTCTGGAGACACTGGGAAGCCTTCCCTGAGTCTGCTCAAGCATCATCAGCTCCAAAACCCAGCTGCCAGCCCCTCTGCGAACACCCTGACCCCAACAAAGCCACGTCCGTGCCACTCACCCCATCCTGGTGTGGGCACTCCACCCCATCCCAGCAGCTTTTTCCTCCTGCGCTGGGATTCCAACGCTTCGGGAGGGAAGAGCTGCCCACGGAGCTGCTGATCCAGTTCCAGGCCAGGAGGGCACTGGTGGCATCTCCCAGTCCAGGGAGCAGCCACTGGGACGTCACCTTTGCACCAGCGGTTGTGCAAAGCTCCCCGGGGCTGAAGGACGGGGCCGGGGGGGGGGAGCAGAGCTCCAGAGCCACAGGTGACACCTCAGGGACTGCCCAGCGCATTCCCTGTCCCGGGAACCTCGTGCATCCCAACATTCCACTTTCCCACACGTGCACCCCGACACTCCCTGCACACTTTGCCCCTCTGCATCCCAAGATTCCTTACGCATTCCCACCTTTCTTGCACCCTAACACCCCTTAAACATTCCCCTCCATTTGCACCCCAACACCTCTTGCACACTTACCCCATTTACACCCCACACAAGCTGCTCCCTCCTGCATCCCAACACTCTTCACACGCTCCCCCCCTCCTTGCACCCCAGTTTCTTGCAGACTTGTCCCCTTTGCACCCCAACAACTCCTACACATCCCTTACACACCTTTGCACCCCAACAACCCCTTGAACCTCCAGCACTTCTTGCACCCCAACAACTGCTTACACACCTCCCCCTTGGCACCCCAACAGCTCCTTGCACCTCCCTCCTGCTCGCACCCCAAAACCTCTTATGTTCTCTCCCCTCCTTGCACCCCCAGCACTTCTTGTACCCCAACAACCCCTTACATCCCCCTCTCGCCCTTTGCACCCCAAAAAAAAAACCTTGCACCCCCAGCACTTCTTGTACTCCAACAACCCCTTGCATCCCCCTCTCGCACTCGCCCTTCACACCCCCCAAAAAAACTCTTGCAACCCCAGCACTTCTTACACCCCAACTGCTCGCACACTTCCCCCTTTACACCCCTCTTACAGCGCCTCCCCTTGCACCCCAGAACCTTCTGCACCCCAACACCCCCTTGCACACTCCCCTCTCCTTGTCCCCGAGCACCCCCAGCACCCCATGCGTGTTGTCCCGACCGCAGCAGCATCCCCCGGGTACCCCGCCCGCGTCCCCCCGGCACATCCCGAACCGAGCGGGTCCCCCGTGCCCGCACCCCCCGGGCACACCTCCCCGCCGCTCGCCGCTGTCCCCACGCACCTTGACCGAGTCCACGGGGTACATGACCGTGTGCTCCATGATCCCCGCCACGGCCCCGGCCACCATGTGCGTGCCGAGCGCGGCGCCGCTGGGCAGGCTCTCGTAGTCCTCGCCGTCCATCAGCCCGGCCCCGGAGGCGGCGGGGGGCCCGGGGCCCGGCGGGGCGGCGGCGCTGCCCCCCATGGGACAGCTCAGCTCCATCCGCCGGCACCGGGGGGACACGGGCCGGCACCGGGGGGACACGGGCCGGCACCGGGGACACCGCGACGGGACAAGGGAGAGCGCTGGGACCGCGCGCCGCCCCAGCCTTAAAGCTGCGCTCGCCACGCCCTTCCCGGCTCCACCAATCAGCGCGGCGCGTCTTCGTGACATCACTGGGCGGGAAAATGATTGGCAGGGACGTTAACCAATGGAAGGTGAGAAGCGTGGGGCGCTGGGCTGTGATTGGCTGTAGTTGTGGGGGGCGGGGCGTAGCCCTGAGGGGCCGGTGGTGTTGTGGGAGTGCCGCTGTGGGGGACGGGGCTGTGGGAGCTCCAGTGTCACTTGAAGCGACAAATGCGGTGCCGCACTGAGTCAGCGGCAGCGATTTAGTGCCTGTCGGAGGGGAGAAAAGTGTGGTAATCCGGTGATTTGTGCCATGGGGAAAGCTGGGGGGAAAGAAGGCGAGATTTAGCAGTTCCTGTTGTCGGAGGGGTTTTTGTCGCAGCTTGATGGTTCCTGGATGGCGGCGTGGCTGGGACTCCCGAGGTGTCACCTCTGGATGTCCCGCGTCCTGTGCAAGCTCACGCCCCTCCTGAGAACGGGTGCGCCCCTCAAAGCTCACAGGCACCCCTCATGAAAGGACAGGCCCCTCATGAAAGGACGGGCACCCTCATGAAAGGACGGGCCCCTCATGAAAGGACGGGCCCGTCATGAAAGGACGGGCACCCTCATGAAAGGACGGGCACCCTCATGAAAGGACGGGCCCCTCATGAAAGGACGGGCACCCTCATGAAAGGACGGGCCCCTCATGAAAGGACGGGCACCCTCATGAAAGGACGGGCCCCTCATGAAAGGACGGGCACCCTCATGAAAGGACGGGCCCCTCATGAAAGGACGGGCACCCTCATGAAAGGACGGGCCCCTCATGAAAGGACGGGCCCCTCATGAAAGGACGGGCACCCTCGTGCAAGGGTGGCCCCCTGGTGAAGCAGGGGAAGGTGGAATCAGACCTGGAGCTGGAGATTCCGTGGGCACACAGGGCTGTTTTCCCTGCAGGGTCCCCAGAGCAGCCCCGAGTTGTCCCCAAAGCACAAAGGGGCTGAGCTCAGGAGGAGCTGCCTAGAGCGGGGTTTATTTGGGGTTGGTTTTTGGGTATCTCTGTGCACACAGCCCCGTGTCCCCTCCTGTCACCACGACAGGAGGAGGTGCCACAGCCTCTCCCCTGCCTGGCCTTTGCCTCACTGTGGGGGAAAAAAGCTCATGGAACGGCTTAGGAAAACTTCCTGTCCTTCCCAAAAGAAGGGATCCACAGCATCCACATCCCTCCCTGCAGATCCCACTCCTTGTGTGTGGGATCTCCCCCCATGTCCCTGCGCCCCAAAAACGCTTCTCTTCCTTCATGTTTTACATGATTTCCTTGTTTCACCACGAAACCAATCCAAACCAGGTGAATTCGATGCTCTCCAGGAGAAGGAGGCAAAGTCTTTGTGGCCCAGGGAACAGCCCCAGCTTTATTTCATTCCTCTCCAAAGGATTATTTGGAATTCGACCTTGCAGGGAAGGAGGTGTTGCATGAACTCAAATCAAGGTTAACCATTCCCATGATACTGCAGGGCAATTTATTGCTGCCTGGCCCTTGGGAAGGAGGAAAACCATCCTCAGAGCCTGGAAAAAGCAGGAAAATAAAGTGTTGGGTTTGGAAAGGAGTATGCACGAGGTGAGAAAATCCAGCTCTGGTCATATCCTGGTACCTGGAGAGGTGCTGGGGCCAGCACGTGCTGTTCTCCTTCCTCTTTCCCATATTTGTGCTGGGAAGCCTCTGTTCCCCGTGGGAACACGGAGCTGCTGGGGAAAACAACCACAAATGACAGCGTCACGCATGGGACTCACTCCTGATTGATTTTGGGGACCTGGCAGCGTTTCCTGCACTTGGAAAAACACTTGTCCAGGACGTGGGAGGGCTGCAGGTGACACCCAGCTGCTGTCCCGGGGTGTCCCAGCCATGCCACCGTCCCTGAGACCAGGAAACCCCGACCTGTGGAAAGCTGAGAGTGTAAAAACCCTTCAGCAACACAAAATTTAACCCAGGAATTGCTTAAATTTCCATTTCCTTGCCCCCCTTCTTGCCCTCTGGAAGAAGCCACGGGATTATCACACCTTTATTTCCTTGGAGAGAGACCAAACCTGTGCTACTGGCAGCGTTTGTCACTTGTTTTCCAAATTAAATGACATTGTGGAGCTGGAGAGCCACCTCCACACCCATAGTTCCAGCAGATAACAATGATCCCCAGGCACAAACCGGGCACAGGAGCTTCCCTTTCTGTGATCCGTGGAGATAAAACTGGCAGGGATGCATTTCCCAGGATTGCTCCACGGGGTTTATCGAGGTTTTCCTCTCCCTGAGCAAGAACTGACGGCGCTTTAATCGCAGGGCTGGCAAGGGGAGTTACAGCGTCACCTTAATGAGCCCTTGCTCCTGCTGTCTCGACTCTTGCTCCCTGAGAAGGACCTGGACCAGGCTGGAATTCTGCTTCCAGGTTATATTTTAACCCTGGAGCCGTGCCATGAGGAATCCTTCCTGCTCCTGGAGCTCAGGGAGCTGCCACGGGCACAGGTGCCAAAGCAGAGGCTCGGCCTCAGGGGTTCCCCGTGTGCCTGCGGATGGGATGGGATGGGATGGGATGGGATGGGATGGGATGGGATGGGATGGGATGGGATTATCTGTGATTTGTGCCAGGGGAATGGGGCAGAGAGGTTGTGGTTTGGGTAGTCACGTGTGCCACAGCAGGAGAAGGAGCAGCCTGTGTCCCGGGGATGGATTTCTGCCAGCCCTGCCTGGCAAAGAGGAGTCATCCCTGGAAAAGGGAACTCAGCGTCCCTGAAGGAGCTCTCTTTGAGACCAGGCTTGTGCAAGGATTCCCTCGTTCTTCCCTTCCCACCTGCATCCCATCCCGGATTCCCTGGGGTCAGCACATCCCTCGGGTGCTCTGCAAGCCCCAAATCCCATCGGAGCAGGGAAACAGGGAAAGGCAAAGCTCCTTGTGCTGCTAAAAGCACGTCTGGGCTGCAACAGCCTCAGCCTGGGAGCGTCCAGGGCCAGCTTGAATGGGCTTGGAGTGACCTGGGACAGTGGAAGGTGTCCCTGCCCATGGCAGGGGTGGCACTGGATGGGATTTAAGGTCCCTTTCAACCCAAACCACTCCATGATTCCATTTTCCCATCCCTCTGCGGGAGTTGCAGCCCTGGACACGGGGAATCTGGTGGGCAGGAGGGCCTGGAGTGCCAGGGCAAGGGGAATGGCTTCCTACTGCCAGAGGGCAGGGATGGATGGGATATTGGGAAGGAATTCCTGGCTGGGAGGGTGGGGAGGGGCTGGGGTGGAATTCCCAGAGCAGCTGTGGCTGCTCCTGGATCCCTGGAAGTGTCCAAGGCCAGGCTGGAGCACCCTGGGATCGTGGGAGGTGTCCCTGGGCATGGCAGGGGTGGCACTGGGTGGGATTTAAGGTCCTTCCCACCCAAACCATTCTGGGAATCCATGACTTTATGATTTACATCCCAACAAGTCGCAGCAGAATCCCCAAAGTGCACCCACGTTCCCTCTGTGCCCACAGCCAAACAAACCCAGGAATCGGAGCCGCAGACCCACGGCTGGTCCAGCTCCTCCCTCCCGGAGCTCTGCCCCCGGGGCAGCCGTGGGACAGCGGGAGCAGAGCCCAGTGCCAGGAATTTCAGGAAAAAATAGAAATACCCAGGCAGTGAAGCGCTCCTGGTGGGCTGGGCCCCTCCAGGGCAGGTGCCACAGCCCCTGCAGCACCTCCCTGCCACCCCCAGCTGATAAGGGGGACCTGGGGCTCCTTATCAAGGCTCTCACCGGGCAGGAGGTGCCAGACCCAGCAGCTGCACCCCGGCTGATAAGGCAGGAGTGTCCAGCTGCGAGGTGGGCACCCGAATTGGGGCTTATCTCCAGGATCCAGGGGGATTTATTTATATTTTTTTCACTTTTCAAATCTCCAAGTTCTCTAACAGCTGAGCACCACCTGGCTCGGGGGGTTTATCCTTCCCACCAGCAGCTCGGGGCTGCCCTGGCAGCTGCCAAAGCCACCGAGCAGCAAATTCAAAGTTATTTCCTTTTAATTGGCACGTTCAGCATCAGATAATTGTGTTTTTCTTCCCTGGGATGGAATTCCCAGAGAAGCTGTGGCCGCTCCATCCCTGGAGATGTCCAAGGCCAGGTTGGAGCAAGCTGGGATAGTGCGAGGTTGCCCACGAATGATTTTAAAGGTCCCTCCCAGCCCAAACCATTCCATGATTTTAATGTGGAAAGGAAAAGGCCCAGGTTTCTGGCATTTTATGAAACCTTTGGAAAAGGGATCAGAGCAAATAGAAGTGGTTAGTTCATTTTTAATCTTATTTGCAGCACAACCAGCTGGAATTTTATGTCCCCTCAGCTTTTTTTTTAACAAGCTTGGGTGCCAGAGCCTTGTAGGAAAGAGTTTTCACATGGGAACCAATTCCCCATCCCACAGATCAGCCCCTTCCCAGCACATCCCAGCCTCATCCTTCCTCAGGAACACCCAAAATGCCCCGAAATACAAATTAAACTCCGAGTCTGGACCTCACTCCCAGCCCCATCTTGAGATCCAAGGCAGCGTCAGCCTCAGGAGATGCCTGGAAAAGGGTCCAGCCTGGGTTTTCCTGCCTGCCTGCATCCTGGGAATGCGGAGCCATGGGGAAATTCATCTGCTTGGAAACCTGGGGTGTCCCAGTTATTTTTCAGATCTGCCAACTCCGGGAATATAAACAAACAGCGTTGTTTTGTCTTCGGGCTTGTCTGACCCACTTTTGGGAGCAGCAGCCCCCGGTTTGAAGCCTTCATGAGGTGCTGGAGTTGGGATTGGTGCTGGAAAATCAAGGGAAACAGGAATTCCTGCTCTGCTACAAGCTCGGAGCAGGGGTTAATGCGGCTTTTTTTTTTTTTTTTCTCCCCAAAAAAAAGTGGTGGAGCCCATCGGAATTAAACAATTTAATCATGACCCTGCAGGCAGAGCAGGATCGTTCCCAGCTTTCATCACATTCCCCGAACTTTCTCCTTTCTGCCTGAGTCACCGAGGGATTGGTTCCGCAGCCAGGTTTTTGTGTAACATCAACACGGGGTGAGCTGGTGCCAGGGAGAGCCACCGGCAAAGAAAATTCGGGAGAATTGAGCCCTAATCGTTCTCCAGGGGGTTCTTCCAGCCCCAAACCATCCCAAAACGGGAAAAGACGGCCCTGGAACTCCAGCAAAACCAGGCAGGGAGCTCCAGCCCCCCTGACTTTGTGCCAGCTCCGAGGGGAAGGCGCGGACTCCGGGAATTTGGCCGCTGCGTTTTCTTTCAGCGCTCACATAACCTGACCTAATTCCCCCTTGCCGGGCGGGCTGGGTGGCACAGGGAGAGGCAGTGCCCGCTGTGTGTAATTAAACTGCTTTGGGATTATTTCCTGCACCAAAGTTTGTTGGTTTTTGGTTGGTTTTTTTTCCCCCCAACTCGCCTTTCTGGTTTGGAGCCCTGGGGAAACAATGGGAGGGAGGAGCTGGAGGTGATTTCAGGAGGAGCTGGAGGCGCTGGGCAGAGGAGCCCACAGGGGTTGGGGCTGGAGCTCCTGGTTTTGTCCTGGCTTTGTTTCCAGAACTCGGCAAAATTAGAGCCAGAAAGGAGGGGAAAGCCTGGCTTGGGATTCAGGGAATGGGAATTTGGGGGAGAGAGAAGAGGGAAGGGAAGGGAAGGGAAGGGAAGGGAAAGGGAAGGGAAGGGAAGGGAAGGGAAGGGAAGGGAAGGGAAGGGGAAGGGAAGGGAAGGGAAGGGAAGGGAAGGGAAGGATCTGGGGAGAGCTCAGAGCCCCTTGCAGGGCCTAAAGGGGCTCCAGGAGAGCTGGAGAGGGACTGGGGACAAGGGATGGAGGGACAGGACACAGGGAATGGCTTCCCAGTGCCAGAGGGCAGGGCTGGATGGGATACTGGGAAGGAATTCCTGGCTGGGAGGGTGGGGAGGGGCTGGGATGGAATTCCCAGAGGAGCTGTGGCTGCCCAGGGACCCCTGGGAGTCTCCAGGGCCAGGCTGGACGGGGTTTGGAGCACCTTGGGATAGTGGAAGATGTCGGGATTGGAGCTGGATGAGCTTTAAGGTCCTTCCAACCCAAACCATTCCAGGATTCTGTGACCCTGCTCATGCCCCTCGCATGGCCTCGGTGACATTGGTTAATTCTGATGGGCAAACAAACGTGATTAAAACGGGATTAAAAGATGGTGAGGAAAAAAGGCTGCAATGAGGACTCAGGTGGGGTCTGAGCCTTCTCCCAGAGCCCAAGCAAAGAAAAACTCCCCTTTATTCACCCCAAAGCCAGCGCAGCTTCGGGAGCTCGGGCCGCTCCTCCAGCTTTGAAACGGGAACGGGAACCTTTTAACGAATAGACCCTGAAATGCCGGGAGGAAAATCCTTCTGGGAGACCCTTCCAGCCGCGTCCCCTCCTCTCCACACCCCGCGGCCGGCCCCGGGCTGCTCCCCGCCATCAGCAGCACCAGCCCCCGGCTGCTCCCTATCGGCGCTTCCCGGTCCCGCCGATAGCCCGGAGGGTGCGGCCGGGGGCGCGGGGTCCCCGAGATAGGGACCCCCACCCACCCCCACACCTCGCCGGGGCACAGGAGCGACCTGTCTCTGTCCCTGTCCCTATCCCAGGGGTGGTTTCTCCTTGGAAAAGCCCAATTCCCAATGCTGCTCCAGCTCCTCCTCCGAGTCTCCCCATCCCGCCGATCCCCAGCACGGCTCGGTCGCAGCTTCTCCCAGACCGCACGAAGCGGGATCGGGTGCTTGGAAAGCCCTTCCTGCCGCGCTCCTCGGAGCTCCCGAGGCGGGATTCCAGCGGGAGCCGGTTTCGTGCCGCGGAATGGGATCATTCCCAACATCCCGCGTTCCCTCCGGCCCGGGGAGCGCAGGCAGCTGGGAGTGATCAGCGCTCTGCCAGCCGCGCTCCAGCGGCAGCTCCTCTCCCGTTTTCCCTGTTTTCCAATATTTCTGCCCCCCATCCTGGCCCAGAGCAGCCCCTGGGCAGAAATCGCTGGAGACACAGAAACCTTTCCCTTTTTCCTTTCCATTCTTTCCCTTTTCCCTTTCTTTCCCCTTTCCTTATTTCTTCCCCTTTTCCTTTCTTTCTTCCTTACTCCTTTCCCCTTTTCTTTCTCTTTTCACCTTTCCTTTCCCCTTTCCTTATTCCTCTCCTTTTTCCTTTCCTTATTACTTTTCTTTCTCCTTTCCCCTTTCCTTATCCCTTATTTCCTTACTCCTTTCCCTTCTCCTTTCCTTATTCCTTTCCCATTTTTTCTTTCCCCTTCCCTTATTCCTTTCCTTTTTCCCCATTCCTTCCCTTTTTTCCTTCCCTTCCTCCCTTGGAATAATTTCCCATCCCAAATCCCTTGCTCTCCTGCTCACACCCAGCCCCGCCGGGGATGGGTTCCACATCCAGCCCAGCTTTCCCTGCAAATCCATGAGGTTATTCCCGTTATTCCCACCTTATCCTTGCCGGGATAAACTTTCTCCTTCCATTTCTCCAGAGAAATCTTGGAGCAGGCACAGGCGCTGCTGCCGCTCAGCGGCAACGCCCGGGAGGGTTCCCCTTTTCCCCATGGATTTCCCGCACCTTCCAGGCAAGGAAAGGTTCTTTCCTCGGATTTTTTTTCTTAATCAGATTAATTAATTTAGTCTTTATATCGTAAATATTTAGATATTTATTACAGGTGCTACAACACCGCTGTATATTTATAATAATGTAATAATGCAATATATAATAATGCATTTCAGAATATTGGCACACTCACAGCTATAAACTGAATTTATTCCAAACTATTGGCATACTGATAACTATAAATTTTATATATTTCAAAATGTTGACCCGTTTATAGCTATAAACTGAATTTATTCCAAACTATTGGCATATTGATAACTATAAACTTTATATATTTCAAAATATTGACCCGTTTATAGCTATAAATTGAATTTATTCCAAACTGTTGACACATTTATAACAATAAAGTTCATATATTTCAAACTATTGGCACGTTTCTAGCCATAGCTCCCTATTTCTGTGGTTAAACGCCGGTTTTGTAGCGATTTTTGGCTGGTTTTACCTGCAGCGCACCTGGTCCCATGGCCACGCCCACTTTGCCGCGGCCACGCCCACCTGACCACGCCCCCCCCAAAGCCACGCCCCCGGGGAATCCCTTCCCGGGTCTGCCGTGACGTCAGCGCGCACTGCGTCACGTCCGGCGGCGCACCCGGAAGTGGCGAGGGGGCCGGTTGCCATGGGGCGGCCCGGGAGGTGAAGCGAGGGGGAGAGGGCGGGGGGGGGGACACCGGGATGGGGATCGGGAATGGGATTGGAAATGGGATTGGGATCCGGGACACACCCCGGCCCCCGCAGGGCCGCGGGGATTGGGGGGAGCCGAGCCGGGCGCTGCGGGATGCTGGCGGCCGTGGGGACGGGTGGGGGGCCTGGAGCAGGGCGTTCCGCTCCGCGTCCTTTTCCCGTCCCTGTCTCCATCCCGTTCCCTCATCCCCGTCCCCGGGCGGCGGCGGCGCTGCCGGAGCAAGTCGCGCTTTGCCTTCGTGGCAGCGCGGGCGGGAGCTTCCCTCAGGATGGGGCGGGGGCGGGAGGGAGAGGCAGCCCCGGGCTGTGTCCGTGTGCTGGCGTTCCCGCTTTTCTTTTGGAATATTCCGGATATTTTATCGTGTCGGGGGTCAGCTCCTTGTCGGGACTGGCTGTGCGGGGTCACAGAATCCCGGGAATCTCAAAGCCCATCCAGTGCCAGCCCTGCCATGCCCAGGGACACCTCCCGCTGTCCCAGCTTATCCCAGCCTGGCCTTGGGCACTTCCAGGGATCCAGGGGCAGCCCCAGCTCCTCTGGGAATTCCATCCCGTTCAATACTTTCCTCATCCTTGTGGCCCTGCTTGGTCCCACAGATGATCCCTTTATTCCTCATCCCGGAATGCCCAGCACTGGACCCACGTCCCGGTGCAGCCGCAGCAGCGCTGAGGGAAGGGGAGGGATCCCATCCCGGGCTCTGCCCTCAGGGATCTTCCCAGTGCTGGGCAGGGAGCAGCTCGCTGTGGTTTTCCCTCAGGAGCAGAGGAGGGATGGCTTTGGGAAGGTTGGATGTTCCCGGGCCGTCCGAGGCCACCGGCTGAGGCTCCAGCAGCAGCTGCTCCTTGTGCTGCCCCGATCCCAAAATGGGCAGGTGAGAACCCCAAAGGGGCTGTGGGATTAACTGGGCTGGCTTTGGAGTGAAGGGCAGGGAACCTGATCAGGAGTTCCAGCGTGGGAATGGTGTCCTGAATCTGCTCAACCCAGAACAGAATCCTGGAGTGGGTTGGGTGGGAAGGGGCCTTAGGGATCATCCCATTCCATGGGCAGGGACACCTCCCACCATCCCAGGGGGCTCCAGCCTGGCCTTGGGCACTGCCAGGGATCCAAGGGCAGCCCCAGCTCCTCTGGGAATTCCATCCCAGCCCCTCCTCACCCTCCCAGCCAGGAATTCCCTCCCAGTATCCCATCCATTCCTGCCCTCTGGCAGTGGGAAGCCATTCCCTGTGTCCTGTCCCTCCATCCCTTGTCCCAGGCCCCTCTCCAGCTCTCCTGCAGCCCCTTAAGGCCCTGGGAGACTGCCCTGAGCTCTCCCCAGACCTTCTCCAGTATCATCCCCAGATTCCCATTCCCTGAATCCCAAACCAGGCTTTTCCCTCCTTTCTGGCTCTAATTTTGCCGCGAGTTCTGGAAATAAAGCCAGGATTAAAAAAGGAGCTCCAGCCCCAACCCCTGTGGGATCCTCCCACCCTCCTCAACCCAGACCACTCCCAGCAACGGGGCAGCTGTGGGAATTCCATCCCGGCTCCTTCCCACCCTCCCGGGGAATTGTTCAGACCCGAATCCATCGCTCCATGCGGTCCTTTATCCCCCTCTGGATTGCAGGATCAGCATCTCCTGCCTGCTGCCAGCCTCGTGGCACTTCAGCCTGTCCCCCGTGGGCTGCCCCCGCATCCTGGGCACCCCCCTGAGGCAGCTGCTGCTCCTGGGGGCCGCGGCGCTGCTGCTCTGCTCCCTGCTCCTCATCCGCAGCAAGTACGGCCGGGCCGCCCGCGACAGGAGCTCCCACAGGTGAGGGGAAGGGGGAATTCCGGGGAAATTCCGCGGGAAAGGGGGAAATGGGGAGAGAATTAAATGGGAAAGGGGGAAATGGGGAGAGAATTCCGTGGGAAATGGGGAAAGAATTCCGTGGGAAAGGGGGAAGTGGGGAAAGAATTCCGTGGGAAATGGGGAAAGAATTCTGTGGGAAAGGGGGAAGTGGGGAAAGAATTCTGTGGGAAATGGGGAAAGAATTCTGTGGGAAATGGGGAAAGAATTCTGTGGGAAAGGGGGAAGTGGGGAAAGAATTCTGTGGGAAATGGGGAAATGGGGAAAGAATTCCGTGGGAAATGGGGAAAGAATTCCGTGGGAAAGGGGGAAGTGGGGAAAGAATTCTGTGGGAAATGGGGAAATGGGGAAAGAATTCCGTGGGAAATGGGGAAAGAATTCCGTGGGAAAGGGGGAAGTGGGGAAAGAATTCTGTGGGAAAGAGGGAAGTGGGGAAAGAATTCCATGGAATAGAGGGAAATGGGGAAAGAGGGAATGGGGAAAGAATTCCATGGAAAAGAGGGAATGGGGAAAGAATTCCATGGGAAAGAGGGAAGTGGGGAAAGAATTCCATGGAATAGAGGGAAATGGGGAAAGAGGGAATGGGGAAAGAATTCCATGGAAAAGAGGGAAGTGGGGAAAGAGGGAATGGGGAAAGAATTCAATGAAAAAGAGGGAAGTGGAGCTCTGGGAGAAAGGGGGAAAGAATTCCATGGAATAGAGGGAAACGGGGAAAGAATTCTGTGGGAAAGAGGGAATGGGGAAAGAGGGAATGGGGAAAGAATTCCGTGGGAAATGGGGAAATGGGGAAAGAATTCCATGGGAAAGAGGGAAATGGGGAAAGAGGGAATGGGGAAAGAATTCTGTGGGAAAGAGGGAACTCCCTGCTCCTCATCTGCAGCAGCCCGGGACAGGAGCTCCCACAGGTGAGAGGAGGAGGGAATTCCATGGGAAAGAGGGAATGGGGAAAGAATTCAATGGAAAATAGGGAAATGGAGCTCTGGGAGAAAGGGGGAAAGAATTCCATGGAAAAGGAGCTCTGGGGAAAAAGGGAAGCACTCACGGGCTGTGTTGGGGGAGAGGAAAAGAGGCTCTTCCCATCAATCATTATCTTTCCTAAAAGAAACCCCTTCCTGCTTTTTTTAGGAATCTCTCCTTTATCAGTAATTCCTGTGCTCGTATTTTATGTCTCCGTAGCAGCTCCAGCGGCAAAAATTCTCCATAATAAATCATTTTGGGAATTGCTTCCGGCATTTCTGTGGGAATTCGGTCCTGGAGGGTGGCATTTCCCTTGGAATTTTCTGTTCAGTGGGGACAGGACACAGGGAATGGCTTCCCACTGCCAGAGGGCAGGGATAGGTGGGATACTGGGATGGAATTCCCAGAGCAGCTGTGGCTGCTCCTGGATCCCTGGAAGTGCCCAAGGCCAGGTTGGAGCCCCCTGGGACAGTGGGAGGTGGCTCTGGAAAGGTGGGAATGATCCTGGATGTTGTGTGGAGAGCTCACAGCACTTCCGTGTGGGAAGGGAAGGGAAAATCTGGGAAGTGGAGAGGGATTCCTCCTCAGGAAGTGGAGGACAAGGAGTAATGGGTTCAAACTGGAATTGAGGTTGGATTTGTGGAAGGAATTCCTGGCTGGGAGTGTGGGGAGAGGCTGGGCTGGCATTCCCAGAGCAGCCGTGGCTGCCCCTGGATATTTCCATCCCGTCAGCAATGAATTCATTCACCAATCCAACCCATCCATTGAACGAAGCAAACCCCAATTTCTCCCCATTCCAGGGGAAACTCCCCAACTTTTCCAGCCGAGCCTGGCTATTCCCAACCTCTCCTCCCTATTCCCTCCAGGCTGCTGGGCAGGCAGAGCGGCCTGAGCCCGGATTCGCCATTCCTGGATCCCTGCCTTCCCCTGGATGCGCGGACGAGCTGCGGCAGCGCGGCCTCACGCTGCACCTGCGCCGGCACCGGCGACTTCCAGCTGTGCCGGGAGCTGCTCCGGCCGCTCCTCAACCGAACCAACGGCACCCGCAGCTCCCCTGAACGGCGTTTTCCAGCCGCCCGTTGCGCTTCCAGGACAGCGAATTCTACGGATTCTCCGAGTTCTACTACTGCACCGAGGACGTGCTGCGCATGGGCGGCGACTACAGCGCCGCCAGGTTCACCAGGGCGGCCAAGGTGGGGCGGGGGGAGAGCCGGGATTGGTTTGGGATTGAGCTGGGATTGATTTGGGATTGATTTGGGATTGATTTGGGGTTGAGCCAGGATTGATTTGGGATTGATTTGGGGTTGAGCCAGGATTGATTTGGGATTGGTTTGGGATTGATTTGGTATTGAGCCGGGATTGGTTTGGGATTGAGCTGGGATTGATTTGGGATTGATTTGGGATTGGTTTGGGATTGAGCCGGGATTGGTTTGGGATTGAGCTGGGATTGATTTGGGATTGATTTGGGATTGGTTTGGGATTGAGCCGGGATTGGTTTGGGATTGAGCTGGGATTGATTTGGGATTGAGCCAGGATTGATTTGGGATTGGTTTGGGATTGGTTTGGGATTGAGCTGGGATTGATTTGGGATTGAGCCAGGATTGATTTGGGATTGGTTTGGGATTGAGCTGGGATTGATTTGGGATTGAGCCAGGATTGATTTGGGATTGATTTGGGATTGATTTGGGATTGGTTTGGGATTGGTTTGGGATTGATTTGGTATTGAGCCGGGATTGGTTTGGGATTGATTTGGGATTGATTTGGGATTGATTCGGGATCGATCCAGGATTGAACCAGGATTGAACCAGGATTGATCCGGGATTGATTTGCGATTGATTTGCGATTGATCTGGGATTGATCCAGGATTGATTTGGGATTGATCCGGGATTGATTTGGGATTGGTTTGGGATTGGTTTGGGATTGGTTTGGGATTGAGCCGGGATTGGTTTGGGATTGAGCCGGGATTGATTTGGGATTGGTTTGGGATTGGTTTGGGATTGGTTTGGGATTGAGCCGGGATTGGTTTGGGATTGAGCCGGGATTGATTTGGGATTGATTCGGGATCGATCCAGGATTGAACCAGGATTGATCCGGGATTGATTTGCGATTGATTTGCGATTGATCTGGGATTGAGCCAGGATTGATTTGGGATTGATTTGGGATTGGTTTGGGATTGGTTTGGGATTGATTTGGTATTGAGCCGGGATTGGTTTGGGATTGATTTGGGATTGATTTTGGGATTGATTTGGGATTGGTTTGGGATTGAGCCAGGATTGGTTGGGATTGAGCTGGGATTGATTTGGGATTGAGCCAGGATTGATTTGGGATTGGTTTGGGATTGGTTTGGGATTGATTTGGTATTGAGCCGGGATTGGTTTGGGATTGATTTGGGATTGATTTGGGATTGATTTGGGATTGGTTTGGGATTGAGCCAGGATTGGTTTGGGATTGAGCTGGGATTGATTTGGGATTGAGCCAGGATTGATTTGGGATTGGTTTGGGATTGGTTTGGGATTGATTTGGTATTGAGCCGGGATTGGTTTGGGATTGATTTGGGATTGATTTGGGATTGATTCGGGATCGATCCAGGATTGAACCAGGATTGAACCAGGATTGATCCGGGATTGATTTGCGATTGATTTGCGATTGATCTGGGATTGATCCAGGATTGATTTGGGATTGAGCCAGGATTGATCTGGGATTGATTTGGGATTGATCCAGGATTGATTCGGGATTGATCCGGGATTGATCCGGGATTGTTCTCCGGGGTTTTAACTCCGCGCCGGGGTTTGGTCGCCAGAGTCCCGCGGTGAAATTTTTTCCGCGGGAAATGCTGAATTTCTGTAGGGAATCCCGAATTTCTTAGGGAATGCCAGATTGCCTTAGGCAAGCCCAGATTTTCTGAAGAAATCCCGAATTTCTTGGGAAATCACAGATTTTCATAGGAAATCGCAAATTCCCTTAAGAAATCCCGAATTTCTTGGGAAATCCCAAGTTCCCTTAGGAAAGCCCAGATTTCCTTGGGAAATCCCAAATTTCGTAAGAAATCCCAAGATTTCCTTAAGGAATCCCAGATTTCCATAGGAAATCTCAAATTTCCTTAGGAAATCCCAAATTCCCTTAGGAAAGCCCAGATTTTCTTAAGAAATCCCAAATTTCCTAGGAAATCCCAAGATTTCCTTAAGGAATCCCAAGTTTCCTTAGGAAATCCCAGATTTCCTCCTCGGAACTCCCCGTTCCTCACCCAAGGCCAGGCTGGATGCGATTTGGAGCCACCTGGGATCACGGAATTGATCCCTTCCCATGGAAGTGCTTGGAACCAGAGAATCCCTGAATCCCTTGGGACCCCAAACAATTCCATGGCTCTGTGATTGAACTTTCCTGGAAAACAGGGATTTTCAATGGTAAAACAGCAGAACCGGGAAAATCCATTCGGCATCCTTGTTGTTTTCTAGGAGTGTCTGAATTAGTGGGAAAAGTCTGGGAAATTCTTGGGAAAAGACTGGGAAATTCTTGGGAAAAGATCCTTTTCCTCTTCTTTTGTGCCCTTTTCCCGGTGTTATTCCTGGAGAATTCCGTTTTTTTGGAAGCAGGTGAAGCTACAACACACAGCAATGAGCCAATTCCCAAAAAACAGAGCTTCACTTTCCCGCTCCCAACGACATTCCCGAACATTAATTCCACCCCAAACTCCACGCACGGCTCGAAACATTCCCCCAAAATTCGGGATCCGCCTTCCTGCCAGCGCGAGCTGCTGTTGTTTCTTCACGTCGGGAATTCCAGAGCGTTTTATCCGCTGGGATTTCCCTTCTCCGGGCGGAAGGAGTGCTGGGATCGACACCGAGCCGTGCCCTAAGTCAAATCCCTCCTGATGGGAGAGAACTTACTGAAATCCTTGCAAGGAGTTTCAAAGATAAACCCAGACTTTTCCTGGAGTTTCAATGCTTCCAGAGAGTTCTTTATTGAGTCTTAATCAGAGGAACAGAGCCACCAGCGTGACCCAGGTACAGCATGGAAGGAAGGAAAGTAGGAATGAGTCCAATTATCAAGATTTACACAGCCTTCTAAAGATATTTTAACCAATAGTTACTAAAAACGTGCATTATTTTCACTTTCCTACCCGTTATTCAGTAACACGGGCAGGAACTGCGGAATTCTCTATCCAATCATCCCAAACCACTTTTACTGCAGAACGTGGAGTGGTAGAAGAAGGAGAAGAAGGTTTAGAGAACAACAACAATCCTCCACTTGGATCTTTTTTACTCTCATCTCTTTACTACAAAGAGAAGCCCAAAACCTCTAAATTTTCCACCCTGTGCCAATCTCCCATCGTCGTCCATCACCTCATTCCCACCTCTGCATTTTCCAGTTCTTGTCTGACTGTTGCTAATTTTTTCCAAGGTTTGAAGCTAAACCAGCGTTGTTCGGGGGGGGAAGAACCCTTAAAAGCAGGCAGAGAAATATTCTCGGCACTCTGCGTTCGTACAGGGATGATTCCCGTTTTCCCTGTTTTCCCTTTTTCCCTGTTTTCCCTGTTTTCCCGCAGGAATACTGTGCCACCAGGTGGTCGGTGCTGCGGCAGCGCTTCGAGCGCGGGCTCTACGCCTCGCACGCGGACCTGCACCGCCTCAAGTGAGTCCGAGCCCGGCCCGGGCCCGCTCCGGGCATCCCGGGCAGTGGGGGGAAAACTGGGAAAAGCCTGGGAATTCTGTGTTTGGGTGTTCCTGGTGGTCATGGGAATGCTGAGCTGAGCTGATCCCGCTGTTGCTGCCTGATCCTGCTGTGCTGGCTGAGCCCTCTGATCCCTCTGTCGTCCCCCTCTGTCCCTCACTGACCCCTCTGTCCCTCACTGACCCCCTCTGACCCCACTGTGACCCCTCTGTCCCTCACTGACCCCCTCTGTCCCCCTCTGACCCTCACTGTGTCCCCTCTGTCCCCCTCTGACCCCTCTGTCCCCTCTGACCCCTCTGACCCCTCTGTCCCCCTCTGTCCCCTCTGACCCCGCTGTTCCCGCTGTTCCCAGGTTCCAGTGCTTTAAGTCCGCCTGGATGTTCGAGGTTTTCCACCGGGGATTCTCCTTCCCCGAGAGCTACGGGAGCCTCAAGACGGCCCTGCAGGTCTATGACAAGGAGGTGCAGTGGACCCTGGGGGCCATCCTGTACCGGACCCGCTTCCTGCCCCTGAGGTACCCCTCAAAAACCCGGGAAGAGCCTTTGGGATGGGAATTTTGGGGTGGGAAGAGGTGGCGATCCCTCAAATTGTGCTTTTTAGAGCCTGTTCCCCAAAATGGGCTCTGATTCCCGCCCTGAGCCACATTGGAATGGGAATTTTGCCTCCCAAGCTGTGCCCATTGTCCCTCTGCTCTTTCCCAGGGCTCTCAAAAATCTGGGAGCAATCTTTGGAATGGGAATTTTGGCATGGGAACAGTGTGGTGATCCTCAAACTGTGCTTTTTACACTCTTCCCCCCAAAAATGGGCTCTGATTCCCGCCCTGAGCCACGTTGGAACTGGAATTTTGCCTCAAAAATTTGCCCATTGTCCCTCTGCTCTTTCCCAAGGCTCTCAAAAACCCAGGAAGAGCCTTTGGGACAGGAATTTTGGGATGGGAGCAGTATTGTGATCCCTCAAACTCTGATTTTTAGCCACTCTTCCCCCAAAATGGGCTCTGATTCCCGGCCTGAGCCACGTTGGAACTGGAATTTTGCCTCAAAAATTTGCCCGTTTTCCCTCTGCTCTTTCCAAGGTTTTCAAAAATCTGGGAAACATCTTTGGGACGGGAATTTTGGCATGGGAACAGTGTGGTGATCCCTCAAACTCTGATTTTTAGAGCCTGTTCCCCAAAATGGGCTCTGATTCCCGCCCTGAGCCACGTTGGAACTGGAATTTTGCCTCAAAAATTTGCCCGTTGTCCCTCTGCTCTTTCCCAAGGCTCTCAAAAACCCGGGAAGAGCCTTTGGGATGGGAATTTTGGCATGGGAACAATGTGGTGATCCTCAAACTGTGCTTTTTACACTCTTCCCCCCAAAAATGGGCTCTGATTCCCACCCTGAGCCACGTTGGAATTGGAATTTTGCCTCAAAAATTTGCCCGTTTTCCCTCTGCTCTTTCCAAGGTTTTCAAAAATCTGGGAAACATCTTTGGGACGGGAATTTTGGCATGGGAGCAGTGTGGTGATCCCTCAAACTCTGATTTTTAGACACTCTCCCCCCAGAATGGGCTCTGATTCCCACCCTGAGCCACATTGGAACTGGAATTTTGCCTCCCAAGCCGTGCCTGTTGTCCCTCTGCTCTTTCCCAAGGCTCTCAAAAACCCAGGAAGAGCCTTTGGGACAGGAATTTTGGGATGGGAGCAGTATTGTGATCCCTCAAACTCTGATTTTTAGCCACTCTTCCCCCAAAATGGGCTCTGATTCCCGCCCTGAGCCACGTTGGAATGGGAATTTTGCCTCAAAAATTTGCCCGTTGTCCCTCTGCTCTTTCCCAGGGACATCCAGCAGGAGAATTTCCGTGGGAGCCACTCCCACTGGAGGAGCTTCTCCTTCGTCTACAACCACCACCTGTTCTCCGCCTGCTTCCTGGTGGTGCTGCTCTCCATCCTGCTCTACCTGCTCCGCCTGCGGCGCATCCACCGCCGCCTCTCCCACGGCGCCTCCTCCCCGGCCCTCTGGATCCCGGAGAAGATCCCGATCCCACAGAAGATCCCGGGGCCCCTGTGAGATTTTGGGATGATGGGAGGGGCGCTGGGGGGGTTCATCCACACACACACACACACACACACACGTAGAAAACAAAAAGCCATTTTTGCCTCAGGGTTCCTCCTTTTGTTGCCCCTCGGATTCCGTGGGATGAGCAGAGAAATCCGGGAAAAGGGGGTCGGGAGGGAAAAATGCCAAAAATGACTTTGTTGGGAATGTTGCACTTTGGGGTGTGCAGGGACTGGGCAGAGGAGAGGATGAGTGGGAATTCCCAGTTTTGGGAAGATCCCAAATCCTGGGATGAGCGAGGACTGCTGGGATTTGCCAGATTCCAGCATTGCCATCCCTGCTCCCAGTTTGGAGCCTCGACGGGAATTCCAGAGGTTCCAAAAGTAGGAAAAAAAAACCCTTTTAGGACACTTTATGGGATTTTCCTTTCTGGAATCGCTCCCCCGATGGAGAAGGAAAAGGTGCCTGGGCAGAGGAGAGGATGAGTGGGAATTCCCAGCTTTGGGAAGATCCCAAATCCCAGGATGAGCGAGGACTGCTAGGATTTGCCAGATTCCAGCATTGCCATCCCTGCTCCCAGTTTGGAATCTCAAAGAGCAGGAATTCCAAAAGCAGGAAGAAAACCCCTTTTAGGACACTCGATGGGATTTTTCCCTTCTGGAATCGCTCCCCTGATGGAGAAGGAAAATCCCTCGCATCCAATGCTGTGCTTCCATAAAAATCCTCTGCAATCACTTCGGCCCCCTCGTGCCAGCTCCTCCTTTTTCCTTGGAAGCTTTGCCCTCCCGGTGGCACCACCTGGATCCTTCATTTCTGTTCCGTGACCACGGAGAGACCTCCCGGAGACGCCGGGAACGGAGCTGGGAAACCGGAGGGGAGCGCGCCCGGGGTCTGCCCGAGCCCCTGGAAATTAATTTATATTTTATTTAAAGCTCTCGGTTTTACTTGAAAGGAACTTTGTCCGTGATTAAAAGTGGGGTTTGTACGAACCTGGGGGCCCTGGGTGTTTTCTTGGATCGCTTCTGCAGCTGGAAAACTTCCTGCTCTTCTGGAAAGGCAGGAAAATGCTGGGAGACGGGGTGGGTTTATTGCTGGGGAGCTGGGTACGTTGGTTCTGGGGTTTTTTAATCATCATTAATCCGAAAATCGGGGTGTTTCAAATTGTTCCATTGTTTCATTGCCTGGGTTTGATGCGGTTTTACCTTTGCACAGAGAATTGAGGCTGGAGCTGCTCCATTCCACCTAAATTTGGGTGCTGAACTCCTGCTCCTCCCACCCAGCTGGAGTCAGAATTCCCTGGATTTGGGGTGGAATTTTGGAGCAGAATCCTGCCCTGGACGTTCAGAACTCACAAATGTCTTCCTTTAAAAAGGATGGTTTGGAGCAGAGTTTAAATCAAAATCTGATTCTGTTTAAATTAAAATGTGTTTTAATTTAAATCGAAATCTGTTTTAATTTAAATCGAAATCTGTTTTAATTTAAATCGAAATCTGATTTAAATTTAAATCGAAATCTGATTTAGTTTAAATTTAAATCTGTTTTAATTTCAATTGAAATTTAAATCGAAATCTGATTTAGTTTAAATTTAAATCTGATTCAGTTTAAATTAAAATCTGTTTTAATTTCAATTGAAATCTGTTTTAATTTAAATCGAAATCTGATTTAAATTTAAATCTGATTCAGTTTAAATTAAAATCTGTTTTAATTTAAATAGGAATCTGATTTAGTTTAAATTTAAATCTGATCTAATTTCAATCAAAATCTGATCTAATTTCAATCAAAATCTGATTTAATTTCAATCAAAGTCTGATTTAATTTCAATTGAAATCTGATTCAGTTTAAATTTAAATCTGATTCAGTTTAAATTAAATCTGTTTTAATTTCATTTTAATCTCTTTTAATTTAAATAGGAATCTGATTTAGTTTAAATTTAAATCTGATCTAATTTCAATCAAAATCTGATCTAATCTTAATGAAAATCTGATTTAATTTCAATCAAAGTCTGATTTAATTTCAATCAAAATCTGATTCAGTTTAAATTAAAATGTTTTAATTTCATTTTAAATCTGTTTTAATTTAAATTGAAATCTGATTTAATTTCAATCAAAATCTGTTTTAATTTAAATTTCATTCCAAAATCCTTGGATATTTTTGAGTGAGGAATGAGGAAATCCAGGGCTGGCAATGGGGTTCAGACCCAAACTGGTAAGAATTATCCCAAATCTGACACTGCCAGTGCTTCCAGAGCCTGAATTTCCTGCTCTGAGCTGCCCAAACCTCCAATTTTAGGCTTAGATTAAAAAAAAAAAACATGGTGGGGAAGGGTCTGTGGGACTTGGAAATTCCCAGGCAGAAGTGGCAGGGTCTGGAATCCAGCAAGGGAAAAAAAGGCCCCAAAAAGCCATTTTAAAAGGCCCCAAAAAAACCCATAAAAATGGAACAAAATCGGGGGGAAAACGAAATAAAAAATTTTAAAAAACCACTTTTAAACCTTTGGAAGGGAAATGGTTCAGCCCTAAAATAAAACTTCCTTTCGGCGGAGGGGGGGTCACGGAATTCCGGCCTGGTTTGGGTGGGAAGGGACCCTAAAGCCCGTCCGGATCCGTGGATTTCCCTGGGCAGGGGCAGCTCCCACCATCCCAGGCTGCTCCGAGCCCTTCCCACCTGGGATTCCCGGGATTTGCGGCACCTCCGTGTCCTTTTTCCCACCCCGATGCCGCTTCAAGCACAAGGAGGGGCCCAGATTTCCCAGCCTGGTGCCAACCCCAAATCCCTGGATCCGAAGTTCTTCGGGAGCTGGAGCTGTCCCATGAGGAGGGTTTGGGAATCCAGCTCTTCCCTCCTCTCAATTCCGCCTGTAGAGACCCAAAAATTGGGATTCTGGTGGGGTTTTTTTTTGGTTTTATTTTTCCTCCTTCTTTTTCCCCACCCTGGGATTTGTAGGATGGAGGAGGAAGAACTTGGTGGCGTCTCCTGAGGAGAAAAGGAATCCCAGATGATTCCCGCAGCTCTTTTTGCAGCTCCAGATCAAGGAGAAAACCCCAAGGAATCCTTTCCATGCGTCCCACGGGATTCCTTTGGGATTCAGCCTGGTGCTCCTCGGGTTCCCAATCCACGATGGGAATGTTGATCTGTTTGGAGTTTCCTGCACGATGAAGTTTCTTTTCCTCCTCCCCCTCCTTTCTCCAGGTGTTTTCGGGACAGGAGGGGAGGGCACTGGACCGGCAACGGGGCAGGGAACGATCCCAAAGCTTTTCCTGGAACGATCCCAAAACTTTTCCCTTCACGGCCCCTTAAACCCGTCCCTCTTCCTTTTGTTGTTGTGGTTTTCCGTGTGGAAAACGCCCTAAAAACGGCCCCAAAAGGGAGAAGTGAGTGTGGGATCCATGGGGAGGGCCGGGAATGATGGAAAGGGAGCTCCTCTGGGAAGCCCGTGGGGAACAAAAGGGTTTTGTGTCCCCGCAGCTCTGAGGGAAGGGGACCCTCAACAGCAGCGCCTCGGCGGCCTTTGGGGCGGGGGCACCTCGTCCCCGTGCTGCTCTCGGGCCATTGTCCCTCCCGAATCCCATTGTCCCTCCCGAATCCCATTGTTATTCCCAAGGTCCCGTTGTTATTCCCAAGGTCCCATTGTTTGGGCCATTGTTGCTACCAAATAACGCGTGAAGCTCCCGGGGAGCCGCAATGAGCCTGGAGGGCTCCTCGTGTCCCTTCCCCGTGTCCCTGTCCCTGTGCCGTGTCCCTGTCCCCGTGTCCCTGTCCCCGTGTCCCTGTCCCCGTGTCCCTGTCCCCGTGTCCCTGTCCCTGTCCCCGTGTCCCTTCTCTGTGTCCCTTCCCCGTGTCCCCGTCCCTGTCCCCGTGTCCCTGTCCCGTGTCCCTGTCCCCGTGTCCCTTCCCCGTGTCCCTGTCCCTGTCCCCGTGTCCCTTCTCTGTGTCCCTTCCCCGTGTCCCTGTCCCTGTCCCCGTGTCCCTTCCCCGTGTCCCTTCTCTGTGTCCATGTCCTTGTCTGTTCCCTGTCCCCGTGTCCCTTCCCTGTCCCCGTGTCCCTTCTCTGTGTCCCTTCCCCGTGTCCCTGTCCCCCCGTCCCCATCCCCATCCCATCCCCGTCCCTATCCCTGTTCCCCATCCCCGTCCCTATCCCTGTTCCCCATCCCCGTTCCCATCCCCGTCCCCATCCCTCTCCCGGTCCCTTTTCCCATTCCCATCCCTATCCGGACCCGTTCCCTGCCCGGCACAGCCCAGCCGAGTTTTCCCTAAAGGCTGCGGAGGGATTTGGGATTTCCCGGGAGTTCGGGACTCCGCTGTGGTGTCCCGGAGCCTCCTCCCCCTTCCGGAGCCCGATCCCACTCCGTTCCTCCCTCTGCTCCCTTTTCCTTGGATGAGCCTTTCCCAAAACCAATCCCAAGGGAGTGGAGGCTTCCTGCGGGGCCCGGGGTGCCTCCCCTTGCTCCCCCCCTGGATCCCACCCCTGGATCCCATCCCTAGTTACCACCTCTGGATCCCATCCCTGGATCCCACCCCTGGATCCCATCCCTAGTTACCACCTCTGGATCCCATCCCTGGATCCCCCCCTGGATCCCATCCCTGGATCCCCCCATGGATCCCACCCCTGGATCCCCCCCTGGATCCCCCCCTGGATCCCATCCCTGGATCCCACCCCTGGATCCCCCCCTGGATCCCATCCCTGGCTCCCCCCCTGGATCCCACCCCTGGATCCCATCCCTAGTTCCCACCTCTGGATCCCATCCCTGGATCCCATTCCTGGATCCCCCCGTGGATCCCACCCCTGGATCCCATCCCTGGCTCCCCCCCTGGCTCCCACCCCTGGATCCCATCCCTAGTTCCCACCTCTGGATCCCATCCCTGGATCCCACCCCTGGATCCCATCCCTAGTTCCCACCTCTGGATCCCATCCCTGGCTCCCACCCCTGGATCCCATCCCTAGTTCCCACCTCTGGATCCCATCCCTGGATCCCATCCCTGGATCCCATCCCTGGATCCCACCCCTGGATCCCATCCCTGGATCCCCCCCTGGATCCCATCCCTGGATTCCACCCCTGGCTCCCACCCCTGGCAGAGCCCCGCTCCAGGAAGGGACTTTTGCCACGTAGTGGGAAGGGATGGGAATCCTCTGGGACCTCTTATCCCGCAGGAAAAGGCCAAATGCCACCCCCATTCCCAGATTTTCCCTGGGATGTGCTCTGGGAATCCCGCAGCACTGTCTCTGCCTCCCACTGGATTTCTCCCTCTTTTGCTTCCTCGGAATTCCCTCTCTCCGTGGTTTTTGCGGGAAAACCTTCATTTTCCCTGTTCCATCCTCACCTCCCAGGGGAGCAGCACAGCGGGAATCCATCAGGAATCTGGGAATGGGCTCGGCTCGGATCTTTTGGGCCTCCTGCATTTTGTCAGGAGCTTCTGGGGGAAAGCTGCCTCTCAGCCCCCGATTCCTTCGCTCCCGGCTCATCCCTGAGGATTCCCAGGCTGGGCATGGATGGGAGGCGCTCCTTGAGTGCCTCGTGCTGGGTTTTTCCTTGTTCTGGGAATTCCAGCAGCTCACACTCCAGCCAGGAGATTCCGGCGCTGACCGGGCTCCCCCCACCCCATTCCTGAAAGGTTCAGGAGGGAAATAAAGGAGGATTTGCTTTCTCTGGGAATGTGCTGCTGCCTGGAGCCATCTCTGAACCCCTGGGCCTGCAGGGAAATGCTCCTGCTGTGAGGATTTCTCTGGGATTTGGGATTTTCCCTACCTTGGAACAGCCTTTCCAGAGGTTTCGATAATGGGGGGCTGCCCCTGGATCCTGGAAGTGCCCAAAACCAGGTTGGAATAACCTGGGATAGGGGGAGGAGTCCCTGCCCATGGCAGGGCTGGGATGAGATGATTTTATTTCCCTTCCCACCCAAACCATTCCCTGATTCCAAGCTGGAGAAATTCCCAGAGGGATTAAACACGTAAATTGCTTTTTGGGAAGGAAGCATTGATTTATTTCTCCAGAACTCTGGGATTTCTCAGCCTTTGGGTTGAGAATATTTGGAAGGAATATTCCCATTTATCCAGTGGGTTCCTGTTGGAAAGGATTTTCCAGAAAACTCTGCTGTCCATGGACTCTCCTCTGGGATGCTCCTGCCCAGCAATTCCAGCTCCATCCCATTACTGAGGATTAAAAATCCGATTTTGAATCTCTTCAATCACCCATCGCAGGAATTCCCAGCAGATCCATCGGGTGTGGAGGCGGCCACGTGTCACTAAAATTCCTGCCGATTTTTGGGTATCTCCGGAATAATCTCTGCAGGGAGCGGCTTTTAGGGAGCCGGAATTGGAGAGGTCGAGTCGCCCCACGGAGTCTCCGGGGTGCAAACACGAGGATCGGGAGGCAATGAGCCTTTTCCAAGGAACTGCAGATTAGGGAGATTACAGCAGCCAGCGGCCCGTGCCCCATTTTTGGGAGCAGGGAGCGTGACTGGGACTCCTCGCTCCAAGCCAAGGAGTGTCCTGAGGGCAGGAAAAAACCACCTGGAAAGGGATGAGAGCTGGAATGGGGGTGCAGGGTAGGGATTCAGCTGGAATTGGGACTCGCGCAGGGATTTGGGGTGAAAAAATCCATGTGGGATGCTGAAAAGCGGGATCCAGTCCTACGGAGCAGGCTCAGGGACCTGGCAAGCGCCTCCCCTCTTTCCAAGATCCAACTGGAGCAGAATTTTTCCCCTGTGTGCCTTTTCCTGGTGATTCCGACCCCTTTTCAAATCCCTTTGTTCCCCCTGAGGGTTTTTCCCTCGGTCTTAACCAGCTGCGGGATGAAGGGGGCAGCAAATTCCCCGAATCCAGCGCGGATCCTCGAGGAGCTGCGCTGGATTCCTGCTGGATGTTTCATCCCATCAGCTGGAATTTTTCACGGCCGTATCCTCGCCCGACCCGCGCTGGGCCGGGCTGGCAGCACCGACACATCCCTGCCTCCGGCCCCATTCCCGCCTGGAATTGTTCCCTGGAGCTCCTCCTGGGACACCTCTTCCCCCTGATGGCCCCGAGCCACGGGGAGGTGGCTCTGCTGATCCAATTCCCAGCGTTTGTCCTGTTCCCTGAGAATTCCTGGTGCAGGGAAAGGGGCTCAGAGCTCATCCCATCCCAATCCCTGACTGCTCCAACCTTGGGCACTTCCAGGGATCCAGGGGCAGCCACAGCTCCTCTGGGAATTCCATCCCAGCCCCTCGCCACCTTCACAGGGAGAAATTCCTTCCCAAAATCCCATTTATTCCCTTTAATGCTGGTGCCCAATCCAGCACAACTTCCCTTCCCAATGAAAGGTGCCCCCAGAACGTCAGGAATTGCTCCCAGAGCAGCTGGAATTGGAACAAACTCAGCTTTTCCAGTGCTTGGGGTTGAGAAGATGGAGCTGGGCCCTGAAGCAGGAATTCCCTGGTGTGGATAAATTGTTTGGGAAGCGATGAAAAAGCTGGGAAAAGGGAGAAGTCCCCAACAGGAATGTTCTCGTGGGGGGGGCACTGCTGGAATTGTGTCCCGAGCTGGGCATTAAGGCCTGGAATTTTTAATCCTCATTAATGGGGTGAAGTTGGAATTACTGTGGAGGAGGATCCTGGGGGGAATCCATGGACAGCAGCCCTGGGCCAGGGAAGGGCTTGCTGGAAAATCCTCTAAAATAGGAATACACCGGATAAACGGGAATATTCCTTCCCGAGTTACCTTTTTTGGGAATGCTTTTCTTCCCGTGCCCATGGGCTTCTTGCTGATTTATTTGAAAACCCCTCTGAGCAGGGATTTAAACACCCAGGGCCAAAGCTGGGGAGAAAATGCCAGGGAATGTTTTGGAATTTGGGAAATGCTGACGCTTCAGAAAGTGCTGCTGCCCGAAACTGGGTCAGGAGACCGAATTCCGGGTTCTTGTCAGAGATTTCAGAGATTCTGGGTTGATTTCAGAGATTTCAGAGATTCAGCTTCATGGCCAAGCTGAAGTCTTGGTTTCCTGTTATTTTTCCACTTTAAGCAAACGGGAATAAAGAGGATTTTTGGGATAAATCAAAATCCTGGATGAACGGGGTGACTCTAAACCCACAGCCCCTCTGGCTGAGGGGGTGACCGAGGTTCAGTGGCCTCAGGAGGATGCGGGATTGATCCAGCCCTGGTTTTTTGGGAGAAGAGCTCCCAGGTTTTTTGGGAGAAGAGCTGGGAATTCTCCAACCCAGGATTTGTTATTTTTCCACGAGGAATTGCTCTTAGCCCTTGGGACACTGAGGACTGTGGGGTGACTGCAGGGCGAGCTGGGTTTAATCCCCTGCCTTGCTGTAGGAGCGAGTTTAAGGAATTTCCAGCAGCTGGAAAAGCTGGAAAAGCTGCAGGGTTAAAGGCGGGGGAGCCCCGGGAGGTGACAGCGGTGGGAATTCCAGGATGCTGCTCCAGAACCCCCTGGAATTGTAGGGATTGGATCACCACGGAGCCCTTCCTTACACAACGCTGCGACCCCGGGGGCCGGGATAACTCCCACCTTCCTTCCCTGGGGAGCACCCCCAGAAAAAAAAAATCTCTGCTCCCAATCCCTTTTTTTTTCCCCATTTTTTGGGAAGCGCGGCCGCTTCGCCCCGTTCTGCCTCCGCTCGGCTTTCGGGAGGAGCGGCGGAGCTGCGGAGGGGCGGCTCCTGGGAGGGGTTTGCGGAGTAAATGCAGTGAAATTTGGCAGGAAGCAGCAGCTCCTCGCTGCTCCCTTCCCCGCCTGCGGGAGGATTTTTCCAGCGCCGAGGGGACCGCGGAGCCCGGGAGGAAGAACTGGATGCAGCGGGACGGGGCTGAGCTTCCCCCCCAGCACTGATCGAGGTAAATTCGGTGCTGCGAGCCGCATTTGGGGTTTTATTGCCCCAAAACGAGCGGCTGATTTATTAATTTCAGCATTTCCAAGCCTTTCTTTCTTCGGGGCTGGAAGTTTCATTTCCCTCCTCCTCCTCGAACGGGTTTTTCTCCCTCTGCCCCCGTGATGTTGAGCCGTAAAAAACTGCGGAGGGGTTGATAAAAATGGATCTTCCCCCTAATTCCTGTCCCCCCGAGGGGATTTGGCAGCCGAGGATTTTCAGTGTCACTTTTTAAAGCTGTGGTGGCCGAGCTGGAGCTTTTCTCCCTTCTTTGCTCCCAGCCATTCCCGGCTGGAATTGGAGACGTGCTGCAAACTGCCCGCGAGCTCAGGCAATGCCTGAGCTGGGATATTGTTAAAATATTCCTTTTTCCCCCCCGAATTTCGAGCAGAAAACCCCGGCTCGCGCCACCAGCCCCGGGGAAATGTTACCCGGCTAAATCCGGAAGGATGTCGGAGTTCTCCTCGCTGGATAATTCCCGGCTTTTTTTTCAGAGGAAAAACTCCAGGGCAGATGTTTGGCAGAAGGTGCAAAACATGAATTTAATTAAGGATTTTTTTCTGCTGTCAGCGCTGGGGACTCGCAGCCCCTCCGAGGCTTCCAGCAACTCCTTAAAAGCTGCTTTATCCTGGTAATTTTGGGGATAACTCCGGGATATCCACCTGGAAAGGTGCCCCGGGGGAACGTGGGATGTTCAACCCCGAGCCGGGCTGAGCTCACAAGTAATTCCTTGTGATCGATATTTCCTCCCCAATGGATTTTTGTTGTTAATTAAATTAATCGCGGGTAGATGAAAGATCCAAGCCCAAGATAGTTTGGGATATTGGAGAGGAAGATCCAAGTTTAGAAATCCGGGAGAGCAGCAGGAAAACAATTCCTCATCTCCACAGTCAGCTCGTGAAGGTGACAGCGCGGTGCCTCCAATTTTTCCTGGATACAGGATGGAAATCCTGGATTTAGGGCTTCTCCTTCCCAGTTTTCCTTCACGTTGAGCCACCCACGGTGGAGGAATTTCCTCGGCTGGGGGGTAGGGAGCAGCTAAAAAACATTGAATGGAACAAAAGTGGGAATTGCTGGAATATCCGAGCGCTCAGGGAGAAACCACACCTTGGAGCGAGCGCCGGCTGCTCCAGGAGGGAATTCCGCTCATCCTGGTCCCAAGGGCAGCAGGATGTTGGGAAGCATCCCCGAAAATGGGCTGTTAAAGGGGAATTTCATCCCTAAATCAGGCGGTGCTGAGGCTCCCTGTTCCTCTCCAGTCCAAGCCAGCGGGAGCTTTTGGGTGCAGAGAGGAGAATTTTAGGGAGAAACTTCAGGGAATTTTCAGCAGCTCGGAAAAGCCGCCGGGATTGCAGAGTTTGGGGGATGTAGCCCAGGGTGATGTTTCTGCCTGCAGCGGGGTGATTTAATGGAAAATCCATGGGGTTTGCTGGAATTGTCTCCTTTTACAGGCTCAGACCCCAAAATGCTTTCCCAGTAACGAGCTCTGGAATTTTTATCCCTAACTGGACTCCCGAATTCCTTGGTTTCACGGTACCTGTGCTCCCTTCCGCTTTCCTCGCTGTTCCTCCATTTCCATGTCTTTCCCCCTTTCATTCCCTCTCCTCCCGAACCCTTCCAGAGCATTCCTGGGGCGGTTTCAAACCAGAGCTCCCAGCTCCGGGCACTGGGATCATTCCCAGCTCACCCAGGTGCTCTCCAGAGCCCTTTTTTTGGCACTTTCCGTCCCACATTTCCCGTGCAAAAACCCCGCGGGAGGAGGAAAAGTACCGCTCCCGACCCGCAGCGATGCCGGCGCAAGTTTGTTATTCCAAGGGATTTTCCCCAGGAATAACAGCAGCCCGGTTTGGAGCCCCTCTGTCCCGCTGGTGGATTAGGGAGCGTTAATTAAGACAGCATCACGCAGAGGGTGAGGAACGATCCCCTCCGCTCGTATCCGCCTGGAAAGCGGCACCACGGGAATCCGGGATGCTGAACCCCCGACCCAGAATCCCTCTCTGGGATTTGTTTTCCCCTTCAGATGAATTTTTGGGGTTTCATTTAAGCTGATGTTGCCGTGTGGAGATAAAAAAGAAAAAGATTTAAAGGTCAGGAGAGTTTAGAACGTTGCAGAGATCCTGGTTCAGAAATCTGGGAATGCAGCAGGAAAACTGTTCCCAATCTCCACAGGGAGGGATTTGTCTCTCTAAGGAGAAATTTTTCTCCCTATGGACATATTTATAAGGAATATTGATGGTTTTAAGGATAAACGCCCTAAAATTTCCAAGGACACAGCAATTTTTCCGGGAATAACACCCGGATCCACGGCCAGCACCTTTCTCAAAGGGGCTCCGCTGAGCAGCTCCCAAATCCGGGCCGTGCCTCTTCCCAGATCTCCTTCAGTTCCCATTTGCTCCCAGTTGGAGCCCCTTGGGGCATCCCAGGAGGCACAAAAAGCTCTCCTGGGATGAGCGGGACGCGCGGAGCAGCTTCTCGCCAGGGCACTGCCGGAATCCAGCTCTGCTGCTCCTGGAAGCTCCTGATTTCCCAGCTCTCTTCCCTTTGCCTGGAGCGGGAGCAGGAGGAGGAATCGAGATGTGGATTCTGACTCTGCCGGGCTCCAGGCTCCCGGCTGCTCCAAGGACCTGGGAATGGGAACCAGGAATTCCCAACTCACCACGAACTGCAGTGGTGGGACAAGGGGGGTGGGCTCAAGCTGAAAGGGGGGAAATTTGGGAAGGAATTCCTCCCTGGGAGGGTGGGGATGGAATTCCCAGAGGAGCTGTGGCTGCCCCTGGATCCCTGGAAGTGCCCAAGGCCGGGTTGGAGCAGCCTGGGACAGTGGGAGGTGTCCCTGGCCATGGCAGGGCTGGAATGGGATGGATTTAAGGTCCCGAAGCATTCCGGGATTCTCAGCTCTAATCAAGCACTGATGAAAAGGGCCTCGATCATGGAATTTTCACACGGATTTCCCCAGGGCTGTAAATCCCTCTCTTTGCTCCCTGCCCGCCGCAGTTCCCCCTCCCCAGCCGGGCAAACATTCCCGAACACCCTGGAACGGGCTGCCGAGGGCAGTGGTGGAGCCACCATCCCTGGAAATTCCAAGAACCCCTGGATGTGGCCCTGGGGACGTGGTTTGGTGATGCTCTGAAAGGTCTTTTCCAAACTCCACCATTCCAAGGCTCTCCAGGCTTTTCCAGAGCTTTTATCCACCCGGGAAATCTCCGCTCGGATGCCATTCCCTTGGCTCTGGATCTCTGCTGGACTTTGGGATTTGCTGCCAGGGTCGGTGCCTCTGCTCCTGCCAGGCTCAGGTTTTTAGGAGTGGGAACGAGGAGGGATTTAATCCATGGGAATTTAACCCTTGGAAAGCCTGGCCATGGCAGCGCAGAGACTCTCAGAGCGAAGGGATAAATAATCCAAAATCTTATCCCAGGGAATGGCGGGGCTTTATTCCCTGTAATAACTCTGGGCTGGGGAATAATATCAATTATTCCCTTTAATAATGCTGGAATCATTCTCCCAGTGGAGATCAGGCCTGGAGAATTCCTCCCATGGCACCGAGGAATCCTGTTCCCATCCCCAGGAATGCCCCTGGGGTGATGGAGCGTGGAGTTGGGAACGCAGGATTCCCGGGATTCCCGTTCCACACCAACGGTTCGGAGCTCCCGGCCCCGAGCCAGGGACAATCGGGATCATTGTCCTGCTCCCGAGGGATGTGGAGCATCGCTGGATCCTCAGGCACAGAGGGCTCCCATCCGGCATTCCAGACTTTCCTTTGTGCTCCGGATGAGGATGGGACAGGGAAGCTCCTGGTCCCGGGGTCTGCCCGAGCTCAGCCATGGTTTGGGTGCTCGGATGGGATTAAAAAGGGGAATTTCGGCTGGGATTGGGCTCGGGAGAGGAGTGGGGTCTGTTACACCTGGGGAAGGAAAAGCTCAGGACTGGGAGCCTTGGGAGGTCCATGGAAAGGAAGAAGAGGGATTTTTATATGGGCAGAGGGAATGGTTTGGGTGGGAATTGTTTTGGATACCTTCTCCCATCGCTCTGAGAGTCTCCGTGCTGCCATGGCTGGGCTTTCCAAGGGTTAAATCCCCATGGATTAAATCCCTTCTCGTTCCCACTCCTAAAAAACTGAGCCACAAAGGACACACAGAATGGTTTTAAACTGCCACAGGGCAGGGTTAGGTGGGATATGGGGAAGGAATTCCTCCCTGTGAGGGTGTCGAGGGGCTGGGATGGAATTCCCAGAGGAGCTGAGGCTGCCCCTGGATCCCTGGCAGTGCCCAAGGCTGGCTTGGAGCAGCCTGGGACAGTGGGAGGTGTCCCTGGGCATGGCAGGGGTGGCACTGGATGGGCTTTAAGGTCCCTTCCAACCCAAACCATTCCAGGATTCTCTGATTTGATTTTCCCTTCCCTCTGTGGGTGCTGCAGGAACAGCCCTGGGCACTGGGAGCTGGCTGGGCAGGAGGGCCTGGAGGGACAGGACACAGGGAATGGCTTCCTACTGCCAGAGGGCAGGGATGGATGCGATATTGGGAAGGAATTCCTGGCTGGGAGGGTGGGGAGGGGCTGGGATGGAATTCCCAGAGGAGCTGGGGCTGCCCTTGGATCCCTGGAAGTGCCCAAGGCCAGGTTGGAGCTCCCGGGGACAGTGGGAGGTGTCAGGGTTGGAACTGGATGAGCTTTAAATCCCTTCCAACCCAAACCATCCCATGATCCCAGAACGATTCCATGTTTTTTCCTTGCCGTCCCGCGCCTCTGTTCCCTTCAAAACCCGGGATTGGAGACCTGGAGAGGGCTGAGTCAGCAGCCACCAGGATCACTCCTGAAAGCCTTAAATTACACATTCCTGCGGGGCTGGATCTCAGCTTCCAGCCTGGAATACGGCACGGGGAGCCAGACCTGGAGAATTTCCTGCCTTCCAGCCTGGCTCTGCTCCAGGGCTTTTCAATGTTCTGCCTTGGATTCCTCTGAATGGAGAGACCAAAATATTGTCCTGACGTCAGGAATAAATCCGGAGCTTCTTAGAGGCTGTGAGGGGAGCAACGAGCCCAAAAGAACGGGAAAATCCAGCCCAAACCAAACCTCCCGCAGATTTAAGCCTGGCTTTACTCTCAGGGAGCTCAGCACGTGCAGCTCCCTCGGAGATTTGGAGGGAAAAACGTGTCCAGATGTTGCTCCCGGCAGCAGAGCCGTGGTTTTTGCTGGAATATTTTCCATGTTAAGTTGTGTTATTGGGGTTTTCCCGGTGGCCCCATAAACGTGGGAGTGCAGTTGGCTCTGCCCGGTGCCGCCCGTGCCCTTCAAATCCTTTAAAGTGCTCTGAGTGAGGCTGGGGCTGGAGCAGCCCTGCGGGAATTGAAGGGAAGGGAAGGTTTTCCTTGGATATCGGTGCCCTAAAATGTGTTGGAGCTGAGGAGGGAGAGTTTTCCTGGATATGGGTGCCCTAAAATGTCTTGGAGTTGTGGAAGGAGGTTTCAGGAGGAGGCAGGAAGGAATCAATCCAGGATTTCTGTGGCTGTGGAGAGTTTTCCTTGGATATCAGTGCCCTAAAATATCTTGGAGCCGAGGAAGGAGCATTTCCTTGGATATCAGTGCCCTAAAATGTCCTGGAGTTGTGGAGGGAGGTTTCAGGAGGAGGCAGGAAGGAATAAATCCGGGGTTTCTGTGGCTGTCGTGCCATGGAGGGAAGGAACTGCCGGGCAACTTTCTCTGTTACCAATCCTCTAAACTAGTCCTGGTCTCGAATCCCAGGGAAAAGGGGCCTGGATGCTGTGGATCAGAGCCACGGAACGGTTTGGGTGGGAAGGGACCTTAAATCCCACCTCATTCCACCCCTTCCACCATCCCAGGCTGCTCCAACCTGGCCTTGGCCACTTCCAGGGATGGGGCAGCCACAACCTGAGCTGTGCCAGGAGCTGCCCAGACCTCTCCCGTGCCAGAATTCCCTGTTTTCCCTCCTGTCCACTCGGGGTAGACAGAAAGCCGGGACCCCATTCCAGTGCTGAAACCTTGGGAGCTTTCCCTGGATGCTGCTGAGCTCCCAAAGTTTCCCCGTTGTACCTGCAAATCCCGAATCACGGCTGCGGACAAATCCCTTCGGATTCCGCTCTTCCCGACTTCACCTGAGGAGTTTCTCTGGAGCCCCTCAGAGAGCAGGGGCTGTGGGAGCGGGAGGGCTCATCTGGGGCGATGCAGAGCCTGGGGAAGCTCCGTCTGCGGGGTTTGGGATCGGAGGGAACGCAGGGCGCGGCTGCTGTCCCTGCTCTGGTGCGGAATTCCCCCAGAGTTTTTGCAGGAATGGGATTTCTGGGGGGGTTTCCAGTGCCTTCCTCGATCCCACACAGAGTTGGGACACGCTGCTGCTCGACCCGAGTGGTTTTCCTTAAGGAAAGGTTGGGAATGTGTTCCTACAATCTCGTTAGAACTCCCTTTTCCCAGCCGGAATTCCCTCTGTGGAGCTGGGAGCTTTGTCCTCCCTCCCCAGGATTTCTCCAGCCCTGGGAGTTTTCTCCTCTCCCTGCGCAGGGCCAGGGCTTGGACTCAGATGATCCCTGTGGGTCCCTTCAAGTCGGGATACTCGATGATCCCAAAATCCCTCCATTTCGGGGGAACAAAATCCAGCCCTTTCCGGACTCAGAGCAGCCGGGCTCAGCAAGGCTTTGCCAGGAGCCCAAATTCCACCTCCCGGATGCGCTCTAATCCCAATTAGCGTCTCCCGGGCTAATCTCGGTCCCAATTAAAGCAACCTGGAGCTGTGCCGTGACCTTCCCCTCCCTTCCAGCTGCTCCCGAGGTCTCCCAGCGCCGGGATTCTTGGAAAGGCTCTGGCATCTGGCAGCGCTCGGCTCATTGACGCCTCCGGGAGCCCCGCGCCCGGCTGGGAGCCGCTCGCAGCCCTCCCGCGGGTGGTTTCCCCACATCCTTGTGTCCTTTGGCTCGAGTCCTTCGGGGAAACAACCGGAGAGGTTGGATCTGCGCAGGGAAAGGGCTGGCAAGTGGAATTTGCAGCTTGGAGTCGCTCCTTGATCCCGAGGGAGCCCCTAAAGCAGCGCTGACACGGGGTTGTCCTGGCACGGGGCGGGTTCTGGGCTCTTTGTGGAGGCTTTTCCCCTCTCAGATGTTCGGGTTCAGTGGGCGCTGAGCTTCCTGGGGGCTCCGAAATAAAACAAAACCGTGACCCAGAGGGGAGTTTGTTCACTTTCTGTTGGAGATGCTGAAGCGCTGCCTTGCCCCGGGAGGGTTTCACTGGGAGGCTGCTGCACTCTTTATCTGCATTTCCCTTCCCAAACATCCCTCGTGTGGCTGCAGGACCATCCAGAGGCTCCAGAAGGTCCCAGAAATAGAAATACAAATATTTACAAACAGAGCTCTGCGTTCTCGGAGTGTGGGACAGCACTGGGAAAGCTTTATGACCTTTAATAGTCATTTTTAAAGGGAGTTTCGGGGCCTCCTCAGCGGAATTTTTAGGGAGAGGTTCCTGCAGCCCAGCTTGGTTTGGGATCGGGATTTGCTGAGGCTTTAAAAATGCTGCTCCTGCAGTAGCAAGGAGCAGCCACTGAGGATGGAGCTGATTGAAGCAGGTGTTGGGGATGGAGCAGATCAAATCAGGTGTTTGGGGATGGAGCAGATCAAATCAGGTGTTTGGGGATGGAGCAGATCAAATCAGGTGTTTGTTTAGGGATGGAGATGATCAAATTGGATGTCACGGGATAGAGAAGATCCAACCAGATTTTGGGGATGGAGAAGATCAAAACCTGTTTGGGATGGAGCAGATTGGACCAGATTTTGGGGACGGAGCAGATCGAACCAGGTTTGGGGATGGAAGAGATGAAAACGGTTAAAATCAAAACCCAACCCCCCGATTTTTTGCAGAGCACGAGGCCGTGGCCCTGCTGAGGCCAACCCCTCCCCTGGGGGGTTTTCGCTCCTGACTCCCACCTGTCCTTCCCTATGATCCAAGGGGATTCCTGGAATTCTTTGTGCATCCATGAGCATCTCTGTGCCCCCGTTTGTGCCCTGGGCTAAACCCATCCCGTATCCATGACAACCATCCTGCGAGGTTTGTTCGGAGCCTGGTGCTGCTGGGCTCGGAGTCAGGAGGGTCTGACTGGTTCCAGTCCCGGTACTGGAGTACCTGGATCCAGGAGCACTCTGATCCTGCCCTGCCAGCTGCATTCCCTCTGGGAAATCCCCTCTCCGTCTGCATTTCCTTCCTCTCATCCCTTCCAGGACCTGATTTTATCCCTCTCTCTCAGCCTCACCTCCTGACCCACAAAAAAATTGGCTCCTCGAGATCCAATGTTTATTTTCCAAGGTTTTTTCTCCCCCCCTCCCCATCCTGATTTATGAGATCTGTTGGAAAACCTCCTCCTGCTTTTCCTGCTTCTCCTCCAGCGCTGGGATTTTAATCCCCGTGCTTCGTTTTATTCCTCTCTTCCTTAGGCAAACGCCTTTCGTTCCCAGCTCTCGGAGCATTCCAGCAGGGAATCTCCTGAGCACCATCCCTCTTTATCCACAGGGAAACTGAGGCACGGCCCTGGAAGTGTCCTGGCTGGGGTCACCCAGCAGGTCAGTGCTGGAGCTGAGGTTTGGATTGATGCCTCTGGAATTTTGAGTAACTTCCCTGGAATTCTGATCCATCCCCTCCTCAAGCAGCTTTTGAGGCTGTTCATGGATTTTGTGTCTCTGTGTGAGGATGTGAATTTTCCCGCTCATTTTTTTTTTTTTTAGGGATAGACCAGCTTTAGCTAAAATTCCGGAGAGTTTTAGTTTCTGGCCCCCTGGCTTTGGAGCCAAGCCTTCCCCCTTCTCCCTCCCCTCCGGTGGCTGCCAGGAAATATCGGAGCTCCAGAGCTCTGGGGAGGTTTGTCCCACTGAGTTCTGGCATTGCTTCACTCGGAAACTATGGGATCCTCACCCCCCACACGTCCTGCTTGACCACTCCATGTGCTGGGATGCGAGCGGGAAGCAGGGAAAGAGTGGGATTTCACAGGATCTGGACGAAATTCCTCTCATGAGTCAGGAGAAGTTAAGTTGCCTGTCCCCACCTTAAATTCTCCTTATTTAAGCCTTTGGATGGCAATAAATCCCTGTCCAGACTTCCAACCAATAATTGGAGACAGTTTCTGCTATTCCAGGATTATCCAAGGCTCCTGCCAAGTGTCCGGTGATGTTTTGAGTTGCTACAGACGGAACCAGACGTGCAGGAGCAGAAACAAATCCATTATCCCATTGGGAGCCCAGACTCTGGGATAAATCCCTCACTGCTGTTCGTGGGATTTCCCCACCCTCCTGGTTTTCCATCGTTTGGGACGGGTTTGGCTTCTTTAGGGAAGGAGCTGGGGGGGAAAAAACCAGTTCAGTTCTGTCCTGGGAGGATTTGGATGAAGGTTTCCTGCTGGATTTATGGAGAAACAGGAAAACCATTTGCTACAACTTCCAACCTGGAGAATTTTACTGGGGAAATGTATTTTTTGGCCGAATTTGCCAAGTCGACCTAAACTTTTAAATGTTGGGGGTTTTTTTCATTTTGTTCATCCGCCCCACAAGAAACACCCGAGCTGACTTTGGTTTTTCCAACGGTGTTGGACACAACCTCTCAATTCCCAAGAGAGATCACATTTATATCAACCTTTACTCAAACTCTGATTTCCTTCTTTCCAGGACGGCCCTGCCAGCAGCGCCTGCATCGGCCTCCGAGGACGGTGAGCACTGAAAATGGGAAGATCCCACGTTTTTCCCTCCAACCACTGCCTGCTGCTGCTGCTCCTCTCCTCGCTGAGCTGCGCCCAGTACGAGCACTGGCCGTACCTGCCCGGCTACCCCGAGCCAGCCCCCCAAGTGTTCCAGCCCTCCCAGAGAGCCTCAAACGTCCCCAAAATCCAGCTGAGGCTGGCGGGGCAGAAGAGGAAGCACAACGAGGGCAGGGTAGAGGTGTTCTACGGCGGCGAGTGGGGCACCGTGTGCGACGATGACTTTTCCATCCACGCTGCCCACGTGGTGTGCCGGGAGCTGGGCTACGTGGAGGCCGTGTCCTGGCTGCCCAGCTCCAAGTATGGCAAAGGAGAAGGTGAGGGGATCCCAGAGCAGCGTGGAGGGATCTTTCCAGCTCCAAATAATCCCTGATTTCAGTCTCATTGATGGTGGTGGGGGGGTTTCTCTCTCGTTGGGATCTGTGAGGTAAAAAAGGGGTGAAATACTGGAAAGTATCCAAAGGATGGACACAGGGATGGGGAAGGGTCTGGAGCAGCTGAAGGCACCTGGTTTGGGATCCCAGGGCACTGGGGGATCTTTCCAGCTCCCAGGAATCCCAGAGGTCTCAATTTAATTGGTGATGTTGGGGGGTTTCTTTCCTGTGCTGGGCTGGGTGGGTTTGGGATCCATGAGGTAAAAAATGGGTGAAAGCGTTGGGAAGCATCCAAAGGATGGACCCAGGGATGGGGAAGGGTCTGGAGCAGCTGAGGGCACCAGTTTGGGATCCCAGGGCACTGGGGGGGTCTCTCCAGCTCCCAGGAATCCCCAATTTCAGTCTCATTGATGGTTTTGGGGTGTTTCTCTCTCATGCTGGGCCAGGCGGGGTTGGGATCCGTGAGGTAAAAAAAGTGTGGAATTATTGGGAAGTATCCAAAGGATGGACACAGGGATGGGGAAGGGTCTGGAGCAGCTGAGGGCACCTGGAAAAGAGGAGACTGAGAGGAGACTTTCTGGGATCTGTTCCTCCCCAGGGGCAGCTCCGGTCCCTCTGTGACAGGGACGGGGTCCAGGGAAAGCCGGAGCTGTGCCGGGGTTGGATTTGGGTTGGGTTGTTCTGGTCTGGGGCTCCAAAGGGGTCTGGACATTTCACATTTGGGTTGTTCTGGTCTGGGGCACCAAAGGGGTCTGGACATTTCACATTTGGGTTGTTCTGGTCTGGGGCACCAAAGGGGTCTGGACATTTCACATTTGGGTTGTTCTGGTCTGGGGCTCCAAAGGGGTCTGGACATTTCGCATCCTCTGCAGGATTCTGTGGGAATAACAGTTACTGGATTATACAGGAATGACCATTTTGGGTGCCCTCAGGCTGTTCCTGTGAGGAAAAGCTGTTCAGCCCCATCCCAAATTTTATCTAATGGAATCATGGAATGGTTTGGGTGGGAAGGGAGCTTGAAATCATCCAATTCCCCCTGTGCCATAGCAGGGACACCTCCCACTGTCCCAGGCTGCTCCAGCCTGGCCTTGGGCGCTTCCAGGGATGCAGGGGCAGCCCCAGCTCCTCTGGGAATTCCATCCCAGCCCCTCCCCACCCTCACAGACAGGAATTTCTTCCCAAATTCCATCTAAATTTCTCTTCTTCCACCTTAAAGCTGCTCCCCTTGTCCCGGAGATGTGCTTTTCCATGTTTCATTTTCCTTTCCTGCCCTTTTCACTTGCACCTGGTGGATGTGGGGGAAATCCCACCTGAATCCCAAACATGTGCAGGACAAACACACTTGGAAAGGAGGATATTTGGGTGTGACAGCCGTGAATTCCCAAACCCACCGAGGTGGAGAGGGAAAACTCGGACAGGACACAGGAATAGCAGCGTGTCTGGGTAACAGCGGGTACCCCAAGGGATTTACCGGGATTTGGGATTGAATGTTGTCCCGCAGAGGATTTTTCCTGCCCTTCCTGGAGCCTGGCATCCCACAGGGATAAAATTCCCCTCAGGAGGGCCGAACGGGCTGGCTGGGCTGGTTTTCAGGACTTTTTGAGTGCTCACACCTATAATGTCCCATCAAAGAGCGAGCGCAGCCTGAGCAGCGACCAACTGAACTCGCAAACCTGGAATGTGCTCCCAAACTTGTGGATTTTGGCTCCGCAGGCACAGCAGGAGATTCCCAAGCGAGGAAGAGGCCGTGACATCAGAAAACAAACCCGGTGGGAGGGAGCATTCCCAGGGAAATCCCAAGGCCTCGAGTCCCGAATCCAGGCTCTGGGGGGCTCTTCCCGCTCTGCTTTTTAGGGAGCAGCTCTGGGGCTGCTGGAACACCGCTGGGGCTGCCAAGGGAAACGAATTCCTGTGGAAAATCCCGGCAGCGCTTGCGTCCCAAGGGGGTTTTACTCTTGGGATTAGGTTGGAAAACAGATCCCAGATTTCTCCTCGTGGAGCCTGAGTTGTGTTTTCTTCGCATTGCAGGGAAAATTTGGCTGGACAACGTGCACTGCACGGGCAAGGAGAGCAGCCTGGCGGCCTGCGGCTCCAACGGCTGGGGAGTGACCGACTGCAAGCACACCGAGGACGTGGGAGTGGTGTGCAGCGAGAAGAGGATCCCCGGCTTCAAGTTTGACAACTCCCTGATTAATCAAATTGAGGTAAACGGGGTAAAAACTCTGATCCAGAGTCCTGTGGGAATGGGGGTGGCTGGGACTTAAACACATTTTTAATTGATCCTGTATTTATCCCATATATTTATCCATATTATCAATTGATCCCGTATCTATCCCACATATTTATCCATATTATCAGTTGATCCCGTATTTATCCCACATATTTATCCCACATATTTATCCATATTATCAGCTGATCCCGTATTTATCCCCTATATTTATCCATATTATCAGTTTATCCCATATTTATTCACATTATTTATTCCACATTATCAATTTATCCCACATGTTTATCCCACATGTTTATCCCACATGTTTATCCCACATGTTTATCCCATGTTTATCCCATCTCTGTAGTTAAAACAAACCCTTGGCTGCTCCTGGCTGGGCTGGAGAGGCAAAATTCAGGTTCCAGTTTCAGAATGTCAGAGAAAGAATCAGAATTTGAAGCCATTTGAGGGGTTTTTTTGGGTTTTGTTACTATGAATTATTCCAGTTCCTCAATCCATTTTTCAAAACTGGAAGCTGTTCTGTTAATATTTCAAAGGATGAATTTTGAGAGACAAAATGTGCGCTTGATTAATCAAATTGAGGTAAACGGGGTAAAAACTCTTATCCAGAGTCCTGTGGGGATGGGGGTGGCTGGGACTTAAACACATTTTTAATTGATCCTGTATTTATCCCATATATTCATCCATATTATCAGTTGATCCCGTATTTATCCCACATATTTATCCATATTATCAGTTGATCTCGTATTTATCCCACATATTTATCTATATTATCAATTGATCCCGTATTTATCCCATATATTTATCCATATTATCAGTTGATCCCATATTTATTCACATTATTTATTCCACATATCAATTTATCCCACATGTTTATCCCACATGTTTATCCCACATGTTTATCCCACATGTTTATCCCATGTTTATCCCATCTCTGTAGTTAAAACAAACCCTTGGCTGCTCCTGGCTGGGCTGGAGAGGCAAAATTCAGGTTCCAGTTTCAGAATGTCAGAGAAAGAATCAGAATTTGAAACAGTCGGAGATTTATTTTATTTATTTTTTGCTATTCCAGTTCCCCAATCCACTTTTCAAAACTGGAAGCCGTTCTTTTGGCATTTCAGAGGATGAATTTAGAGGGACAAAATGTGCGCTGTGCTCACAGAACTTCCAGCCTTTTTTTCATTCCAAAGGACAAAAATCCGGAGTTTTCTCTCCCCTTTTAATGCTGGGGCTGGGTTGGAGCTCTCTGGGATAACGGGGGCAGCAGGAAGGGCTGGATTTGGGGTGGGATAATTCCTCCAGCCGTGGCTGGGGTGACAGGGAAAGATTTAAAGATATTTTGGCGTGCTTTGGAGGAGCAGGGACGGAGAAAGCGGGATAAAAGTGTGGAATGTTTGTGGGAATGTGGGGTTCGAGCTGGAGGTGAGGAGGGGAAGCCGTGGGCTGCTCGCTGCTGTGGGGAAGGCTCGGGGCTGTCCCCGGTCCCACCGGGAGGCTGAGGGGGAGAGCCGGGAAAAGGCAGAACCGGAGGGCTCGGATCACATCCCAGTGGGATTTCTGCGGGAGAAAGGAATGAGGGAATGCTGGGCTGGAAGGGAGCTGGGATGAGCTCTTTGGAGGGGGAAAAAAGGGAAAAAAGGCTTTTTTCCCTTCAACTCCTCAGCTTGGGAAGTTTGTGGTGCCTCAGGCAGCGCCTCCCTTTTCTTGGATTTTTCCCTGTCTGAATCCCCTGGCTGCTCTTGGCAAAAATTTATGGAAAGAGCCCCCCCCCCCGTAAGCGTTTTCCAGCTCCTTTTAAGCAGCCAGGGAACATCCTGGATGTGCTGCACATCCCAGCGTGGTTCCCAGGGATGAATCCTTGGGTTTGTTCGTGAGCTGGAGCGGATCCGGGCTCTCGGGATGAGCGCTCAGCGTTCCAGGGAAGGGCTGCAGGTACAGGACGTGAGGGATTAAATTCCTTTCCTTGCCCTGACCTCGCTTCCCCTGGCTCGGGAGGGATCATCCCGAGCCGCTCCATCAATGGCTCCGTTGTGTCGCAGGGAATAAGGCGGGATCGTGGAACACCAGGGGTGGCTTTGGCAGCCCTGAAGCCACAGAGAGTCCTCAAAACACCTGGGAGAAAAACTGGTTTAGTCTAGACGGAGGTCACCTCACTCCCAGCTGCTCCAGAAATGAATCATGGAAGCGTTGGAGGGCTCTGCTTTTCCATGAGCTCAGCGCTGGGGCTGCATGAGCGGAGCACGTCGGATAATTGGGAACGAGCTCAGCTGCTGCTCTGGGGGTGCTGAAACTTCAGAGGGATCAGGAGGCTGAAGCGATTCCCAGAGCAGAAGCCCGGATCCATCAGCGCAATCGCTCGGGAGAAAGGGATGCAAAAGGGAGAAGGGGATTTATTTTTAGGAGCTGCACTGAGGGGGGTGGAAGTGCTGCAGTTCCCGGGCAGGGGCTGCTCTCACCCCCAGCTCGTCCCTGCCTGCCTCAACCTGACAGAAACAGGTGAAAATTAGAGACTGGGGGAAAAACCCTTCCCTGGGAGGGTGGAGAGGGGCTGGGACGGAATTCCCAGAGAAGCTGTGGCTGCCCCTGGATCCCTGGAAGTGCACAAAACCAGGCTGGAGCACCCTGGGAGCTGTCCCTGCCCACGGCAGGGGGGGTGGCACAGGATGATTTCAAGCTCCTTTCCCACCCAAACCACTCCGGGGTTCTGTTTCTCCCCGAATTTCAGGAACCCTCCCACCACACCGCTGCTTCCACTCTGCAAATTCCAGCTGCTTTCCCCCCTCTCCCTATAAAATCCCTGGAGCTGAAGGGCTCCTTCCCTGCTGTTTCCCTTGCAGCAGGATTAAGGCTGGAGGTGAGGAGCTGGAATGTTTGGGATGCCATCGCGGGAGCTCCTTGCAGTCACAAGTGGCTGTCAAATGTTTCGGCTCCTTCCCCCTGTGAGTTTTCCTTCTCTTCTCTCTGCTTTATCCCCTCAGCAGCCAGTGGGCACAGCTGGAGCCAGAAACGAGGAGCAGGGTGACTCAGGGGCTCACAAATCCACACCAGGGGAGTCCAAAGCCTCCTGTGAAGGCGAGTTTGGAAGTCTTTGCCCTTCCCAACGCGCCTGGGAATGCTGCAGTCATTCCTCGCGTTCATCGGGGGCTTGGGAGCCCGGGGAGCTCCCCCGGGAGCCTGGGAGCAGCCTGGAGCCCAGGGCTTGTCCAAGTGATGTTTTCTCTTTGGAATGAGGGGTGAGGGGGCTGGAATTTCCTCGGAGCCCTGCTGCGGTCAGGACTCTCCATCAGCTTCCGCACTGACAGAGCAAAGCCGGAGCGATCCCACCGGAATTCCCAGGGAGAGATTCCAGTCCGTGCTCCCCCCGCTGCTCAAACCAGGCTTTACTAAAATAGGCCTGGCTGGAGGTGCTGCATCGAGCTTGGCTGTCGGATTCCACCTTCCCAAGCTGCATTCCCACCCTGCTTGTGAGTCCCAAACGGATCTGTTTGCTGGGAACAGGAGCGAGGGCTGATGCTGGGCGGGTGATCCCAGGGAGCGGCTGGAGCTGGGCCAGGGGAGGTTTAGTCGAATATTGGGAAAAGGTTCTGATCCTTGAGCGTGGCCTTGGGCACTGCCAGGGATCCAGGAGCAGCCACAGCTCCTCTGGGAATTCCATCCCAGCCCCTCCCAGCCAGGAATTCCTTCCCAATATCCCATCCAGCCCTGCCCTCTGGCAGTGGGAAGCCATTCCCTGTGTCCTGTCCCTCCAGCCTTTGTCCCAAATCCCTCTCCATCTTTCTCCCAGCTCCTTCAGGCACTGGAAGGCCACAATGAGGTCACCCCAAAGCTTCTGAGCAATCCCAATTCTCTCAGCTTTTGGTCATCATTTACAAAATCTTAAAGCCCGTTTGGTGCAAATTCCCTGGGGCTGGGAATGTTTCCCACAGAAAATCAGGGGGTGGAAAAGCAGCCGTGACCCCACGGTGCCAGGGCCCTGCTCGGTGGCGTTTTGCCCCAGTCTGGCTCAGCTCTGCCTCTCGAGGAGCCCCCACTCCTTCAGGAGCAGCTCGATAACCCCTGAGCCGAGTTTATTTTCCTTGGCCGCCGTGCACAGCTCCGCTTCCCGCTTTGGAAAAGCCGCGGGTCAGCGGGATAGGATGACATTTTCCATGGCCATAAATCACCCGGCCATTCCATATGGATGTGCTCAGACAGATCTCTTCCCATCACAGCTCGTGTTTGGAGGGTTAGGTCACACCTCTTCCCATCCCGGAGCTTTTCCATCCCTTTTCCTGCTGGGAATGGGCAGTGCTTGACCTCTGCTCCTGCGATGGGCACAGGGAAGTGTTTGGGGGGAGGGTGAGTGATAAGGATGGGGGAGACAGGCAGGAAGGGGTTAATCCTCCCGGCAGCACCAGAAATCCACCCCTCCCTTGTTCAAATTCCATCTTTTTTGCTGCTTTCCACCCCCACTGCAGCTTTCAGAGGATTCCTTGGAGGCTGATGGAGGTGCAGAGCCTTTGCTGGGTGTCAGGAGCTCAGAAATCCGAGTGATTCCCTGTGTGTTCCCAAAGCTGGGAATGCCATCCCTGCTTTTCCAACAGCTCCTGCAGTCACTCTGTGCTATCCAAACTCAGCCCAGACCCACCTGCAGCTGCTTTCCCGGCTCCTCCAGTGATTTAAAGGCCCCAGTGACCCGATTCCTACCTTAATTGATTCCCGAAATCAACGCCCCAGCGGGATCTGATTTAACGCACGCCCCAAAACATCCTTAACAAAATATTTGCTGTCGAACTCCTTCCTCTGCGTGCGCCCACACAGCCTTCAAATAGGCCAGACTCTAAATATATCGAATTTCTGCAGCTTTTAGAGGCTCACAAATAGCTCTGGTACCTGAGGCCAGCCCAGGGCTTTGGCCAGACGGTGGCCAGACAGGTCTGGCTCAGCACGCCAGGCCCTGCTGCTATTTCTGGCCTTCGTTTCCCCTCTGGGTACTTGGGAGGCACAAAAATCTCACTTCAAAGCCCAAGAGGCTCAAAGGCTTTGGTTGTGCCAGGTTAAAAGTGGATTGAGGCCATCCCTGGAAGTGTCCCAGGCCAGGTTGGATGGGGTTCGGAACCACCTGGGATAGGGAAGGTGTCCCAGGGCTGGGATGAGATGAGCTTTAAGGTCCCTTCCAACACGAAGCATTCGGTGATTCTGCTAATTCCAGGTTTTTAACGAGCGGGGAGAGGCTCTGCCAGGCCCTGCTCAGGAGCTCACAGTCAAACCAGGCTCTGGATGAGGCTGAACTGAGCTGGAAGGCGCAGGGAGGGAAGGGGGATGAGGTTGTGGTTTGTCCCCAGGTAAATCTCCCTCTTTTCCAGCTTTTGCCATGAAAATCAGTGGAATCTCTGTCCCCACCATGGAGATTTGTCACACAGGTGCCCCCCACCTCATCTCTGTGTCCTGCAGCTCTCGGTGTTTAATTAGAAAGGCTTTCCTCACCTGTTTGTTGTGATGATGCCTCGATGTGGCTCCTGAAAACAGAGGCCAGACGAGTCAGAAAATAAAAGCAGGGATTGATTTGCGGGGCCTTCAAAGGTTCACCCTGGGCAGGCCAAAGGCTCCACCCAAGATGGACTCCGGGTTCCTCAGCCTTTTATAAGTTTGACCCATTTGCATATCAGGGTTAATTCTCCAATTCTAACCTCCGTTAATGATGTAATTACCCCAAGTTTGCCTCTCCTCTTCAGAGGCTTTTAGTTCACACATTTTGGGGGTTGGGACAATGGAGGTGTCCTTGGAGAGCAAACCTAGCGAGGGTTTGTTATGTGTGACCAGCACGAGAGAGCAGCAGCTGAGAGGCCACAGGAAACCTCAGAGTGACCCAGCAGGCAGCGCAGGATTGGAGAAATGTAAAAGTTCAAAAATCAGTGACAACAGGGTTTGAGTTTCGCCTCGCTGTGAACGTTTAATTCTCTAACCCAAAGCCCAAGGACAGCACAAATTCTGCTGCTCTGTGGGCCTGGGAGGGTCTTCAGCACCTCCTGACGTCAGGGGAATGTTCATGGAGCTGATATGGGGGTAACCCCCCGAGTTTTGGTGCTGTGAATTCAAAGGGAGCGCGATGATTTGCCTCAGCGGCCGTTTTGTGGCCATTTGTGTGGTGTGGGAATCAGGGAAGGGTTTGGGTTGGAAGGGCCCTTAAAGACCATTCTGCTCTTCAAATATTGAACTTGTCCTCAGGACGGAGTGGGATGGTCTGGGTGAGAAGGTGCTGATCAGTCAGAGGTTGGGCTTAACGAGCTTGGAGGTCTTTTGCAGAGATTTGATTTGATTTAATTTAATTAATTCGGTGTTCCTGACCTTGCTGTGCCTTGGCAATAAACTTTCCCCACTTTCAGTGCCTGACGCAGACACTTTGAGGCAGCTCGGCAGAAAGGAGACAGGGTCTGACAAAGCTGTGCCCATCAGGAACCCCCCAGCCCTGCTGCTGCCAGGACAGAGCCGTGTCCTGCCCTAAGCTGAGCCTGCCCTAAGCTGAGCCTGCCCGTGCCAAAGCCTCTCCAGGCTCCACTGCTCCTGCTCTGCTCCCTCGCTGGTGTCCCCAGCCTTTCCCAGCGCTGTCCCCTCACTCTGCCCGGGCAATCAGGAGGCTCCTGGAGCCTTTCCCAGCTGAGCCAGGCTTTGTCAGCCCTAATCTGCGCTGGGTTTGTTCCTGGCCCCTAAGCCTGACTCTGCTCCCCAACCCTTTTGTGCTGCTCTGGTCTGGCAGCCCCAGCCTGGCTGCTGTCCCCAGGGGCCACTGTCCCCCCCCCGCCCCCGGCTTTGTCCCATCCTCCCGTGTTTATTTTACAGCCGGGACCTTGGGGTGACTCAGAGGCTCAGCTCCAGATGTTTAAACCCAAACAGATCCCACCCATTCCGATGGATGTGGAGGGAAAGGTTTAAAAAAGAGTCATTTTCCTTTGGTGGCTGAGATTTTAATGGAAGTGAAGGTTTTTAAGGTGCCCCTGGGATGGACAAAGCCCCTGTGGGAAGATTTTTGTGTTGAGTTGTGGATAGGAGGAAAAAAATCAATTTCTTGTCCAAGTTTCACCCTTCATTCCCAAGGTTTGGAAGCAAAGAAATGCTGGAGCTCTGCTGGGAGTGAGAAAGGATGATCCGAATAGGTTTTATTTAAGGGGCAGTGGGTTAGGCCAGGCTTAGGGAAGGAAAGAGGAGTTTGAGAGGATCGTGGGGCTCTTAAAGCAGGATTGAGATGACAATGGATTATCCAGGGACAGAGCAGAGAGAAATCCAAACTCCAGGGTGATTCAGCACCAGGGCAGCGTCTGCAGCCTGGGATTTCTAGGAATAGGATCCTGTCCCTGGATGGATTCCTGAGCATCCTCCAAAAGGAAAGGGAACGGCCGGGTTTGGGCACAGAGAAGGCCCCAGAGAAACCATCCTGGGCATCCCCTGCCAGCACAAAGCCCGGGGCGAACGGTGCAGGCGAATATTACAAAAGTTGGGTGGGATTTTGCCGTCGGACCCAGAGCTGTGGGGAAGCGTTTGGTTCAGAGGGTGGAAACAAAAGCAGCCGAGGCTCATGTGAAAACTTTTCCAAGCCAGGAATCCTTTTGTGAGGGCTCAAAAACAAACCCTTTCCTCTGGGCTGGCCCCGATGGCCGAGGCTCCAAGTCCCCGGTTTCGTAACGGAGCTCGGAGCCTCTGCCAGGGGTTTGTGTCCCGGCTGGAGAGGAGCAGCTCTGCGGGCCCTGGATGTGGCTCTTGGCAGGGAAAGGATTGGGATAGAGGAAATACGGCCCAGCATGGAAGAGTTTCACACATTTTTCCCTCATTTCTGTACTGATTTGTGCTGTAGGATGCTGGCAGTCCCAGCTGAGATCGTGGAATCATGGAATGGGTTGGGTGGGAAGGGATTTAAATCCCATCCAGTGCCACCTCCCGCTATCCCAGGTTGCTCCAACCTGGTCTTGGGCATTTCCAGGGATCCAGGAGCAGCCATAGCTCCTCTGGGAATTCCAGCCCAGCCCTTCCCCACCCTCCCAGGGAAGGATTTTTTCCCAATGTCCCATCTCACCGTGCCCTCTTCCTATTCCAAACCATTCCCCCCTCCTGTCCCTCCCTCCCTTATCCCAAATCCCTCTCCATCACATCTCTGCCTCCCCAGAACGAGGCATGGTGTAACCCCAGCTCCCTCTTGCTCCCAGAGTTTTCCTGGTTGTGGGATGGCTCTCCACGTGTCCATCGAGCACAGAGAGGGGGATTTGGGGAATCTGCTTTATCCATTAGGTGTCGTTTGCTCCCAGTTTTTCTCTGGAATCTGTTTTCACCATCAGCCCAGCTGGAGGATAAACTATTCCTGCCTGGATTTGCATTATCGAACAGCCCCAGTGTAACAAAACCTCCGCAGCCAAAGGAAACCATTCCACTCCCAAAGAATTACTGGGAAAAAGCTCTTGGCAGCCCTTTCTCCTGGAGAACCCTCAGCGTGCTCATTTTGATCCTTTGTTCTTGAATTTTCCAACATAAAGCTGAGCTCTGCAGTCTCCTGAATTCCCCTCTGAGGTTTCGCTCTTTGTTCAGAGCCGGAGCAAACCCTTGAGTTGCTCCATCGAGAATTCCCTGCTCTGAACCAGCTCCGGGAGGGAAAAGGGGACAGGATTGGGGTCGGTTTTGCTCTCAGACAAAATTCCCTGCTCTGAACCAGCTCCAGAAGGGAAAAGGGGATGGGATTGGGGTCGGTTTTGCTCTCAGACAGATGCTGAAAACGTCACTGTGGTCTGTTAGAGCCATCAGGAGACGAATTCCCTCCGGGAATGAAACGATGCCTCATTTCTCGCTGCTTTGCTCAGGTTTTTATCTTCCTCGGCAAACTCAGGCCAAAAAAAAATGATGACAAAAGAGCTGGAAGCACCAAACAGAATCCCAGGTTGGAGCAGGATTTCTTTTTGTGCCTGACTCAGCATCTCTGGAGGACAGGGATGGGATGGGAAGGGATGGGATGGGATGGGATGGGATGGGATGGGATGGGATGGGATGGGATGGGATGGGATACCTCTGGACAGAGCCTGAGGTGCCACACTGGTCCCGGGAATGTTTTCCCAAATCCAAGAGCAAAAATTCCATTCGCACCTTATTTTTCACTGCTGTAAAATAACCAACAAGGACGACCCAGGCCAGTGAGTCAGGGGGAAAGAAATGTCCAGATGCCCAGCCTGGAGTGGGAAATACGGGAATTTTGAGTCCTGGAGTGGGAAATAGAGAGATCTGGAGTCCTGGAATGGGAAATAGAGGGATTTCGAGTCCCGAGTGGGAAATAGAAGGATTTCAAATCCTGGAGTGGGGAATACAGGGATCTTGAGTGCTGGAGAGGGAAATGCAGGAATTTTGAGTGCTGGAGTGGGAAATGCAGGAATTTTGGGTCCTGGAGTGGGGAATACAGGGATCTCGAGTGCTGGAGTGGGAAATGCAGGAATTTCGAGTCCCAGAGTGGGGAATACAGGGATCTCAAGTCCTGCTGTGGGTCTCGGGTATCCCATTCCTGCTGTGCTCAGAGCTCTTCTGGAAACAGATGGAACAACTCATTTGGATTTGTTAGGCTGCAGAAATAATTGCAAGAATAACAGGCAAATCCCAAAGTACCTCCCAGCATTCCCAAGCTTCCCATCTTTCGGGAGGTTTGCATTTTTTTGCGTCCTTGCGACTTTTCTCTCTCCTCCTCAGCCTCATTGGGTTGGTTTCTCTCTCTGCCTGATGCTCTGATGCCGTAAATCCCAGCACGGGATTCCCAGATTCATCCAGGGCTTTGGATCACTAAAATCCACCCTCTGGCTTGGAAAATCCGTGAGGTGGAGGTGCCTGGAAGCTGCAGGAATGCAGCAGGGCAGGATTGTTCCGCGTTACCCGGCTCAGTGCTCTCCCCTCAGCATCTGGTGCTGGCAGGGACAGGCCGGATGTCCTGGGATTTGGGGAACAGAGCTCCCGCCAGGCTGGGGGAGTGGGAAGAAGAGGGAAAACCCCAAATCTGTTGGATCAGGAGAGGAAAACCCAAATATCCTTGATCAGAAGGTGGCTGCTTTAGAGCTGGGGGTCCAGCTGTGTTCCCTGCTGCAGGAGGGATCCTCAGGAGGAGGTAGGAGTTGAACCCTCAGGATCCTGGATAGGATTCCCTGCCTTTTTGGGGCTCTGGAGAAGCAGTTTGCTCTCTCTGCACCTGACTTCCCTGCAGGAGGAGCTTGGGAATCGCTGGTCATCCCAGGAATCATTGAGGCTGGAAAAGACCTCCAAGATCACATCCAACCGAGTCCTTCGAGTCCTCTGTTTGCCTTGGGGGTTTTCCAGCTTTTCCACCTGGATAACATTCCCTGGGATGGCCCAGCAGAGAGAACAGGGATGTTTAATGATGAGTGAGAGGTGGAATGCAGGAATGCCGATCCTGGGAAGCACTGGGCAGATGTTCAACATCTGGAACGGCACGCGACTCAAGCGCGGTGAGCCGCGGAGCAGCTTCCTCACGATACACCTGGAGCAGCATCGCTGGGTGTGAGCTCATTCCAAGGAGCGGCTGTGGCCTCCAGCCCGTCTAAATCCAAGGAAAAGGGAAGGGGCTGTCCGGTGAAAGCCACAGATGGGCTTTAGCACGTTCCTGACGCCAGGTCCAGAAGGAAAATGTCCCATTTCTGTGACTTTAATGTGCAGCAGGGCTGGTCCTCGCCTAACTACGGGTGTCAGACCTACTCAGGGCTTCCTGTGGGGTGGATGAATCCCCCAGTCACAGATGGAAAACTCCCTCTCCCATTTTCCCAGCTGCCAGCGCAAATTTCCTCCCGTTTCCCGTCTTTTCCCAGGTGCTTTTCCAGCGCAGTTCGAAGTGTTGGCTCCCTGGCCTTTGGGTTAATCCCTTTAATAGGATTTTCTTAAAAACCCTTTGAGATCTTCAGCACCCAGAGCTGTTTCCAAGTGGGTTTCAGGCTTTGATTAACCTTTTTCCCAGGTGAAGAAAATGAGGCAGGGTAGGGGAAGCAGGGGAACAAAGTTCCCTCTGACGGCCCTGGGTAAACACAACTTCTCCAGCAAGGGAAAAACGGGAAACATTTCCTAAACTGCAGCAGGGAAAAGCGAGTTGCAGGGTTTGGAAAGCAGCCTGGGGAGGCCCTGGAATGCCCTGAGGCTCCGATACCTTCCTGACAGCACGTAGTCAAAAACTCTGCAAGATTTGAGGAGAAACTGCCAAGTTTCAGGACAAACTTTGTGCTGCAAATGGATTTCTCAGGCTCCGCTGGGGAGGTTTTAAATCCCTTCTTACATCAGATCCTTGGAACACCTGAAATTGCCTCAGATGTAACAACTTTGGGTTATCACAGGGGTTATTTTTGATTCTTGAGGGCTACAAGAGCTTTCAAAACTGGAGCCCAGCCTGTGAACCCTGTTGGATAAATTCTGTGTTCCAGGGTTTCAGAGATGCTCCAGCACGGATTTTGGAGACTTGAATTCCTGCAGCTGAGGGGGAAAGAGGGAAAGAGTGATTTGCAAAACTGGGTGGTAAATGTAGACAAAAAAAAGACAGAAATGGGGGGAAAAATAAGGAAAAGGAGGGGAAAGGCCTTAAGTGAGTTGTCCAAGGCGGTGTGAGCAGAGGAGCAGAGCTGAGGAGGAGATGCCAACCCCATTCCTCGCCTCGTTCCCTGACCCATTTCCTGCCCCAGCAGCCTCTTTCTTTGCCCTTGCCTGGGCTCTGTTTGTTGCATCAGTGCTGGTGAAGCATCTGGAGAATGGATGAGCCACGGAATCTGCAGGACTTGGCAGGTCCGGCTCTGATCTCCCTGCGAGCCCTGACCAGCAGCCCGTGGCCCTTTAAAGCTCCGGGCAACTTTTCTTTTCCAAGTGGTTGAGTCTGAGGATTCCTCAGTTCTGATGTAACCCCGAGCAGAACCACGTGGGTTTGCACATATTTGACAAGGAAAGGGCTCCTGGAAGGGAATTCATCCATTTTTCAGAAGCTCTTTTGTAACCGCTCGCCACAGAGATCTTTTCCAGCCTGGATTTGCCCCTGGGGCTCTGCAGGGCTGGTTTGTGCCCTCACAGTTATTTTCCAGACAGGATTTTCCCCCTCCAGCCAGGATTTGCCCCTGGAGTCCTGCAGGGCTGGTTTGTGCCCTCAGGGATCTTTTCCAGCCAGGATTTTCCCTGTCCAGCCAGGATTTTTGTCTGTGGCTCTGCAGGGCTGGTTTGTGCCCTCAGGGATCTTTTCCAGCCTGGATTTGCCCCTGGAGTCCTTCAGGTCTGGTTTGTGCCCTCAGGGATCTTTTCCAGCCAGAATTTGCCCCTGGAGTCCTTCAGGTCTGGTTTGTGCCCTCAGGGATCTTTTCCAGCCAGGATTTGCCCCTGGAGTCCTTCAGGTCTGGTTTGTGCCCTCAGGGATCTTTTCCAGCCAGAATTTGTCCCTGGAGTCCTTCAGGGCTGGTCTGGTTTGTGCCCTCAGGGATCTTTTCCAGCCAGAATTTGTCCCTGGAGTCCTTCAGGGCTGGTTTGTGCCCTCACAGGTATTTTCCAGCCAGGATTTCTCCCCCTTCAGACAGGATTTTCGTCTGTGGCTCTGCAGGGCAGGTTTGTGCCCTCAGGGATCTTTTCCAGCCAGGATTTGCCCCTGGAGTCCTGCAGGGCAGGTTTGAGCCCTCAGGGATCTTTTCCAGCCAGGATTTGCCCCTGGAGTCCTGCAGGGCAGGTTTGTGCCCTCACAGGTATTTTCCAGCCAGGATTTGACTCTGGAGTCCTGCAGGGCTGATTTGTGCCCTCAGGGATCTTTTCCAGCCTGGATTTGCCCCTGGGGCTCTGCAGGGCTAGTTTGTGCCCTCACTGGTATTTTCCAGCCAGGATTTGCCCCTGGAGTCCTGCAGGACTGATTTGTGCCCTCAGGGATCTTTTCCAGCCAGGATTTCTCCCCCTCCAGACAGGATTTGCCTCTGTGGCTCTGCAGGGCTGGTTTGTGCCCTCAGGGATGTTTTCCAGCCAGGATTTGCCCCTGGAGCCCTCCAGGGCTGGTTTGTGCCCTCACGTAGGTCCCACGTGTGAAATCCATTCGGCTTCCATGACTCATTTGCTGTCCCAGGTTATGGAGGAGGAGCCAGAGAAACGCTGGAGTCAGCACGTTGGAATCCCAGATTCCACATGAAATCATGGCTTTGGATGAAAACCCCAAAGCCCTTCCCTGCCAGGGCTCCCGGCTCCCTGCACCCGGAATGAGTCTGTGATTAAGGCTGGCCCTAACAAAGCTGAGCTTGGTTTATTTCCACAGGAACAGGGACTAAATTAAGGTGAAAACAGCGCTTGGAATTGAAGTAACAAAGCAGATTTGTTATAAGGCTACCTTATAAAATAAATCAGAGCTGCTTTCCTTTTTTTTTAATGAGAAAAAAGAATCCTCTTCCAGAGGATGAATTTACACAAGGTGGAAAGGTTTGTTTCATAAGATCCCAGAAAGGTTTGTGTTGGAAGAGAGCTTAAAAATCACCTCATCCCACCCCCTGCCACGGGCAGGGACACCCCCCACTATCCCAGGGTGCTCCAACCTGGCCTTGGGCACTTCCAGGGATGGGAATTCCATCCCAGTCCCTGACAGGGAAATATTTCTCCCAATATCCCATCTAACTCTGTCCTCTGGAAGTTTGAATCCATCCCCCTTGTCCTGTTTGCCTCCCCACCCCGTCCCTTCCTCAGCACCTCCTCCTTCCTACCCCACCTGACCACAGCTGGGCTGTGATCCCGCCTGGAAGCTCCACGGCCCATTTCCCTACGATCCAGCGTCATTCCCGTTCATTTTCCACCCACAGAACATGAACATCCAGGTGGAGGACATCCGGATCCGCGCCATCCTGGCCACCTACCGCAAGCGGGTCCCTGTCACCGAGGGCTACGTGGAGGTGAAGGACGAGGGCACCTGGAAGCAGATCTGCGACAAGCACTGGACCATGAAGAATTCCCGGGTGGTCTGTGGCATGTTCGGCTTCCCGAGCGAGAGGAAATACAACACCAACGTCTACAAGTAAGGGCAGGGCTCGGTGGGAGCCACGGACACTCCTTGGAACACTCGGGGCCTTGTTCCAGTTGGAAATTGTCAGGTGGCACCGGGGACCCTGGGGTAGGAAAAGCTGCGACTGCTTCGTTCCTCCAGCCAGGATTTTCTGTCTGTATAAATATTCAGAATGTCCTGGTTTGTGCCCTCAGGGATCTTTTCCAGCCGGGATTTCCCCCCTCCAGCCAGGATTTCTCCCCCTCCAGCCAGGATTTGCCTCTGGGGCTCTGCAGGGCAGGTTTGAGCCCTCAGGGATCTTTTCCAGCCAGGATTTGTCCCTGGAGTCCTGCAGGGCTGGTTTGTGCCCTCAGGGATCTTTTCCAGCCAGGGTTTGCCTGGTGCAGGCAGGGGAGCCCTTTGATCCTCACCCTTTGGATGCAGACCTTGATGAGTATCAGTGTTTGACAGGGCCTGGAGTGGGACATGGGGCAGTTGGCCCAAAAAACCTTTTTATTTTGTAATTCCAGCTCGAGGATGAACATTTCCTCCAGCAGGGGTGGTTCTGTGTGGTGGGCAGGGGAGGGATGGGACCAAACTGCTCCCACTGTCCCAGTAAATCCATCAGCTGCGAGAAAATCATGGAATGGTTTGGGTGGGAAGGGATTTAAAGCCCATCCAGTGCCACCCCTGCCATGCCCAGGGACACCTCCCACTGTCCCAGGGTGCTCCAGCCTGGCCTTGGGCACTTCCAGGGATCCAGGGGCAGCCACAGCTGCTCTGGGAATTCCATCCCAGCCCGTCTCCACCCTCACAGGGAGGAATTCTTTCCCCATATCCCATCCAACCCTGCCCTGTGGCAGTTTAAATCCCCCTTGTCCTGTCATTCCATAATATACACAGTCTCCAACTGCTCACCCCATCCCTGCGCAGAAATCCAGAGGCTGGATCAGTTCTGGATGTGCTGGAAGCTCCAACCAAGTCCAAGTTGGAATAAAAGGAACCTTTCTTGTGCTCCCTTGTGCCCAGGTTCCCCCTTCCCACCCTGAGCGCAATTCCTGCCTGTGCATCCCAGATGGTGCTGGGAGAAGGATCCTCTGGGATCTCAGCGCTGCTTTTTCCCCCTAGATTTGTGGATTCCTATGAAACGAAGGAAGAAGCTGCTGATTTATAGGGAGAACGTTGTGTTTTCCAGAGCTGCAAGCGGAAAGGTTTAGGCTGCGTTTCCTGTTCCTTGGGAGCCAGGAGCTCTGGATATTTTTTTGTTGTCATTGCTTCATTTTGCTTTTTGTCACCAGCCCTCATCCCAGACCAGGCTCTTCCCACACTGTTCCCTAGGAAAAACACCCTGCAGCAGATGTAAAACAGTTCAAATGAAATTCTGTCTCGTTCCTTTCCTCCTCCGTGACCTGGGGAGCAGGAAAGCATCGGCTGCTTCAGGGGAGGGCTGAACGCTCCAGGCAGGAGCTGTGGTTTTCCTGCCTGCTCCTGCTGGCCTGTGGAATTGCTATTTCTGAACATTCCCTCTGGATCAGCCTGGCCACATTTCATTTCTTTCATTAGCAAGATCCTGACCCGTCAGAGAGGTCCTTGGCTTGGAGTAGCCCAAAGCCAGCACAGGGAAAACGTAAAATAAAGAACCCGCTGCGATTCTGTCTGCAGGATTCCCAGGGAGATGAGCAGGGCCTGGACACCGGTTTGAGGAGGGTTTGCTTTCCCTCAGACCCATCCCTGAGATTCCCATCCCCTGCAGGAGCAGGGAATAAATCACCTCCAGACAGACAAAGTAGATTTTTCCTGCTTCCAGTTGTGGCCTTTCCAAGAAAAGCATTAACTGGAGCATCTGGAGCCATCTGCCTTAAATAAACGGGTGCTCGGGAGCTGTCCTGTCTCTTGGACACATGGAAAAACTGACAGAAGGTTGTTCAGCATCAACTCAGCACTGCTGAAAATCCCAGTGAATTGAGCTGGAATTAGGAATGTGAAGTGTCCCCAAATCCCAGCCCAGGAGATCTCTGCTGCTGAAGAGCCTCAGCGCCCCAAAACCTCCCTCCCGTTCCTTGTTTTCGGCCTTGCTGGGTTCTGGCACCCACAAATATTTTGGAAAACACGCTGAGCATTATCCCAGGTTGGAAAAAATGGGGATGGCATTTTATTGGATGGGAGAGGCTCGTAAAGTCTTGGCAGCTGCACGGTTTTGTTTGTCAGCAGAGTTTAAAAGCCGAATTCTTCCTTGGGCCGCTTCCCTTTGTGCTATGGGCGGATGCATCACGTCCAACTGGTGTTACTGGGGTGGGAAAGCTCCCAGTTGTGGGCTGGGAGTGACCTTGGATTTGAGGTCAAGGGGCTGGGCTGATGACCAGTGGCACCTTCTCGCCCAGGCCAGGGGACGCTTGTCCCACGTGGTTTGTTCTGGACAGGGAAAGGCTCACCCTGGAGCTAAACCTGCTCTCCCTATGGATGTGAAGCCCCAGAAAAATCCTTTCTCCTCATTCCTCAGACTTTGCTCCCTCTAATTTGAGAATCCCCTTCTCCCAAGAGCAGATCCTGCTCCTGCTCCTGCTCCTGCTCCTGCTCCTGCTCCTGCTCCTGCTCCTGCTCCTGCTCCTGCAGGGAGAAAGGCTGGGATCAGGTTTCTGCTGGCCAAGGCTGCCCCTTCCCACATCCCCCCCGATCCCGCTGCCCCCGATCCCAGCCCTGCCTGCTGAGCTCTGCTCCTGCACAATGGTGGGAGGTGAAATGATTTGCAGATGGATCTCGCTTGAAAGAAAACAACTTAGTTCATCGTTGTCCCGCTGCCAGGGGTTTATTCCTGACTGTAACCCGGCCTCTGGAGCTGACAGCGCGATTTATGTTCGGAAATGAGACAAATCTAACGTTGATTCCCTGTTCTTGTTCGCTCCTCACCGTGGGTTTTACATAGGCACTGCTCTAACTCCTCCTCCCAATCCCTGCTCTGGCTGGGAAAGCAGAATTTAATGCATTTTGCTGCTGGAGAGAGGAGAAATCTGGGATCAGAGAGCTGGACCTGATGCCTTTTTGAAGCCTTTGTGAGTTGACAAAGGAATGGCTGGAGGAGCTCAGCAGCTCCAGGATCAATGTCAGTCCAAACCGCAGCTCCCAGCTTAACCAGTCTGCTCACCCATTATAAACCCGCTCAGAGGTGACAGGCAGTTCAGCACTTCAGTTCTTGTAGCAGGAACCCTCCTGGTTTGTTTTTTCCCTGGAAAAGCTGGGATGTGAAGGGCTTTGGCAGGCCTGGCTTCCCTCCCTCCCTCTCTCCCTCCTCCCTGAGGCTGAAAGCAGCACCTTGTTAACTCAAGGAATTTCCCAGGGGTTGAAACCTCTGCTCACAGCCCCGAGGAGCAGCTCCCCAGCCTCTGCTCAGTGCGATTGGCGTGAATTTTCCTGAATTTTTTGTGCAATCATTTGTTTTCTGCTCCCCCAACTCATGGAATCGGGGAATATCCTGAGGGCTCCTTACCCAACCCCTCCGCTCTTCCTGCAGCCCTTGGGCTCCACCTGTGCTTTGCTCAAAGCTTTTCTGGGATGCAGATCCTGCTCTCCTCACCAGTAGAAATGGTTTGAATTCCAGCCTGACCTGGAACTGGCCGAGCTCTCCCAGCAGGAATGTTCATTCCCACCTCTGACCTGAGCAGCGTCACCCTGGGCTCCCACTGATTCCAGTTGGGCCCTTTTGTGCTAAAAATGAAACATCAGCAAAGCCCCGAGTTTCTGCCTGCAGAGATCAGCTGAATTCTGCTTTTTTCACATTGATTCAGTCTGGGGACACGAGGTGGGGCTTCATTTCTCCCCAGCCTCCCAAGGGCTGTTAATACCATCCAGATGTTAATGCCTCATGAAATTTCCAGGATGAGGTCATTGTTTGCTATTCTAAGGCATCCCCATCCCTGCTTCCCTAAGTCAGGCTGTTCCTTGTCCGCTCTGGAGCTCATGGAGCTCTCTGGACCCTCTGAGAGGGGTGAAAATGCTCCTGCAGGTCCTCCCTTCCACCCTGAGCATAGCTGGGAAGTGGCTGCTGCTTTGTGTTGCCTCCTCCTTTGGTTTATTTCTAAAACTTTAACTCTATTCCTATTTTCCCATCCCTTTTCCCTCGATTCAGGGGTCCCTGACAGGTCTGAGGTGGGTTCTGACAGCCACTTTTCCCCACAGGACAGGCAGGGTCCTGTTGCTGCTGCCTGGGATGGATCCCGGCCCTGCTCCATCCTTTTCCAGCATCGTGGGATGCAATGGCAGCTCCCTCTCCAGCCCGGCTGGATCCATCCCCAACCTCTGCCCAGGGAGATCTGCTTCCAGCAAGGATTAGTCAGTGGCTGGGAGCCAGGAGAGGCTGGAAAAGTGCTGAGCTGGGCAGCAGAGCTCCGTGAGCAGAGGGGAGAAAAGTGTCCCCTCAAACATCTGTGACCCTGCAAAATCTGAATCCTAAAGGGATCAGCTGGGAAAACCTGGACCTGCCCAGTGGAGTTCCCAAAAAACCTCCTCAGAAAGGCTCTCTGCCCCTCTGGAGCTGCTCCCCAGGCTCTCTGTGCTGCACAAACCAGAACTGCTGCTTTTTCTCCCCAAATTCCACCCGCCTCGCTGTGCCATTTATCCCAGCTAATCCCTGGATCCCGGCTCTGCGTGGCAGAGACTCCTGGAATGAGGAGCAGCACCGGGATCACACGGAGCCACGTGGAGATCCCAGCAGGGCTTGGGCTCCCCTGAGCCTTCCCTGTGTTTTTTAACTCCTTTCTCAGGCTGACCTGACCCATATTCCCATTCCCCCAGCTCTCAGCTCCGGTAGGATGGAGCTGGATTCCGGAATCCTTTCCCTTCCCAGTTTATCACACGTGCCCCTTCCTCCTCAGGAGTGCCTGGAGCAGCTCCAGGCAGTCTGGGAGCGAGAAGCAGGAGCTGCTGCCAACAACAAGTCAGAGAGGAATTGCTCCTGCTCTCGGAAATTGCTCTCAGGCTCACAGTTGTTAACACTGAGGCTCGGAGAGGCTTTGGATTTCTCCCAATCCCAGCTGATAGCTGCTGGTCAGCAAAAGGGGAAGTTTTTTTGGGAAGCTTTGGAAGTTTTTTTTCCTCCAGCCCAGTCATCTGCACAAACCCTCTTTGTCCATTTGGAATTGGCTGATCCCTGTCCCTGCGTGGGGTGGGATCTCTGCTCCTGGGAATGTGTCATTTGCTGCAGCTGCACCTTTGGTTCCTACTCTGATTTCTCAGTTTTCGCAGGGGATTTATTTCCTCTCAAGTGGTTGGACTCGATGATCTTGGAGGTCTTTTCCAGCTGGAATAATTCCATGTTTTTAAATGTCACCTCAACAGAGTCATGGTGTGGATGAACAGATCAGCTTCCAAATAATCCTGTCCAATCCCCACTTCACCTCAGGGCATTTTTCCTCCCAAAATTTAGCTCCATCAGTGCATTTTTTTTTTTTTTTGAAGGATTCCTAATTTTCCCCTTCTCCTCGATTCCTTTCAGGATGTTTGCCAGCAGAAGGAAGCAGCACTACTGGGCGTACTCCATGGACTGCACTGGGAACGAGGCTCACATTTCCAGCTGCAAACTGGGAAACCACCTGACGGGGGGCACTGGGAAGAACAGCACGTGTGACAACGGGATGCCGGCGGTCGTCAGCTGCGTCCCCGGCCGGGCCTTCGCCCCCAGCAGCCACAGCGGCTTCCGAAAGGCCTTCAGGCAGGAGGTGAGCAGGGAGCAGGCACAGCCTGGCCTGGAATGCCAAAATGGCTTGGAAAAGCCTTAAAAATCAGCTAATCCCCCCCCCTCCCCCGCCATGGGTAGGACACCTTCCGCCAGCGTTGTTCCATCCTGGCTTCGGGCACTTCCAGGGATCCAGGGGTAGCCACAGATTCTCTGGGAATTCCATCCTGGCCCCTCACCACTCTCAAAGAGGACAATTTCTCCTGAATATCCAACCTAATCCTACTCTGATAAAAGCCTGGGAGGGAACGACTCTGGGAACAGTGGACCTTAAGCCCATCTTATCCCATCCCCTGCCATAGGGACACCTCCCACTGTCCCAGGCTGCTCCAACCTGGCCTTGGGCACTTCCAGGGATCCAGGGGCAGCCACAGCTCCTCTGGGAATTCCAGCCCAGCCCCTCCCCACCCTCACAGCCAGGAGTTCCATCCCGATATCCCATCCATCCCTGCCCTCTGGCAGTGGGAAGCCGTTCCCTGTGTCCTGGCCCTCCAGGCCCTCCTGCCCAGCAGATTCCCAGAGTTCAGAGCTGTTCCTGCAGCACTCACAGACGGATGGGAAAATGGAATCGTGGAATGGTTTGGGTGGGAAGGGATTTAAAGCCCATCCAGTGCCACCCCTGCCATGGGCAGGGACACCTCCCACTGTCCCAGGCTGCTCCAGCCTGGCCTTGGGCACTGCCAGGGATCCAGGGGCACCCACAGCTCTTCTGGGAATTCCACCCCATCCCCTCCCCACCCTCCCAGGGAAGGAATTCCTTCCCCATATCCCATCTAGCTGCCAATTAGAGCAGGAAACCTCTGGGGCTGTAACCATCCACCACCAGAATTCCCACAAGGTGCCGCAGCCACGAGGGCCCCTCTGGCATCCCCAGCACGCCCAGCTCAGCTCCCACCCGCACAGATTCCAGGCTCTTTCCTCCCTCTCCCACCTCCAAAGGGTGGGAGAGCGGCTCCCACGGCAGCTGGCAAAGCTGCGAGCGAGGAGTGACCGAATCCCGGGCTCTGGCTCCTGTTGGAGCCGCTTGGGCCGAGCCAGCGGAGGCCGTGCCCGGCTGTGCTGTTCCAAAGGCACGGGAATTCTGCTGGATTGCTCTTCCCCGTGGAAATCAGCCGGCGTTTCCTCTGCCTCCGTGGCCTCGGCGAGGAAATGCCCTGAGGGAAAACACGGGCGAGGTTGGAAAGCTGGGTTTGTTTAGTCTAGCGAGGTGTGAAAATCCCGGGAGGTGCAGAAGGGTTGGAAAACAAGGCTGGAGTTGGACATTGCCGGTGTCGGGGGCTAGGAAAGGACAGCTTAACATGGCAGAGGTGGGTGCCAAGGGAAATATTCCAGCTGCAGCCTTGGGATAGAGGGGGAATCTTGGGAGGCTTCTCACAGGAGGAGGTTTTGCTGTGGATTTTGTGGCTGCACCCCCAGGGCGGCTGTGCCTGAGTGGGTTTAGGGGAATCTTTGGGCTTTTTCCAGGTGCCAGCACCTCTGTGGTGGGAATAATGCAACCCCTGCCTGGATCCCAGCCTCCTGCCTTGCAGGATTTAGGCCCGGGAGGTGAAAGGTTTTGTAAATCATTGTTAATCTCCCGAGCCACACGCGCTGCCAAGTAACTCCTTAAGCCTTTGTTTAGGCTTTGGGTGTCCTTGGTGTGACCCCAGCCTGGAGAAAGTGCTCCAGGCACGCTCCCAGTCGGAAAAGTGAAGGATTTTTGGTGTTTTCACGCTTAAAACTTTGCTCCCACGGCCAAAACTCAGCTCTCAGATGCAGCAGGAGTTGGCAGCTCCCTGCTTGGCATTGGGGGGAGGAGTAGGTGATTAACAGGTAATAATTAAATAATACAAACCCCGAAATGAGTGCAACTGGAGCTGCCACTCAGCTGGGTACTTCTGACTGCAAAAGCCGGATCTTTTTTTCCACTTCTCATTCATTATTTATTATTTCTTTATTATTTATTACCATTATTTATTAGATATTATTTATATATTATTATTGCTCAGAACCGAGCACTTAGGCAGGTTTTATGGGGCTTGAGCTCAACGTTGGTCCTGGATTAAGCCAGGAGCCTGGGCTGGAGATGTGAGCAGCAAATAAACCCCTTTAGGGCAGCCAGGGGCTGAGAGCTGGGCACTGGCAGGCTCAGGGCCATTCCCAACCCTCCTGCAAGGCTCCCAAGAGATATAAAACTGGTTTTTACCATATTCAGCCCAGGACAGGAAAAGGCTCCTAAGCCCAAGCACCTGCAGAGAACTGGGATGGGTTTTTTTATTCCCTGCCCACACGTGAGGTGTGAGAAACAAATCTGTGCTCACCAAAATCCCTGCAGAGGTTCCTGCAGTTGGAACGATGTGATGGATGTTTTTAAGGTGTCTCAGGTGATTCTAGGAAAGGTTTTAGGCCCAGCTTTCCACAAATAACCCCCGTAAAGGACGGAGGTGCCACTCCCAGGCTGCGGTGACCCCACTCCTGCCTCTGTCTCTTCCAGCAACCCCTGGTGAGGCTGAAAGGAGGAGCCAACACCGGGGAAGGCCGGGTGGAGGTGCTGAAAAACGGGGAGTGGGGGACAGTGTGCGACGACAACTGGAACCTGGTGTCGGCCAGCGTGGTGTGCCGGGAGCTGGGCTTCGGCAGCGCCAAGGAGGCCATCACGGGAGCCAGGCTGGGCCAAGGTAAGGACCTCCACAGCTCCAGGAGCTCCTGGTGCCCTGAGTTACAGAGCATTCCGCCCTCAGGGACATCCCATAATTGAGGGCACGGCGGATTTTTGTCGGGATGTTCGGTTTGGGGAGCAGGAATTTTTTTTCCCTTACCTTCATAAAGTCTCTTGGGGCCAGACTGGAATTATGTGACTTAAAAAGATTCCCTGAAAAAAAGTCTGGGGATGATGAGTTTGACCTTTTGCTCAGGCAGCTGTTCCAGTAATTAATTCTTAATTATCTCATCTGCTGCTCTGAAATTCCCTTTGAGCCCTCTAGAACCACACCATGGAGTAATGCATTACTAGAAGGTTCCTGGCAAAAAACGAGTCCTGGAGCCAGACTTCAAATGCTCCAATTTAAGACCAGGACAGTAATTTAGCTCATTATAAACAGAAGGGCATTTGAGCAGCTCATAGCCAGGTTTGGGTTTGGATTTCCTGTCTTTGGGAGTTGGTTTAAATTCCAAAATGTGGTCAGTGGTGAGTCAAAGGCGAGCTGAAACCACCTGGTGATTCCCACACCTTGTTCCCATGGTGGAGACCCAAAAAAAAAATGACACCAAACCCTCCTTGTGGGAATAACCCCAAAAAACTGACACCAAATCCTTGTTGTGAGGATAAAGGAATGGGAGAAATTTTGAGAATGAAGGAATGGGGGAAATTTTGAGAATAAAGGAAGGGGGGAAATTTTGAGAATGAAGGAAAGGGGGAAATTCCTTCCAGTTGGAGAAAGGGAGGGAAGGAAACAACACGTGGGTGTCCCAAGTCTGGGAAGCTCTAAAACATGACCTGTCCGCTGGATTTGCCAAAAACCCTCTTGTGGTGGGATGGAATCTGCTGATGTGTGGAACGGGATGGAGGAACCAGCTCCATCATCCTGGGGTGGGTGGAAGTGGCTGCCACGTGGGGGAGCAGAACGTGGAACACGCTGTTCCTGCCACATCCCACAGCCTGGAATCTCCCCCCACGCGCTTCCCTTTCTTTTAACGCTCACAATCCATCAGTGCTCCCTGTCAGGAGCATCCCTTGGGATGGGGGACGTCCCTCCGGCAGCCAGAGCGTCACGTTTTGGTTGGAAAAGGAGCTTTTGTTGGCCCTGGATGTGCAGGGAGCTCTCCAAGCTCTCAAGGCCGTGTCCTTGTTTGCACTTTTGTTTGGTTCCAGCTGCATCCCGGGGAATTTGGGTGTTCTGAGGCTGCTTTGAAGGATCAGCCTCACCGTGGGTGCGAAGGGGTTGAATTGCACAGGGTAAATCAGCTCCCAGTGCTTTAACTGGGAGTCCCAGTTAGGGCAGAGGGGGAGAGCAGAGCCTTCCACAGAGCTTGGGCTGGGGGAGGAGGGTTTATCCCACCTTTATTAATTGGCAACAATTAATTAACAACAGATTAAACAACTCATTCTTATTCCCACAAGAGGGGAGACACTGAGCCCAGAGCTCATGGATGTGCTGATGTCCTGCGAGGGAGAGCATGGAATTAAACTCCAGGGAGTAGGTGAAGGCAAGTGTTGGAAGGACAGGCCAAATCCTGGTGGTTTTAAGTGCGATGGCATGGGAGGAAGTTCAGTTTTCCTCACATTTCATCCCATTTTGGCTCCATTTCAGTGCCCCCATTGCCATAATTTCCCCAAGAAGAGCAGCCCTGCCAGGGTTCTGTGGCTCACTGAGGCCCTGCCCTTGTCCTTTGTCATCTTTGTCATCCTCGTCATCCTCATCATCCCACTGGAATGACTTTGCCAGGCTGGGAATGTCGGTCTGGATCTCTCCTGCATTCCTGGAACTTCCCCCTCCAGCTCCGGTCAAGGCACTCCTCCCTCTCAGCCCCTCGGTGGCTGCAGAATGACCAGGAAGTGCTGCCAGCTCCAGATGGGAACCACAAACAGGATTTTAATGAGAGAGAGGCAGAACAAAAACGGGACGAGATTCCCATTCCCCAGCAGCCTCCCCCGGGAATGTCCTCCCACCCTGCCCACATGTGGCGTGAGGGTGGACACAGGGCTGCCCAGGGTGCCCAAACCCCACGGACTGTGGGTGAAATGGAGCCCAGCACATTCACATCTCCGCCTTGGTCGTTCTTTCCCAGCACTTTTGGCAGTTCCCTTCCATGTTTTTCTGATGGAAATTCCGATTTTCTGCTGCCGCTCATCCTGGGAGGACCCAAATTATTCCATTTCTGTCCCAGCACCTCGAGCCCCTTCTCTGCAGTTGTTCACTGCTGTTTCCCTCAGCTTTCTGCCCCAGATTTCTTTTCCTGACCCCTCATCCCTCCCCGTGGGTGTTTTATTCCCAGCCAATGTGCCGATGTCCCGGTTAAATGTCAGGCCTTGAGCGGGAGCAGATCCCAGCACAAAGACCCAGCCAAAAGGTCACCAAATTGGTGAATTCCTACAGCTGAAGTTTGTAAATGATGGAACAGTGGAAATTTGGCTTTTCCTGGGATTCCTGCATGCTGGAGTCACAGGGAATACTGGAAAGAATTTAACGGTGGAATTATTAACCATAACCTCACGGCTTTTTGTTTTATTTTTACAAGAAATCAGCAGATTTTTTCCAAGTTCTGAATGCTGGAGGTCACTGTGGTATTAACAGCCTGCTGGGGATGTTCCCTCACCACCCAAAAGGACTTTTTTTCCCTGTTTTTCCCCAAGGAATGGGTCCCATCCACCTGAATGAGATCGACTGCACGGGCTTTGAGAAGTCGGTCACGGACTGCAAGTTCAACACCGAGTCCCAGGGCTGCAACCACGAGGAAGATGCTGCTGTGAGGTGCAACGTGCCAGCCATGGGCTTCCAGAACCAGGTGAGGAGCTGAGGGATCCAGGTGTGAGGGAATTTCGGGCAGGAATCGGGCAGGAATCGTTTCACCCAAGCCATGAGTATTTGGTTTAGGTTTTCCCTAAAAAAGGAGGGAAAATGAGGAGGATGCTCCCTTTTTGTGCTGAGTTTTGAGCTCCTCTGGACATGCCAGAAGTTTATAAATGAGGAAGGCCAGGTTGGATGGGGCTTGGAGCAGCCTGGGAGAGTGGAAGGGGACCCTGCCCACGGCAGGGGGTGGAATTAAATGATTTTTAACCCAATTGTCAACCTTTTCCAACCCAGCCATTCCATGATTCTGTGCTGACTGCACAAACCAGACACAGATTCCTCTGAATGCTCCTTCCAAGGGTCTAAAGGAGCAGGGAAGGGAAGCTTTCCCAGGGAATGTTATTCCTGCAGCTGGTCCAACCCACTTTGAGCTGCTGGGCTTGGCTGGACCATCCCCTGCCAAAGTGAGAGAAGAACTGAACTCCCTGAGCTCGAGCCCTGAGGAGACTCCGAGTGCTGCTCGATTCCTGCACGGTTTTCCAGTGCCTTCCCCGGGACACGATGCTGCCCAACCCGAGTGCCCTGAGTCCTGTTCCCTAGGGATGGGTTGGGAATGTGTTCATGCAGTCTTGTCAGAATTCCTTTTTGCCAGCCAGAATTCCCTCTGGCGGGGGAAAACCCTCACCAGGATTTCTCCAGCTCTGTGCTAAAGGCGGACCTCTCCTCTCCTCTCCTCTCCTCTCCTCTCCTCTCCTCTCCTCCTCCTCTCCTCTCCCTCCTCTCCTCTCCTCTCCTCTCCCTCCTCCTCTCCTCTCCTCTCCTCTCCTCTCCTCTCCCTCTCCTCTCCTCTCCTCTCCTCTCCTCTCCTCTCCTCTCCTCTCCTCTCCTCTCCTCTCCTCTCCTCTCCTCTCCTCTCCTCCTCCTCCCTCTCCTCTCCTCTCCTCTCCTCTCTCTCCTCTCCCTTCCCTCCTCTCCTCTCTCTCTCTCCTCTCCCCCCTCTCCTCTCCTCTCCTCTCCTCTCCCTCTCCTCCCTCTCTCCTCTCCTCTCCTCTCCTCTCCTCCTCTCCTCTTCCTCCTCTCCTCTCCTCTCCTCTCCTCTCCTCTCCTCTCCTCTCCCCCACTCCCATCTCCTGGATCCCTCCTGGAACTTCCAGTTTGTCACTGTCCAGCTGAGGATATTCAATGATTCCAAACTCCCTGCATTGTTGAGGAACAAACCTTCTCCCCCACCCGCGCCCTTTCCTTTGGGGCTTTCCCATGGATTTACGGGTTTTGTGTCCTGCAGCTTCGCCTGAGCGGGGGCCGCAACCCCTACGAGGGCCGTGTGGAGGTGCTGGCCGAGCGCAACGGCACCCTGAGGTGGGGCACGGTCTGCAGCCACAACTGGGGCACCGTGGAGGCCATGGTGGTGTGCCGGCAGCTGGGGCTGGGCTTTGCCAGCCACGCCTTCCAGGTGAGCCCCCGACCCGCCCCGAGCTGGGGTCACATCTGGATGGGTGGGGTGGGGGGTGCTGGAGGAGGGTTATCCCAAAAAGAGCTTCGTGGGTTGAGCTGGAGAGACCCTGAGGGTGAAAGCTCGTTCCTGTGGAGGTGGGAATTTGGAGCAGAAGGAGCTGGGGCAGTTCTGTTGTTTTCTCAGAGCTCAGGTTTCCCGACATTCCCCGATCCCTGCTTGGGCTGATGGCTGCCTGCAGGTTCTTGTCCCTTCCTGAAATGCAGAGGTCGGGTTCAAACTGGTGTCAAGGCACCTGAAAAAATGGGATTTTGCTCCTGTAGCTGCTCCAGTGTGCAGCCCTGAGCAGCAAGGCTGGATCCAGCTCCATGAATTGCTGGTATTCCCTGCTCCTCTCCTGCCCCAAACCTGCCCCTGCTTGTGCCTGGCCGGGGGTGACACCTCAGTTTTACCCCATCCCTGGCAGTGTCCCAGGCCAGGCTGGATGGAGCTTGGAGAACCTGGAATGGTGGAAGGTATCCCTGCCCTATGGCAATGAGCTTTAAGGTCCCTTCCAACTCAAACCATTCCATGATTTCTGCCACCCTGGGCTCATGGACAGATCCCAACCATTCTCCATGGATCTGCCGGTCCCCAGGGATCACTCTGGGGTTGGATACCCAGCAGGAAGGAGCTCCTGGCAGGAGCTGCCCACGTGCTGCTGCAGCAATTCCCCTGCTCCAGCTGGTTCCTCCAGCTGATTCCCCCCATCAGATCCCGGGAGCTGAGGATCTCCCTGTCCCTGAGCGCCGGCCTTTCCGACTGCCTGCCTCTGTTGACCACAGCCCTGAGAGTCCAGCGAGGAACGAGGAGTTTTTTCCTTGAGCTGAGGCTGCTGGAATTTGGAACAGAAAAGGCCCTTATGCTGCCCCAGCTCGGGAGCATAAAGCCCCAGTGTGCAGAACAGGGCAGCCCTGTGTGCTCCCGGCCTTCCCAAGCAGCCGGGGGCAAATGGGAGCCGTGGGACACCGGGGTTTTCTTTTCCTGGAAACGTCCTCCCAGCTTGGACACGGACAGATCTGATTGGATTTTTTTTAAAGTTTTCTCCCCTCCCCGTCTCCCAAGCTTTGGGGTTGGGTGTTAATGTGGTGTCATTCCTGTTAGGTTTTGTAAATGATGAGAAGCAATGGAATTTCATCAGGAAGTGGAACGATGGGACAAGGGGGAATGGCTTTCCCACTGCCAGAGGGCAGGGTTAGGTGGGATTTTGGGAAGGAATTCTTCCCTGGGACAGCAGTGAGGTCCTGGGCTGGAATTCGCAGAGGAGCTGTGGCTGCCCCTGGATCCCTGGAAGTGTCCAAGGCCAGGTTGGAGCACCCTGGGACAGTGGGGGGTGTCCCTGCCTTGGCACTGGATGGGTTTTGTAAGGATTTGGTGACAAACCTTCTGCTTCCCTGAGTTCCCTGCTCCAGCATCCTTTGGCGAGATCCTCCTCCTGGATAATGTGGGGTCTCGCCCTGATCTTCCTCAAAGGGAGAACCCACCTTTTAGGCGGGTAAATATTCCCCTAAGAGCCACCAAACCCCAAGCAATGTGTGCAAATGCCTTTTCCTGCCTTTTTATTTTTGTGCCCAGGAAACGTGGTACTGGCACGGGGACGTCAGCGCTGACGACGTGGTCATGAGCGGGGTCAGGTGCTCGGGGACGGAGATGTCCCTGTCCCACTGCCGGCACGACGGGGCCCACGTGTCCTGCCCCAGGGGAGGGGGACGCTTCGGGGCCGGCGTGTCCTGCTCCGAGAGTGAGTCACTCGGGATTTCTTGCACCTCGGCACGAGGGGTGTGCCCGAGGAATGGGGTGACCTGGATACGTCAAACAGCGGCAAATTCTTCCTCCCAGAGAGGCTTTGGCTGGGGCTGCCCCATCCCTGGAAGTGTCCAAGGGCAGCTTGGAGCAAGATGGGATTGTGGAAAGTGTCCCTGCCTGTGGCAGGGGGTGGGATGGGATTTAAGGTCAATTATTCCCATATAATGAATTGTTCCCCCCCCCCCCAGGTTTTTCCTACTCAGAGTAGGATTAGGCTGGATGTTCAGGAGAAATCCTTCCCTGTGAGGCTGGGGAGGGGCTGGGATGGAATTCCCAGAGGAGCTGTGGCTGCCCCTGGATCACTCTGGAAGTGTCCAAGGCCAGGTTGGGAAGGGCTTGGAGCACCCTGGGATAGCGGGAGGTGTCCCTGCCCATGGGATGGGATGGGATTTAAGGTCAACTATTCCCATATGGTGAATCATTCCTCCCCAGGCTTTTCCTACTCAAACTCAGAGTAGGATTAGATTGGAGAAACTGTTCTCTTTGAGAGTGGGGAGGGGCTGGGATGGAATTCCCAGAGAATCTGTGGCTGCCCATCCCTGGAAATGTCCAAGGCCAGCTTGGAGCACCCTGGGATGGTGAGAGGTGTTGCAGCTGGGAAGTGGCCGAACCTTGAGACCCCTTCCCAACAACCCATTTGCACAGCGCATCCTCCACCTCCAGCAGCCACTTTTGAGGTGGCTTTATTGAATTTATTGAATTTAAACCTTTCTTCCCTGCTCCAGCCGCCCCTGACCTGGTGCTGAACGCGGAGCTGGTGGAGCAGACGGCCTACCTGGAGGACAGGCCCATGTTCCTGCTGCAGTGTGCCCTGGAGGAGAACTGCCTGGCCAGCTCTGCCCACAACACCTCGCTGACCTCAGGCTACCGGCGCCTGCTGCGCTTCTCCTCCCAGATCCACAACAACGGCCAGTCCGACTTCAGGCCCAAGAACGGCCGCCACGCCTGGGTGTGGCACGACTGCCACCGGTGGGTGCCACACACGGGGCTTGGTGGCCCCGGGGGCAGGGATGAGACACTTCAGTTCTGCCCCGGATTGCACCTCGGTTTGCTGGCTGTAGGCAGCACTCCCTGAATTTTGGGATTAAATTTGCTGGTTGTAAGCAGCATTCCCTGAATTTTGGGATGGTTTGCTGGCTGTAAGCAGCATTCCCTGAATTTTGGGATTAAAGGCACCTTGGTTTGCTGGCTGTAAGCAGCATTCCCTGAATTTTGGGATTAAGTTTGATGGTTGTAAGCAGCATTCCCTGAATTTTGGGATTAAAGGCACCTCGGTTTGCTGGTTGTAAGCAGCATTCCCTGAATTTTGGGATTGTTTGCTGGCTGTAAGCAGCATTCCCTGAATTTTGGGATTAAAGACACCTTGGTTTGCTGGCTGTAAGCAGCATTCCCTGAATTTTGGGATTAAATTTGCTGGCTGTAAGCAGCATTCCTTGAATTTTGGGATTAATTTTGCTGGTTGTAAGCAGCACTTTCTGAATTTTGGGATTGTTTGCTGGCTGTAAGCAGCATTCCCTGAATTTTGGGATTAAAGGTACCTCAGTTTGCTGGTTGCAAGCAGAATTCCCTGAATTTTGGGATTAAAGGTACCTCAGTTTGCTGGTTGCAAGCAGAATTCCCTGAATTTTGGGATTAAAGGCACCTCGGTTTGCTGGTTGTAAGCAGCATTCCCTGAATTTTGGGATTAAGTTTGCTGGCTGTAAACAGCATTCCCTGAATTTTGGGATTACAAACACTCGCTCCCAAGGGAAAAATCAGGGCCTGTGACCACAGTCTGGAGATTAAAGTCTCAACATTCCATGTCCAGCTAATCCCAGATAGGCCCAGCCCAGCTGATGTTGTTGACAGAGTTGTCACATTCCCAAAGCACAGCATCCCTCTTTGGAGCTGGCTGTAAGCAGCACTCGCTGGATTTTGGGATTAAACTGTGCCATTTGTGGGGTTTCTGCAGGAATTAGGGCCGGGCCTGCAGCCTGTGCCCGGGGCTGGAGTGGGGGAATTCCCTGGGTCTGAAACAGCCACTGGCACTGGAGAGGAGGGAAAGGAGAGGAATTCTTTCTGTCTGAGCTGTGGGAAAGGCAAGATGGGGGTTTGAGGGGAGATTTTGGGGCGTGGGGGAAGGTGGGGTTGTGGGGAATTAGAGATGGAGCAGCTCTGCCGGGTGGAAAGGCTGAGGGAATTGGGAATGCTCAGCCTGGAGCAGGGAAGGCTCCAGGGAAGGCTCCCAGTGCCTGAAGGGGCTCCAGGAGAGCTGGAGAGGGACTTGGGATAAGGGAGGGAGGGACAGGACCCAGGGAATGGCTTCCCACTGTCACCTCTGACAGCAGAGAAACTGCCTTAATCCAGTGGGAGTTACAGCTAAAAAAACAGGGATATGGGCAAGAAAAGTGTGGAGCTTCCCTTTGGAGACATGTGTGTGCATGTCCCACCCCTGGAAGTGCCCAAGGAGACGCTGGACAGGGATGGGAGCAATGGATGTGCAGCAATTCCCCACCCTCTGATGCCACCTTTTATTGGGAAGGGAAATTGCACTGGGCTGGGCAGCAGCATTAGAGGAAATAAATGGGATATTGGGATATTGGGAAGGAATTCCTCCATATGAGGAGGGGAGGGGCTGGATGGAATTCCCAGAGGAGCACCTGGATCCCTGGAAGTGTCCAAGGCCAAGCTGGAGCAACCTGGGATAGTGGGAGGTGTTCCAGGTGGCAGGGGGTGGATGGGATGGGATTTAAATCCTTCCAACTCATTCCAACCCATTCCTTGATTTTGTGACACCTGGGAACGCTGCACCCACCACATGCAGAAAAATGCAGCCACCTGAGCAGTTTCTCACCTGGAAAAGGACCCCAAAATGCTGGAATTCTGCATTTTCCATCCATCTCAACCCCACTAAAACTGTCAGTGGCTGGGGAGGTGTTTTGTGCTTATTTTTTTATAGAAATTCACCCCATAAATGCATCGTTTTTCAAGGAATTCAGACAGTTTTGGGTAAACCAAGGGAGGAAAGGGAGCTGGAAGCCATCCAGGTGCTCTGGTGTGAAAGGAGGGCTGGTACAAGGTGGATTTTGCTCTATTTTGGGGGGAAAGGGAATGAAATAAGTCCATGCACAGCTCCTGTCCTGTTTTAAAAACTGGGGAAACCACCAGAGTGGTAAATTTTAAATCTAAAAGTCCTTTCTAATCTTCCCAAAGAGCTGAGTGAGGTGAAAAAGGGGGAACTCGGAGCAATTTTGGACACCGTGGAAGTGAGGTGGCATGGGAAAGGGTGAGGAGGAGGCCAGCAGCCATCTGTGCTCCAACCTGGATCCCATTTGGACAGACAGGGATGAACTCAATCCCTCTTCAATCTTTCCAGGCTGTGAACAGGGAGTGTAAACAGCCCTGGAGTGACTCAGACATAGCTCAGAAACTGAGTCAGGCTTGAGAAGCTCAAACTCATCAAATTCGGGGATTTGAGCCAAATCTGCCTCAGATCAACAGCCCGGCCTTGGCCTTGGGGCTCAGCTTTGCCTCCTGCCCCGGGAGCTCCTGTTTGCTTGGATTTGGATGTGGAAGTAGAATAAAAAATGGGAAAGACCCTGAGCAGGGAGTGCGAAATGATTTTCATTCTGGCAGGTGGCAATTTGTGGATTTTGGGGGGTTTTTTTTAGTGAAGGGAAAAGCAGGGAAAATTTCCTCCCCTTCCCTCCTTGCTCCTCCCCTATCTGTAAATCCATGAGCAGTGGTGGGAGTGGAAGTGTTTAAGCCTTGATTATTTTTCCAGCTGGGAAGGAGAGGATTTATGCCCCATTTTCTCCTTTTTAAAAAAAAAAAAAAAAAATTAAAGCAATTGGTTCTCAATTAGGCCCTGTCTGGGCCTCACTCTGAGCTGAGCTTTGCAGATGGGCCCAGCTGGGTGTCAGTGCAGGGTTCCAGGGCTGGGATAGGCATTCCCAGAGCTGGGATAGGCATTCCCAGAGCTGGGATAGACATTCCCAAAGCTGGGATAGGCATCCCTATAGCTGGGATAGACATTCCCAGAGCTGGGATACCCATTCCCATATCTAGGGCAGACATTCCCAAAGCTGGGATACCATTCCCATATCTAGGACGGGACATTCCCAAAGCTGGGATAGGCATTCCCATATCTAGGGCAGACATTCCAAAGCTGGGAATACCATTCCCAGAGCTGGGGTGACACTGAGTGATTTAAGGTTCCCCCTCCGGTTGTTTCCCCTGTCCCTCACGCTCTGGGTTTGCTCCCAATTCCAAGGCCGGGCTCAAATCCAAGGTGTTGCATCAGCATAACCTGCCCTGCTGTGCCCAGCCCTGACCACGTGGAGCCACAGCTGGGCTTAATCCGGTATTTCCAGCTCATTCCCTGCTCTGCCAACACCCATGGAGTCCAAGCTCAGCTTAATTCTCTGCTGAGCCAGCAGTGGGGCATAAAAACCCCGATGTCCCCCGAGTCCAACGTCACCCAAACCCTGCTGGGTCTGACTTTGCTAATCCGGGATCTAAACGCAGACTCTGGGCTCGCTCCTGGCTTTTGCTGTGCCCAGCAGTGCTGGAATGTTCCCCAGGCTGGGCTGACACCGACACTTCCCAGTTTAAAACCAGGAAAGGTCTCCTGTGTGAGAGTCCAGCTCTGAGCAAGGTGAGAGAGAAGCTGGTCCAGAATGCTGATAAATTCACATTCTGCTGCTGAAAAAAATTTAATACATTATAATTAATTAATTAATAATATTGATTGGTTTGATGGATTGATTTAAAAATTAATAAATAAAAGCAGCTGGTCTGGGCACACCCAGCTCTGTGGGGAATATTCCTGGGAATGATGGGGCTGCTCCAAGGGATGACCTAGGGGATTTTTTCCCCCTTCCTGCCACTGTAAAACACCGTGATCCCACAAAAGCTGGAGCAGGACTCTTCCCTGGAACAGCTTTAGCACTTTATAAATGTCCCAGGCCAGGCTGGACGGGGCTTGGAGCGACCTGGATAGGGGGAGGTGTCCCTGCCATGGACAGGGCTGGAATGGGATGATCCTAAATCCCTCCCCATCCAACCAGTCTGGGATTCCATGTAAATAAACACCCAGAGGGCAGCAGGAATGGGGTGATGGAGCCACCCAGGATTATCCCCAGGAATATTCCTGGCTGGATTTCTCGCACTCCTGCAGCTCCACTCGGCCCCCTCAGGCCCTGGTAATGAAAGGGTTTTCCCTCGGGATAACTGTCCCTGTGTGCGCCCCACAGGCACTACCACAGCATGGAGGTGTTCACCCACTACGACCTCCTGAACCTCAACGGCACCAAGGTGGCCGAGGGACACAAGCGCCAGCTTCTGCCTGGAGGACACGGAATGCGAAGCAGGTCTGTGCCAGAGCGCCGTGTCCCGGGAATTCCCTCCTCTTCCCAAGCAAGGGATGACAGCTGCCAAGGGCTGAATGTGGCCTGGCAGGAGCCAGGAACCAGTCCTGGGAGGATGGGTGGGATGGAGGATGGAGGGATGGATGGAGGGATGGATGGATGGAGGGATGGATGGATGGAGGATGGATGGATGGATGGAGGATGGATGGAGGGATGGATGGAGGGATGGAGGGAGGGATGGATGGAGGGATGGATGGATGGAGGAGGGAGGGAGGGATGGATGGATGGATGGAGGGATGGAGGGAGGGATGGATGGATGGAGGGATGGATGGAGGGAGGGATGGATGGATGGATGGAGGAGGGATGGAGGGATGGATGGATGGATGGATGATGGATGGATGAGATGGATGGATGGATGGATGGAGGGAGGATGAGGGAGGGATGGAGGGAGGGATGGATGGGGGGGATGGATGGATGGATGGATGGATGGGATGGATGGATGGATGGATGGATGGGATGGATGGACGGATGGATATGGAGGATGGAGGATGGATGGATGGATGGATGGATGGATGGAGAGGAGATGGATGGATGGATGGATGGATGATGGATGGATGGAGGGACGGATGGATGGATGGATGGATGGATGGAGAGGAGATGGATGGATGGATGGAGGGATGGATGGAGGATGGATGGATGGAGGATGGATGGATGGATGGGATGGATGGATGGGATGGATGGATGGGATGGATGGATGGGATGGATGGATGGGATGGAGGGATGGATGAGGATGGATGGATGGATGGATGGATGGATGGATGGATGGATGGATGGAGGGATGGATGAGGGATGGATGGATGATGGATGATGGATGGATGGAGGGATGGATGGATGATGGATGATGGAGGGATGGAGGGATGGATGATGGATGATGGATGATGGATGGATGGATGATGGATGGATGGATGGATGGATGGATGGATGGATGGATGGATGGAGGGATGGATGGATGGAGGGATGGATGGAGGGATGGATGGAGGGATGGATGGATGGATGGATGGAGGGATGGAATAGATCGATGGGACAGACAGATGGAATGAGATGTACAGACGGATGGATGAATGGAATGGAATGGACAGACAGATGGACGGATGGACGGATGGGAACCCCAAGGTCCCCGGTTCTCTTTCCACCCTCAGCTCCCTCCATCCCAACTCTGAGCTGCTCCAAAACCCCAACTGTGCATTTTCTGCTCCCTGCCAAGCGAGGAATCCCAGAAGCCTCCAGCGCACGGGGTTGGAAGGGGGCAGCTCCTTAAACCTCCCCCTCACCACCACACCAGGACCTTAGCACTGCCCATGGGGAACAGCCAGGAATTTTCTGGGAATCCAGCTGTGGATTTAACACTTTTTGCCTTTAACTCTCATTTAGATGTGCAGAAACAGTACGAATGTGCCAATTTTGGGAGCAGGGATCACTGTTGGCTGCTGGGACGTTTATCGGCACGACATCGACTGCCAGTGGATCGACATCACCGACGTCCCGCCCGGGGATTACCTCTTCCAGGTGGGAAAAACAGCATTGTGACACTTGTCCTGCTTTTATCCTACCAGTTTTATCAAGAATTTACCAAATCAGTTGATTTGACACTTCCCACTTCTGTTTCTAAAGGGATTCTATTCCCAGATGCCTAAAAGGTAAAGGATTATCCAGCAGGATTACAAACACTCGCTCCCAAGGGAAAAATCAGGGCCCGTGACCACAGTCTGGAGATTAAAGTCTCAACATTCCATGTCCAGCTAATCCCAGATAGGCCCAGCCCAGCTGATGTTGTTGACAGAGTTGTCACATTCCCAAAGCACAGCATCCCTCTTTGGAGCTGGCTGTAAGCAGCACTCGCTGGATTTTGGGATTAAACTGTGCCATTTGTGGGGTTTCTGCAGGAATTAGGGCCGGGCCTGCAGCCTGTGCCCGGGGCTGGAGTGGGGAATTCCCTGGGTCTGAAACAGCCACTGGCACTGGAGAGGAGGGAAAGGAGAGGAATTCTTTCTGTCTGAGCTGTGGGAAAGGCAAGATGGGGGTTTGAGGGGAGATTTTGGGGCGTGGGGGAAGGTGGGGTTGTGGGGAATTAGAGATGGAGCAGCTCTGCCGGGTGGAAAGGCTGAGGGAATTGGGAATGCTCAGCCTGGAGCAGGGAAGGCTCCAGGGAAGGCTCCCAGTGCCTGAAGGGGCTCCAGGAGAGCTGGAGAGGGACTTGGGATAAGGGAGGGAGGGACAGGACCCAGGGAATGGCTTCCCATTGGAAAAGGGGAGATATGGATGGGATATTGGGAAGGAATTCCTGGCTGGGAGGGTGGGAGGGGCTGGGATGGAATTCCCAGAGCAGCTGGGGCTGCCCCTGGATCCCTGGAAGTGCCCAAGGCCAGGCTGGAGCCCTGGGACAGTGGGAGGTGTCCCTGGACATGGCAGGGGTGGCACTGATGGGCTTTGAGGTCCCTTCCAACCCAAACCATTCCAGGATTCCCTGACTGAGCCTTTATTCCCTGATCTGCCTTTATCCAAGTCATTGCTCTCTCTTTGCAAAACAATTTGTATTTTTATTTTCTGCTAAAAAAACCCCAAACCCTGCTGTAAAAAACAACTGATTGTGTATCCTGCCAAATCCCCCTTTCCATAACCCCATTCCCTGTCCTTCCATCCCTCCCAGGTCGTGATCAACCCCAACTACGAGGTGGCAGAGTCGGATTATTCCAACAACATCATGAAATGCCGGAGCCGCTACGACGGGCAGCGCATCTGGATGTACAACTGCCACATAGGTGAGGGCTGCTGCCATGGGAGTCCTCCAAGAGGGACAGGGATGCTCCAAGGGTTCCTCTCAGACAAGGAATTGCATGTTTTCCCCTCATGAAAAGCTCTGGTGCAATCCAGTGCCGGAATAAGCGCCTCGGGAAACTCCTCCTTCCCAAAATTAAATTATTTTGCCAAGCTGGGAACTCTTCAGATCACAAAGCTGCTCTTGGAAAACGAAGCAGTGGGAAAGAGCCCTCTGTGCCTGGCAGGAATTAAAATGCCCCTGGAATGTCAGGGAAAACGCAGTTTTCTTGGAAAAATGTAGAATATTACCATTTGGCGTCTTCTTTAGGTCATGGAAATATCGAAGCCAATTTAATTTAAATTTGGCTTAGTCCATTGTCAAAACCCTTTAAAATGGAATTAACTTGGGGACTTTTAAGGACTGCTTTTACCACAGACAGTGAATTAACACAACTCCCTGCCCAGCTCCAAACACAACCAGCTTGGAAAATTCCCTCCTTCAAGGAACGTTTTTTCCTGGAAAAACAACAACAAAATCCACGTAACCACTGATTTTTCTCATTATTTTGTTGGGATTTTAGCAGAAAGTTCTCGTCTTGTGTGTCACATTTCAGATGTGACCTAGCTGAGAGAAGTGAAGCCCATTGGGATGGGCTCTGCAGCTGAGCTTGGAAATATTTCCAGTTCAAAATCAAGGTTTTAGCTCTCATTGTGTCCTAATTAGAGAGAAATTAGGGTTTGGTGCTGGTTCAGAGCACGCCGAGCCCTCGCACCCTCACAGGCCTTGTTAGGCCTCACTTCATTTTTCAGCACCAAACCAGTGACATTTGGGTACTTGAGTCTTGCAAATCCACAAAAGACTAATCCAGCTCTCCTGGGGACTCCTGCTCGTGCCACTTAGGCTAAGATTTAATTAAAGCTTAATTTAATTAACCCCAAACCTTTGAGGCCTTCATTTCCAGGGCGCTGGTTCCACCCAGTCCCGGTGTTCCCAGGTGTTTTCCCTGGACTCTCCCAGTGTTCCCAAGCATTTTTCCTGGCCTCTCCTGGTGTTCCCAGGTGTTTTCCCTGGACTCTCCCGGTGTTCCCAGGTGTTTTCCCTGGGCTCTCCTGGTATTCCCAAGTGGTTTTCCCTCTTCCTGCTCACCCTGTGCTCTCCTGGTATTCCTGAGTGTTTTCCCTGGGCTCTCCCTGTGTTCCCAAATGCTTTTCCCTTCTCCTGCTCTCACCCTGTGCTCTCCTGGTATTCCAAAGTGTTTTCCCTGTGCTCTCCCAGTGTTCCCAAGTGTTTTTCCCCCTTCCTGCTCACCCTGTGCTCTCCCTGTGTTCCCAAATGCTTTTCCCTTCTCCTGCTCTCCTGGTGTTCCCAATTGTTTTCCCTGGGCTCTCCCGGTGGGTGTTCCCAAGTGTTTTCCTTGGCTCTCCCTGTGTTCCCAAGTGTTTTTCCCTCTTCCTGCTCACCCTGTGCTCTCCTGGTGTTCCCAAGTGTTTTCCCTGTGCTCTCCCTGTGTTCCCAAATGCTTTTCCCTTCTCTTGCTCTCACCCTGTGCTCTCCCAGTGTTCCCAAGTGTTTTCCCTGTGCTCTCCTGATGTTCCCAGGTGTTTTTCCTGGGCTCTCCCACTGTTCCCGAATGTTTTCCCTGGGCTCTCCCGGTGTTCCCAAATGCTTTTCTCTTCTCCTGCTCTCACCCTGTGCTCTCCTGGTATTCCCAAGTGTTTTCCCTGGGCTCTCCCGGCGTTCCCGAGCGTTTTTCCCTCTTCCTGCTCACCCTGTGTTCCTGAGTGTTTTCCCTGGGCTCTCCCAGTGTTCCCAGGTGTTTTCCCTGGGCTCTCCCGGTGTTCCCGAGTATTTTTCCCTGCTCCTGCTCACCCCGTGCTCTCCTGTGGCCTCTCCAGGTGGCTCCTTCAGCGAGGAGACGGAGCAGAAGTTCGACCACTTCAGGGGACTCACAAATAACAACGTGTCCGCCCGGTAGAATTCCCACTAATTTAAGGAAGCCAGGACTCCTGCTCCGGCCCTTCCCGAACCACTGCACCCCCAGGAAATCGAGCCTCAATCAAACTCTGAACTTCAGGGGAATCCTTCCCTGAAGAAGCCTCTCCCTCCCCGGTTTAGGTGCTCAGGCCACCCCTCGGTGCCTCCTGCAATTCCAGCCCCGCTCCTGGCGGGAGCTTCCAGCTCCCCTCGGCTCCGGCTCTTCACCATTCCAAGGATTTCTCCCGCACTTTGCAGCACCACCTTTCCTCACAGGCGAGCACCCCTCGCCTCGGGTTGGGTGCCAGCCACCTAAAAGTGCCTTTTCCCTTCATTTCCAAGGAATTATTGGGAATTTCCAGCTCTTTTCCACTCTCACCGCCTCCGTTTGTGCTGCCGCTTCCTGCACTCGGCTCCTCCTCAGCACCGACTCCAGTTCAGCAAGGAAATACAAGGAAAGGGAACAAAAAGAAGGAAAAAAGGAGCAGCTTTTTGTGAGCAGAACAGCGTAAAGCTGAATTTAATAAGTGAAACGCTTGGATCCAACATCTCCGGAGGGGAGCAAAGGCAGAACATGGAATTTCCCACGGAATCAGAGCTCCCTGAAGCCACCCCTCAGCACCCAGAACTCAGCAGATTCCCGGGGATGAGGCCTCAGGGCTGGGAATTCCCATCCCGCAGGGATCATCCACCCAACAGATGCTGTGCCCATCCAAAAATCACCTCCCAGCTGGATATTCCATCTTTTCCTAAAGGATGAATCAGGCAGGGTGTTGTAGCCTCGTGCACCTTGCAGAGGGAATTCCTGGCTCTCATCCCCAGGGATCTGCTCCTGTGGGAATTCCCAGTGGTGCTCCCTACGCTCCTCTGTTTGTTTGAGGATGCTTTTTTTTTTTTTGCCACAGAGCTCCAGCCACAGCTCATCCCATAAAAACCTTTTCCCTGGGGAAAAAAAAAAAATCACTTTAGAAGCCTTTGGGGTATTTCTTCTCACAATTCCTGGAAGTTTGGGGGTTTCCCCTCTTTTTCCACGTCCTGGATTTCCAGCTGATTCCGCAGGGGATTAAAACTGGCTGCAAACTTCCCCAAAACCCCACCTCACAGGGATGGTGTGAGGCTTAAAAATGCAGAAATATTTGGAATATTTGTCATTTCTCCAGTGGCCCAGAGGGCAGCTGGAAAAGGGCTTTAACCTCCTGCAACTGGGAAACTCCAGTTTTCCCTCAGAATTCCAGACTGGAGCACGAGCAGAGCCTGGGATGGGGTGGAAGCTCATCTTAAA